>NC_136795.1:26086679-26620592 GCF_951216825.1 Electrona antarctica | reverse complement strand
AGGGGGGGGGGGGGGGGCATCCCATAATGCACTCTGTATGAGGGGGGGGGGGCACCCTGGCTGGTGCAGTGAGGAGGACTGTACTGTATAACAGTGGTTCCCAAACCTTTTCATGTCAAGGACCCCCAAATTGACACTAATCAGACCGCGGACCCCCATTATGGGGACATAAGATAAGATTTTTACGGCTCTAGCAGTGATTCTCAACCCGTTTAATTTCAAGGATCCCCCAGTTCGACATGCATTAGTCTACGGACCCCCGTTTAATGGCATTTCTATCTCTGTGACCCCAAATTTATATTGTAAAATTAATGTTAATTTAACTCTGAGAGCGGGTCCATTTGGTTCCATATGTACACTCTCAGAGTTACAGACCCATAAGGGTCCATTTGGTTCCAAACTATCATTTAGCTGGGGACCCCCTGGAACTCCCCCAAGGACCCCTGGACCCCACTTTGGGAACCACTGCTGTATAGCCCCTCCCCCCTCCTTCCCTTTGCCTTCCAGCGAGACAGAAGCAAATGAGGAATGCTGTGTGTAAAGCCTGCGGGCTTTAGAAACGGCTCAATAGCGAGGGTTCATCAGGGGTCTTGTATTTCCATCCATATCTGCTACCATCGGAGGGGTGGGTGAGGGGGCAACATGTTGGAGGGTAGAAGGTGAGTGTTTGGGGGGGCAAATGCTAAACGCAAATGCCAACGCATGCAAGCACGGACACACACAAACGCAGGCACGCACGCACGCATACACACATGTTCAAGGTACAAGAAGGTTCAACTTCATTGTCAACGATACCGATAAACCAGTAAAAGGCATGTGAAAGTCATTGTGCGCTAAAAACCAACGTTTGTATTGTATATATTGTATACTATACGTGCAGGACAAACATTTTAGGATGGAAATTTTATAAATGCCATTTTTAACCTAAACCTGAATAGCCACTTTAATTAAACACTTACAAAGTGTGTTCTGAGCTTGCAGATCAACTATGTAGGGTGCATGGCAGTCTATCATACAACTATAGATCAGCTATGTAGGGTGCATGGCAGTCTATCATACAACTATAGATCAGCTATGTAGGGTGCATGGCAGTCTATCATACAACTATAGATCAACTATGTAGGGTGCATGGCAGTCTATCATACAACTATAGATCAACTATGTAGGGTGCATGGCAGCATATCATACAACTAGAGATCAGCTATGTAGGGTGCATGGCAGCATATCATACAACTAGAGATCAGCTATGTAGGGTGCATGGCAGTCTATCATACAACTAAAGATCAGCTATGTATGATGCATGGCAGTCTATAACTAAAGATCAACTATGTAGGGTGCATGGCAGTCTATCATACAACTAACTATAAGTATCAAACATTTATAAGCATAAAACAAAAGCATTTCTTGTGAGGACCAGGACAATTGTCCTCTTAATGGCTATTCCACACACACACACACACACACACACACACACACACACACACACACACACACACACACACACACACACACACACACACACACCACACACACACACACACACACACACACACACACACACACACACACACACACACACACAGGAAAAGGGAATGAATAGACCCATTAGTGCAAGGCAGGGGGGGGCACAAGCGTGAACGCGGTGGGGCACGTCAGGACAATTAGGGCAATAACATGTACACGGTGTTTAGGTGGGCCTTTCGGTGGGTAAACACATACAGTATACGAGTGGGAGGAGGCGCCGCAATTATTTTGGCTTTAGTCGGCATAATGGAGTCGTCGAGGAAGACAGTGACCCGCGGGGGCTGCAAAATTAGCACAGGCGAAGCAGTAAATATAAATATCTTCGGAGTGTGTCGAGGCACACGGAGAAACATGCAGGTCTAGTGTGGAAGGATGCAGGTATTCTGGAAATGTGCAGTCGAGCAGTTTAATAGAGACCCATGTGAGTAAACGAGTTTGGGAGTGCAAGTATGTTGGTTTGAGGTTAATGAACCGTAATGAGGAGGCAGGCCGTACACTTTCAGAACGTACAAGTTTGTTAGATCAGCTGTTTTCGCTAATATGTCGTTCGACGATGTGTATTCTGTAGGGCTAAGTGGTTAAAAGGATCCCTGCAAGGCTCATAATAAGCCTTATATGCCTTGATATATTATAAATGCCCTATATAACTAAAATTTGAAATTAAAAACACTGCACTTTCGCTCAATAGGGACCGCTCCCGTCGCAAGTTGATGTCATAATGTGTGGTCAAGCCGTATATGGCCTGTATGGAATGCATGTGCTAACTAAAAAACAAGTTAATACAGTACTTCCTACAGTTAAAATATGAGAAGAGCATTAAGATTTTAATATTTGTTTATTAGCACACTCGACCACACATGGATTTGGTGGATGGAGTTGTCCCTATTGAGTGAAGGATGGTGATTATAACGTATTAAGGCCTATTAGCCAGGGATCTCTTTTTATAAAATCCTCATATAATTTAACTCAGAGACGGTTAAAGAAAAGAAAATCTATTGTACAGTATGAGGGTTTTATTTTACAGCGTTAAAATAACAGCTGGGGTTCAGGCACCCAAAGGCATGTCATGACATTGGTTGTCATTACCATGCAACACTACTGTGATGGGGCCAGCCTTGTTATGCAGTCTATCCTCAAAGACCTTGAACAACAAGCTCAATTAGGCTGAGGGTCAATCATACTTTTTTGGTGTTTTATAATAACCCATTTAAGACTGAGGCCGATTCTAAAAAAAATGTCTTCTAAATCCTAAACGGTTTTTTTGAAAAACCTATGTTTCTATATGTCAGTGGTTCTCAAAGCTTTTCATGTCAAGGACCCCCAAAATTATCTGGATTATGGCCGCCGACCCCCATCTGAAAATATGTTGTTCCAGGGACCCCCCAGAAACAAAGATTTGAGTTAAAAACGTTCGCTCTGAAAGAATATATATTCAAAGATTTGCAACACATTTTCACCATTTTTCAAAAATAGCACATCTACAAGCTCGTAGCGCGGCACTCGGTGCCGCACGATGAGCTTGTAGATCTACAATTTTTCAATAGCTAAAGTATAACATAATGAAAAGGGGTTCCCATCCAGAATGGGATAAAGAGGGAGTGGACGCAAAACAACATAGCCCAGTTTCATAACCTCAATATGTCTTCTACGCCGCTGTAAGCTTAAGGATCTTCCCCAGCGTGATGTGTTCTCAGCCTTATGCTGCTCACCTCATATTAAACACTGCGTGATATATAATGTGCGCAGTAACGCCTAGAGCACTGCCCTTTGCATCTATTTGAACTTGGTATGGTAATGATGACCCACGCTGTGGCCCAGGCAGGGATGATTAAATAAATACATGTAGGAATTTACATTCCCTGCTATATTTCATTACACGCCTTCCCTCTGCAATAGACCCGCTACTGCCTCCTCCCTCTGTGGGCCTTTTCTCTGGAGCTTATACAGTGAAAAGGAATTCTAAACAGCACACGCACAATGCTGCTATAGGATCTCAGGTACAAAGGCATGCTATTATATGAATCTATGTTGATACCGCAACCTCGCCTTATGCTGAACAGTTAAAGCTCCATGTTAGGATAGTAATCATTGCTTGTAGAGTGTTTGTTCGGTAACAGCTGGAGCCAGTTGCACCACCTAACTCACACTAAGTTCAAACTATCCTAGTTATAGCTTAAATGGCTTGACCTAAAAGCCATTTAAGCTATAACTATAGGCTAAGTTTGAACTTAGTGTGAGGTGGTGCAACTAGCGTTGCGTCTCCCCATCTCTCCACAACATATTTAATTGTATCCTGACAAAACCAATATTGTATTCATTTTTTATTTAATTTTCTTTTTTTCGTTTTGCTTTTTGTTTCATCACTTCCAATTTCAATTGTTTATCCTGTATCCCAAACCATATTACACAATCTCCTGATTGTATAAAAATAAATAAAAACAAATCTGGTGAGATGTTACTGAAAATGCAATGGTTACTATTGAAATATAGAGCTATTATACACTAACTATATCAAATAAATGACAGTTACCTTTAACCACTACTTAGATATATTTAACAGAAAATACATATTACAAATCCAACAAAAATAACAGATCTACAATAAAACCTCACAATGCAATGTGCTGTGATCTTATACTGTAGATCTACTATTTTTTACATAATGTGCTCCAATGGCTGTGTGTTGGTGGATGCATGCTGTAGGTGTTGATTATGGATTAACTACAGTAGCAGTATGAACAGATGCACATCATCTTGTCTGTATAACATCCACGTTGGTGGCACTCCACGGAGCACGGACGAGGAGAGAAACGCGTGAAGTCCCCAGTCCACTTTTATCCGCTACGAGCCAAAAACAAACAAACAAACAAACAGAACCAAACAAATGTCTTCCTCCGCGGGCAGCGCCTGCACATCAGACCACCAGACGGCTGTCAGAAAGCATCCACGTTCAATCCTGAGTTATAGCTCTAATGAGTTGGCAAACTACGTACGCTTCCCTCCCATCTCTGGCCCCACTTTGACAGCTATATGTACTGCTCAATCACAGCAAACATGGAGCGGGCCGAGCAGCGTTTCACTCATGTTTGCACATGTAAACGTGTCCTGCTATGTTCCCTGCAATCAAACATGCAAGCAAAGTGCTCACATATGCAGACATGCACACAAATGAGAGAGAGAGAGAGAGAGAGAGAGAGAGAGAGAGAGAGAGAGAGAGAGAGAGAGAGAGAGAGAGAGAGAGAGAGAGAGAGAGAGACAGAGAGAGAGAGTACATACATGTGTGTATGTTCAGGTTTTTGCTGACGAGTACATGTGTGCACATGCATGCATAAGCACTGAGTCTGCGTGTGAGTGGCTATCATCATCGTGGTACAATATAGCAGCAATATGCTCCATGCTCTCGCATGTGCAGAGCATCCAAAGACTATAAATCCTAAACAGTGCAATTCCAGTGAAGGGGTGAAAGCTACAGTCCATGGCAGATGCAATTACCACTTGAGCAAATACACAGGACACACACGCACGCACTGGGGCAGACACTCATGCACGCACGCATACACGCACGCACACCTACGCACAACCCAACACATACTGAATTAATCAGCCCTTAGACAAATAGCAGAATAAATACTGTGGATAACCAGATCAATATTGTACACTCAATTCATTTGAGTTCACAGAGATGTCAAATTCTGCATAGTTCCATAACCCGCTGATTAAACTGGCACCACATTAATTCAGAGAATCAATAAAACCAATCTTTCAAATAAATCAAGTCGCATGGAAGGCCAAAGCCAATTGGGGGCAAAAACACATTAAAATTCCCTTGTTCCGACTGCATATCTGTGCCACGCAGTCAGCACAGCGAGCCGCAGCGTGGACTCCGCAATTTGCGGAATGAAAATGATTAATCAGTAAAACAATAACCAGGGTGCCAGGGAGGCGCATGGTAATTCTATAATGATCAAAGGCTCAATTAAATGCTCTGTGTGTGTGTGTGTGTGTGTGTGTGTGTGTGTGTGTGTGTGTGTGTGTGTGTGTGTGTGTGTGTGTGTGTGTGTGTGTGTGTGTGTGTGTGTGTGTGTGTCCTGTCCTGTCCTTGCTGTGGTATGATACTATAGTGTGTGAGCAGAGGTTAAGCTGTGGTTTGACCTGCGTCTTTGTGGTCAGATGACGTGTGGTACGTTCATGTTCGTATCCCATAATGGAAATGGGAACACAAGTGGTGGCGATAGTGGCTCTGATTGGATTACCCACTTTAACCTTGGCATCCCTAAGTTGTAAGGTGAAAATGTTTATTCAATTATTTCTTTAAATAATTACCCCCCCACCCCCGTTAATATCCTGATAGGCAAAGCTCTGTGCTTCGTTGTGTGAATTTATCCTCTAGGTTAAAGTTTATCTATCCTTGACCATAATATACAGTAGCTCAAGTTGCCCTTCGGCATTGGGGAAATTCAGGTGAATCAATGGCCATCAATGTGTTAAGATTGAATAGAAATTTTAGTCAGACGACCTTTCTACTCTAGCCAGAACAACAGACAGTGGAGAAAGTACTACAATTATTTACTTAAGGACCACTTCACCACTTTTCAACCTATCTTTATATAATTGGTCCTTACTAATGTTCATGATAAAATAGCAAAATATTTTCCTACTCAGTCTGTGTCTCATTAGGAGGGCTGTGGGCAGTTCAGAATCGATGGGGAATCCAAGCTAATAGAAACGGCAGGCTTTCTATTCCTGAAAAGTTGCAATACGAAAATGGAAGCCATCGTTCTCACGATAATAAATATTATATATATATATATATTTATTTTTTAAATCTTGTTTTAAAAGAAATCTGCCTATCGATGATGTCACTGGTGAACGGGTTTCTGAACTGCCCACAGCCCTCCTATGAGACACATAGTAGAAAACATTGTGGAATTTTATCATGAACATTAGTGAGGACCAATTATATAAAGGTAGGATGAAAAGTGATCCTTTTAGTGAAAGCACCAATACTGCAATGCAGAAATACTGTGACAAGTAAAAGTCCAGTAATCACAATTTACTTGAGTAAAAGTACAAAAGTATTGGCATCAATATATGCTTAAGTACCAAAAGTAAAAGTACTCGTGCAGAATGTATAACAAAGTAGCAGATGGACAAGCTCACAAACGTGTAGATCTATCATTTTCAGATGGCCAAAATCTATAGGGCTGAAGTGGTTGTAACTTGAATGTGTTTTGTAATAATAATCCAAATCTACAAAGTAACTAAAGTAACTATAGTTTTTAAATAATTGTAGTGGATTAAAAGTACAACATGTAGAGGAGTAGAAGTAAAATTATCGAGAATTGTAAATACTGAAGAAAGTAAAGAAAAAATACCTCAAAATTACACATGTACTTGAGTACATGTACTTGGTTACTTCCCAGCACTGCAGACGGGTATGAAGCAGACAGACTGACAGTAAGGTATTCATGTGACGTGCTCCTGGGCCATCAGAACAGAGTAGCGGTGTCACCCAGGGATTTACCTGCCCAGATAAAGATGTACAGACGGAGGAGAGCTGGGAAGAGCATAACGGAAGAGAGAGGAGATTTAAATCCTGCCTGCCCACAGAAGTCACGGGGAGTCATCAGGATGGCCCTCTAAGTAGATCAAGGGATAATTTGAAAAGCCCAGTCAGAGACATCCATTCATTTCTTAGATAACACTTTTTCTCTCTGCAGAGATACTGTATAGTCATTCTTCATTGTCGGTCTCCGCCAAGTCGAAGTCGTGGCTGAGGCTGTGTTTTCACCTCTGTCCGTCTGGCCGTCCGTCCATGTGTTTGTCCGTTCGTATCTGTCAGATTTCTAATTTTCCATTCCAGTTGGCTCAGATTGCCATTAGATTATGTTGTCTGCCAAACGTGTGTTTTCTTCAAAACACACTTTTTGCTCCTTACAGAATTTGTTCCAAAACTCACACAAACCGGTACACTGAGTTAGATTCTTCAGATCCCATTCCAAGTGGCTATGACTGCCTTCCAAAGTTTGCGGGCCCTGGGTAGGCAACCCAGCCTGGCGGAGACCTGACTCCAAGGAGCACACTTTTCTAGTTATTAATATTAAATGAATGAATAACTGAATAGCAGCCTTTAAATGTATTTTAAAATATACATTTGTTATGTTGTTTTTTATTAAATATTACAATCTGAAAATGGCCCCTTGCGCTCCATGGCCTTACAGTGCACTTTGAAAAGCTGGCTCCTTTACAGTGAAAACAATTCAATGGTATATAAGCCAACCTACTCCTTTTCCTTCCAGTTCAGCATTCTTGTCCTGTTTCAAGTGAGTCGTCATGCACCTTAAAGATGCCAACAAAAGTTAGTATATCTGATTAGCTTCGCTTCACCAGTGGGGTGAGCGATGCTGCTGACGCATTTACGCACTGATTTAGCACTATTTTGGGAGCCCCCTGGATAGTATAACACTAGTCCAGTCTTTGTTTTTGGCGAGGACTGCCATGGTCTGCAGCCCCTACAGGCCCGTGCATTAAGCCTGGCTGTAGGCAGCTCCTCTCTCTCTCTCTCTCTCTCTCTCTCTCTCTCTCTCTCTCTCTCACAGACACACAGACAGCGGTCCCCACAACACGCTGTCACTCCGCCACTCTTAACCTCGCCTCCCCAAGTGGAGCTCTCTCAGAGAGATTGCATAGAAACCAACGCTTTCAAAGTGCTGCAACCTGCAACGGGTCGGGTACTTTCACGTGAGAGAGCAAAATACACGGCATTACAAAACATGAAATGAAAAACAAGATCAAATTGTAACCTGAATAGCGGTAGTCAAGAAGTCTTTGTCAGGGCGGTAGAATCAAAGAATTTCTGGCATCCCTATACCACAGCATTCGGTGTATCACACAGGCCTTCAGTCTCTTTGTGCATTGAGTCTGATGTGGATTTCCTCAGTCACCAGTTGTGTATCTCTATTTTGGGCGTCACTCACTGTATTTATTTTGGAATGACCTATTTTCATTTTATGTTCTAAAAATCAACACTGGGGTCATTTACCTACTATGAATCATTGACTAAGAGCATGAGTCTGTGTTGCACCACCAGGGGCAGGGCACCGACGCCCACCTCAAAGCTCTGTGTCTCCACTAGTATATCAGATGTGGGCAGAATAGCCAAACACTGCACTGAAGTACAACTACATAGAAGTTACAGTTAAGAAGTAAAAGTATAGACATTCAAATAATAGTATACTCGAGTGAGAGTTATTTTAAGTAGCTGGTAGAAAATAATAAATTCAAGTTTATCGTTGAAATCATCAGAACATAATTGCAATCTCCGTTAGGAATGATATTTAGATTATTGATTATAAAAGTAGGGTGCTTGAGGGGGTTCCAGGGGGTCACCAGCAAAAATTGTAAATACAGCATCACACTCATTTAAACCACTTTAAACATATTTTATCGTTGGTTATTCAAAAGTAGATTTACAAGTTCACAGTGCGTCACTTCGTGCCGCAATGCACATCTGCTATTTTTTTACATTTTTGAAAAATCTTAATTTTGCATTTTTTTCTAACAAGGTTCAATGTTGTACTTTATTGTTACATCTTGTTTACGGTACATAAGAGTAAAATGTATTTAACATACATATTCTCTTCTGGGAGTGTCTGGCACAAAACATTTTCAGATGGCGGGTGTCTGCAGCCAAATATATATCAATTTGGGGGTCCTTGGCACAGTTTTCTTTTTAAAACTGCTGATTTAGATGGCTTGTACTTTAGACAGATGGTGGCTAGGTTTAATGTTTACTCGGTATTCTAGTTTCTTTGAAGCACTAAATTGTTTTTCTTTGCAGCCTAGTTACAGGACTATTTACCCTGATGTCTGTTGACTATAGGGTTCATGCCATTTACTCTGATTTTGCACTTGTTTAAACCGTGCCTGCACCTGCCGATCGAGTGCCGACAATGTTGTGTGACTGACTGGCTAGATGTGATTTCTGAAGTTTGATTTCAGAGTCATATGAGAGCCAAAGCAAATACCAATCAGCCGTTTTGGCTGAAGTCTCTGAGCGAATGAAACAAACAGAATGTGCAAATTCATAAAAAATAAAACAAATGTAGCTGAATATAGCCAAACGGGTAAAAGTGAAAAATCTTTCTTCACAAAATATGAAACCAATTTGGTTTCCTATTTGGAATTAGAGATCAATTTGATCAACGTTTGCCTGTTATCTCTCCTATGATATACCACATCAGTACAGCATGGAATTGTGGACAAAATCTTATCCAACGACAACAAAATATTCTTTAAATTGTTTGGGTCTGAGAGGCTAAATCTCATCATCAATGGTGGTCTGTGGCTCAAATGCCAAATAAATGCTAGGAATACGGTTGAAAACCACTGGTCTATTATTGATTGACAGATCCAGATCCAGGTAAGGTTTGCTCACTAGGGTAAAGGTCTGCTATGGTTCATCAATCATCATTTAACCTAGTTCTAACACATCAAAGGTTACATGTGGTGGATATTCACTTTGATGAATTGATAATAAAACAGCAGAAGGAACTGATAAGGGCGGCCAAGACAGATTGGAGGGTAGGCTACAGGCCAAGAGCTCTGTGTGTGTGTGAGTGTGCGTGCGTGCGTGCGTGCGTGCGTGCGTGCGTGCGTGCGTGCGTGCGTGCGTGCGTGCGTGCGTGCGTGCGTGCGGTCTATATATAATACACAAACCAATAGTCAGGTGGTTGCGGGAGAAGGAGGGGTGGGGGCTTCATCTATGATAAAGATTTACCAGGCACAATGTTGTCACACACACACACACACACACACACACACACACACACACACACACACACACACATGGCTGTAGAGACAGAACTATATGTATTTGAGACTTGGAGTTGTCCTCTTATTGAGAGAGTTTAATAAAAGATCGTTATTGTCTTTTACGTCACAGCACCGGTGTCAATGTCAATGCCAGCATGGGCGATCAGCACGAAGAATCAAAACTAAACTCTTGATATTAAGGGTTTTACCCAGATTGCCCAGATGAAACATTAAAACAATTGATTTAATAGAAATGCCTCCGCTATTCAAACAACAGCTCCCTTTTAAATGTTTGCCTGTGCTTGTATGTATCACAATTTACAATTTAGGCATTTAGCAAACGCTCTTAATCCAGATAGACTATCCCAGCATCGTGGGGGATTAATAGATACGGTAGATATACGGTATTATATCTCTATCTATTAATCCCCCATTCAAAAGTACTCACATTTAAGTAAAAGTATAAATACTGCAATATAGAAAAATACTATTCAAAATGTACTTGAGTAAAAGTACAAATGTTTTGGCTTCAAAATGTACTTAAAGTACCACAATTAGAAAGTAGTCATTTTGCTTTAAGTTTTCAAACGTTTACACATCTTTTGAAAATAGCTGATCTACATGGCCGAAATGTATACAGGGCTGAAGTGGTTAATGTATGTTTTGTAACAATACTGAAAGTCTACAAAGTAACTAGTAACTAAAGTTTTCAAATAATTGTAGTGGAGTAAAAGTACAATATTTGCCTCTGAGATGTAGTGGAGTAGAAGTAGAGGCCCCCACAACTGCCGTCACCTGCCTCCAGGGGAGGAGATGGAGATGGAGATGGTGGATAGTGGATACCATAGATATTAAAACATATAGATGCCTCATTGGACGCTGCAGTTCATTGGAGCGACCGGTCTCCAACGGGAGGAGGAAGTCAAGCGGAATCTGGGAAGGCAGGTCCTGCTGCAGGGAAAGAGGGAGTCGTGCCACTGATTGGCCTACCGAACGTCCCCTTCCGTTCTTCCGTTTTGCTTCCGCTATGCTTCGCAAGGAGTCTCAGGAAAGCTTGCCAATGCAATCCAATCACGCATCGAGTTGCCTCCCGTTGCCTCCATGTTGCCTTCCGTTGAGATACGGATACGCCCCAGAGCCGGAATAGGCGTCTACCTTTATATGTCTATGGTGGATACTACCTACAGTACACGTTCCTGGACCAATCAATAGCGAACTGGACTGAGGCCCTGTAGAGACAGGGCTGTTCTTCCTGTGGATGCTCAGGTCCTTCAGTGTGTGCAACGGGCTAGTGTTTATTGCTGTGGTATGCTGGGGGGTAACATGATTGATTGATTGATTGACATTTGTATTCACAGATCGCAGAATGGGTACAGTTCAAGGAAGGTACAGATCCATACAAAAACTGCTACGATGATAAATCCAGGAAATGCACTGTTTACATCAGGGTCCTCAATTCATCAAAAAATCAACAAAGTGATGCCAACAACAAACTGAACAAGCTGGTCTGGAAGGCGAGCTCTATAGCTTTAATCTGGATGATGGGAAAGGCAGGATGTGGACAAAGCTGACAAAGCCTCCATGATGAGCCCCTTCAGCTACAGACTCATGCCTCCTACTAGGCACACACCACAAAGCCACTTGGCCAGTCATCTGGGCCAGTAGCCATTAGGCTCCACAGCCACCACGCCTGGCTCAACATGAGGACATAAGACCTGCACTGGCAGACTATATGGAACTTTGACTATACGAACTCCTCCTGCATGTGCACTCTGGCACGTTGACATACAGACTACTAGGATGTACATTGCTGAACACTGCCATATGCCCATGGACTGTACAATGGTATTTATTGTTGATACTGTTGATAGACACTATACTGATATTCATTGTTGATAAGACCATTAATTAGTTTATTCATTGTTGAAGGACTATAGTCATTGGTGATAGATATTCATTCATATTATATTAACTGAGATGGATAGATAGATAGATAGATAGATAGATAGATAGATAGATAGATAGATAGATAGATAGATAGATAGATAGATAGATATATGAAATATATTGTATATATATATACCATCCTGACAAAGATGGTTGCATGTCTAATATAAAGCTCCTCCTGATACACGTTGTAAATCAGTATAGCATTTCGAGAGCCTAAGAATAAAGTAGTGAAAATAGCAGATCTGCAAGGTCACAACACGGCGTGAAGCAACATGGTGTGAGCTTGTAGATCTGCTATTTTCACTAGTTTACGTCTACTTTCTCTTTTGGGTTTGAGCAAAAAACAAATTGGAGCCACTGCTGTAGAGCCTGCAGCAGCCGGTCCCTTTGCACGCTAGTACTATAGCACATTATAATCTTCTGTACTAACTACTAAGTACGTGATTGAAATGTCCATTTCTCTAGGCCTTACATGGTTATAATTATTTGCAGGTTATTGTATTCCCAACCAGAAGAACCAGATTAGTTAAAATCTTAAATTTCCCAACCCAAAGTACACTTGGCAGCCCCCAGGCCACATGTGGCTAACCCTGGCCATAGTTAATAGCAATGTTATTATGCAACCTAAATAGTTACAGCACTGCGAGTGTGGTCTAAAACAGGAAGATTTGTTTTTCTCTTATCATATGAAGCAAAGCCAGCATGAGAAACGTATTCCACCAATCAGGATATCATTCACAAATTAATGTTTTTCTCACGCAATTCTGACCACACTTGGCAGCTTCACAAGACACCTGACTATTGACATTCACAAGTACGTGCTCTACGGAAAATGTCAACACTGAGCATGAACACCATCAGTTTAGCCCCGCCAGAACTGGAAAATTCTTGTTTATTTTCCTGCCATGTCCATTCCAAACGCCAATAAGCAATTACGTTTCATATGCATGTGTTGTAATAGTTAAATAATACAATATTCAGAGGCACAAAATTGAGAAACACCAAATTTTCCAAAGGATCACATGGACATCACAGTGCAGTTTGGATAATCATACACATGTGAATCAAGCTTCTCAATTCTCATACATGAGAACTCAGTAAAAGTGAAGAGACTCTTCACCAATGCCTTCAGATTGCATTATCTTCTTTTTATAAGAATGAATAACTCGATTATTGTAATTGTTGTGGTTCTGTGTAAAGAGATATCAGATGTCAGATATGTCACCAAAAATATTTTGTCATTTCAAAAGTGAAATGATTTATTACATTAATTAGATTTTTGCTTCTTTTTTGATTAAAAGTTCTGGTCAGTTCATCTACATGAACTGGTTTTCAATTCTGTCCCAATTCAATTTGTAAACAAATGTGAATGTAGACCTTTAATTGTTTCCGACACGTGTACTAAAGACAGGTGCTAACAGGTTTTATGACGATCGGACTAACCCCTAGCTGTTCAATTTCCAAAACATTTTGGGGACATGTTTCGACAGCTTAAAGGGGCATTCCACTCATTTTCAACATTTTACTATGTCATTAATATACCTTAGAGCTGTTGTGTGGAAATAATAAAAAAGTCCCCCCATTCTGTGTTTCCTAGAACTGTAATTATGGGAAAAAATCATTCATTTCACCATGTTAATGATTTTTTTCAGACCTCCAGTTCTAGGAAACACAGAATGGGGGGACTTTTTTATTATTTCCACAGCTCTAAGGTATATTAATGACATAGTAAAATGTTGAAAATGAGTGGAATGCCCCTTTAACTAAGAACAACTGATTTGGTGAGGCTTGGGAAAATTGTCGTTGATTTAGTTGCACTAAGACCAGATGTGTTTTTAACTGATGGCGCCCTCTATTGGGCGATTACAAAACATAATTTTACACACATGGTTCGGTTTGTAATGATCCGATTGCATTAACAATTTGATTTGTCATTTTTTAATGGATAGGTTTCAGGTAGCCTACTACATATATCATATCATGGATAGGTTTCAGGTAGGTTTATATAAAATATATCATAAATGAATATACTGAAACCAGATATAATCATTAAGGAAAGTTTATGCATGTACTGTGTACTATATCTAAACTCTTAATTTCCATTTTCCAGCAATTCAGTTGAGGCGCATTTGTGCACCAACAGCTGAGACAGTTATGTATAGAAATCTGACAGGCATTTAAAAGGAACTCAAATGAGATGTTAACATCCTGTAAGTAGACTTAGAAATAAAACTAGTGTTGACTAATCATTACACGTCGCTCTTATTTTGAAGAGGAAGTCAGTGCACAGGAAGTCCGTTTCAGTTGTAAACAAGCTACTATGACACTTTCCCAAAGTTACGTGTTCCTGGTATAGTCGCTAAACCACGTGACCATAATTATTTACAATATGAAAACCATGCACAACACTGGGATTACCTAAACATGGAACCTGCAGCAGTAGGTGAGTAATTACTTTTATCTATGTTGTTTGTTTTGGTTTCAGTGGTTGAGCTGCTAACAAACGTCCTCCTGCTGCTTAACGACTAGCCTACAAATACACTGTCTGTGAGCATCTTTTGCATCAGCCCGTGTGGGAAGCATAACATTGTTGCATAATGAAGGATTTTTGCCGGTCGTTTTTCAGGAGGGTCTATTTATAGTGTTTTGTGTATACGGTACCGTATACTTGCTGCTGTTGTAGACTTCACAACAGCAGTTATAATGTATGAAGCGCATAACAGACTTCTTAAATAGGATAGGCAAAATAAGACACTGGCTTCAGCCTATACCTTTTTGGTCTAAATGCAAAGTTATGATGATCAAATTAAATTAATGCATTCAATGTTCATTCCATGACCAAAATAAACTGAACTGAACATATTTCACCGTAATGCACACAACTTGGACCCCTATAATGAATAATAACAGTACTAATGCACCAGCACAACAACAACAGGGTGTGTACACATTACACATGCATCATTCAGCTGTGTCACGTACATTTGGCGTCACAGGTACTGGAGGGAGATCTATTTGTATGTTCCCGTGGTTGGAGAGGACCAGAGGGCACCAGTCTCAGTCTCAGGTGAGACATGCCCAGTCCCAGCATAATTATAATCCTTAATTAATCCACTCTGGATTCTCTCTCTCTCTCTCTCTGTCTGTCTCTCTCTCTGTCTGTCTCTCTCTGTCTCTCTCCCTCCCCTCCTAACTCAGTGGTGGAAAAACTATACTCACATGCATGGCGCTAGCCCCTCCTATGCCCAGCTTTGTGTGTACCCCATAGTGATGATTTGATTGGCTGAGCACTCCATAGCGATGATTTGATTGGCTGAGCACTTCATAGCAATGATTTGATTGGCTGAGCAATGTACGTATTGAGGATAAAAAGTGAGGACAGAAAAGTGAAGACGGCCAAGTGAGGCCAGAATGAGATGATTCATGATGATGTACTGTATGATGCATTGTAGAAATACTCTGTTACAAGTGAAAGTAAGTCAAAATGTACTTGAGTAAAAGTTCAAAAGTGTTGGTGTCCAAGAGTATACCAAAAGTAGAAAGCATGCACTCATTATGTAGAAGACTAGTTTTCAAACGACTGAAATGTATTCAGGCTGAGGTTAATGTAAATTTTGTAATAATAATCTAAAAATCTAAAAGTACCAAGTAATTAACATTTCCATATAATTGTAGTCGAGTAAAAAGTGCAATATTTGCCTCTGAGTAGTGAAAAGAAGTATAAATTATTGAAAATTGGAATTAAACACTCCAAGTAAAGTCCTCAGTACAGTATGTGAGTAAATGTACTAAGTTACTTTAGTGCTCTTTTTGCTCTAGGTGCTTATGGCCTCTTTCCATCGTGTTCCCTCCTCTCCTCTCCTCTCCTCTCCTCTCCTCTCCTCTCCTCTCCTCTCCTCTCCTCTCCTCTCCTCTCCTCTCCGTCTCATCCAGGCATCTGCCTACTGCATGTACTGTATAAAATGCTCCAGGTGTTTCTTGTGCTGTTGTTTATGATTATACGTGCCCTTTCACACCTCTCTCCCCAGGACTTCCACCGGCACCGAACCCCCACTCACCCACCCTCCTTCTTCTCTCCTGTCTCTATAGTGTATTTCTCTCTGTGCCTACAGTATACTTCCCTCCCATCTTGGCAGACAGGCAAACAAACAGCTGCCTTTGGTCCCATGTTGTTTCCTTGCAGTGCCTCTCCTCTACGTAGCTCCCAGACCTGACACACTCGGGCGCCACAGGCGCGCACATGCGCACGCACGCATGCACTCACGCACACGCGTGCGCGCGCGCAAAGTGAGTGAGTAGCACACAAACACATGCTCACACCAGTCCAACACCACATAATCCAAAGGGAGTCTTGCTGACACAAATAACAGCTCCCCTCGCACATAGCGGGGTCCTCTGTGGAATGAATCAGTTAAATCTCAGGTGGACGTCACTGCGTGTAAGAACAGACAGCGTAATCCCCACACGTACACTCATAACACACACGCACACACACACACACACACACACACACACACACACACACACACACACACACACACACACACACACAGACGTTTGCCCCATAAGCACACACATACACAGTACATATACACACTGATACACATTCCCCACCGAGCACAAACACGAGACAGACCATGACTTCTGGTGTGTGTACATGTCTCGTCTAATGCCAACACCTGCACAGTGTGCACTGGCGAGCTCAGGCGACATTGAGTGACCTCTGCACATCTCCGCTGTTGGGCAGAAACCTTGCATCTCCGTATTGAAATTGTTTTGAATTGAGGCTAAATTTTATACTCCATTGTGGCGCGAACGTTCACAAGCTCACAACGTGTGGAATCGTGAGCATACACTATCTGCACTATTTTTTAGACTTATAATGACATGCCCAAAATAGGGACACCAGGATGAAACTAATTAAGTCTGTCTGTGAGTTTCATAAATATTGAACCAAAGAAAAGTATTAACAATAGCTTGTGACTATGGTGAGGGAATGGTAGCTGGGACTTAAGTAGAGTGAGGATTGAGTGCATGCCGGGGGCCCTGCACAGGAAACTATGTACTATGTCTTGCTCCTGTTTTTGAGTCCATTCTGACCTTTATGTTTTTTGGTTGTTTTGGTTTTACTTTAGTTTAGTTTTTTGGGGATGTGTGTATTGTTTTGTGTCCTTTTATTTGTTGTATCATCTGCATCTTGGACTGATTGTGTTATCGTGATTTTATGTTTCTTGCTGGTCAAGCCAGCTACATTTACAAATTTAACACGTGCACGTGCATGTTCATATCATGTGAAACTGAACATCTTTAATAAAAATGTACGTCATGAAAAAAAGGTTTGTGACTAAATAATAACTACGGTACATTGGATCACAGGTTATATATATATATATTTGTCAATGTCGGTTTTACAATGTCTCCAGCCCACAGTGATGACATGGAGGTGTGCGGGTGTCCTGCTGTAGAAGGAGATAAAGTGTCTATACGTGGCACTAAGCTGGAGTTAATGAGGACAGCGGTGTCAGTATCGATGCTGCATGGGGACAGCGTCAGGTGTGTGAGCAGTGGGAGTGACGACGGACTCATGCCATTAGCAGCACCCAAAGCTGCCATGCCCGCTCCACCGCTCTGACCAAACCAATTAAAGAGGGCCTCCTCCACCACTCAGGAGACCCTCAGAGCCTCTGTCAGGACATCAGAAAAAAAAACATAAGGATTGATTGGCCAAGCTATTAGGGTCAATTGATCCCTGTTTCCTTTCATCTTGCCTGCTCCTCTTTTTTTCCAGAAGGACAAGTTGAACAGAGAGAAGCTCTTCCAATTAACAAGGAGCCGAGCTTAACTAAGTTGGTGTAATGGTCCTTCCACTCCATCTTTCTCCTGATGTGTGCGTGTGTGTGCGTGTGGGGCGGGAGGGTGGGGGTGGGGGGGGCTCTTTCTTTTTCCTCATCAAATCAATCCCATTCTTTCGTGCAGAGTGTGCAGTGTTCAGTTTTGAGACAGAGGAAGATGTTTCACTGGTCAATCAATGTGTGTGTCAATAAAGCAACCACAGAAAACAAATGGCTCGGTGGTTACAGCACTGTTGCCTCACAGCGAGAAGAAGGCCCTGGGTTCCACACTGACGTTGGCCTCTCTGTGTGGAGGGGAGTGTGTATGGTGTTCCCGTGGGTTTGCCCCAGGTGCTCAGGTTTCTTCCAACACCAGAAAGACATGCACACGGGCCATGGGGGCCCATTAGGGACATGCTGCTGGTGGTGCCAGGGCCTTTGACCACGGCACTAGCCTTGGAGCTGGTCCCCGGGCACTAGAGAGCATGGCTGAGCTAAGCTCAGAGGGCTGTCCACCCTGCACTGGAGATGTTCTGGGTATGTGCAAAAAACTACTTGACAAAAAAATAATAAAAAGCAACGTAATAATACGTTGAAAAAGTGCTCCTCTGAGCAATCGGACTCTTGGTGGCGCTAACACAAAAAGGGGTGGCCTTTTTTCCTCTGCCTAATGGAGTTTAGAGTTTTATTAGGATGCCCATTAGCTGGTGCAGCAGCAGCTAATCTTCCTGGGGTCCACACAGAACATAAAAACATGACATGAATGACATTGAGGACAATGATATATAAATAAATAATATAATAAAAATTATATGACAACAATTTCCTCATCCACTTTCTGATTCCCCATTTTCTTGGAAGAGAAATTCTCCTAGGGTAGAAAACAAAAGTAGAGATAAAAATTGAAAATATAATCCTAATCGTGATCATGACTGTGTGGGAATGTGTGTGCAAAGTTTGACGGCAATCGCACACTGTATTCATGATTTGTGGCATTGTGTTCAAAACGGACCACTCCTGCAAACTTTGGAAGCCAATCTAAGCCAATCAGGACAGAATATGAATACCGATTTGCGTGATTGTCTGAACAAAATCTCTGTAGGCGTAATATATAAAATAAATGTGTTTTGCAAAAATTGCACTGGCGACAGGCCAATTTGAGGCAGAGGTTCTGCTCCGGCATCCAGAAAGTGTGTGCAGTTTCACATCGATCGGGCCAATGGTATACCGGAGACTAGCTGTTCACAGACCCACGGAAACCTAGTCTCGGCCACGCCTTCGGCCTGGCGGAGACAATAATAATAATAACATTACATTGTGTGCAATCTGAGAATCCCATCGTCAAATATTCGGGAAAACAGCGGCCCCTGTTGTTCGGCAACAGTCTGTCTTGAGAGACTACAGTGTGTGTTACTGCTACTGTACATGGACCAGGGCGTGTGCATACAGTACCAGCTTATTACCCACAGAGCAGCTGCTATAACAAATGCCACTTACGATTATGGAAACCAGCAGGGCTAAGGTAAGAATTATATTGATTTGTGAAGTGAAGCACAATGAAAGCACTTATTATGAAGTGAAGTGACTTCTTTGTACATCAAAATTATATTATTATTATGCATGTTTTTCTTTAATGCACATTAAATACAAGTTAGGAAGTTAAAAACGACAATCACAGGGTTGGCTGGGGATTGAAACTCGCCTTTTTTTAAAAATGAATAGGAAAATCAGGCTGGCTGAAAAGGGCAATCAGGGCTGTCACCAGCAGCACACGGTATCTGGTTGTTGGGACGGCAAAGACCTAACCCTCAAAACACCAATCTAAAGTCCCCCACTCCACACTCTCAAATCTAAGCAAAGCCTTAATGAATTGTTGGTGAGGCTGATTGGTCCCATTGATTGAGCCACGGTTGAGCTTTTCTCTCCCCCCCCCCCCCCCCCCCCCCCCACCCACTGCTGCCTGTAAACCAAGTCGTGTCCCAGTCGATAGACACAACCCAAACACACCAGCCACTCAATCCAACACATTGCTACATGGACCCATCCACCTAATTTAACACCCACTCCATTTATGAAAAAGAGTCCTGCATCGATTTTCTCTGTTCATGCGCCTCTCGCCGTGCAACTCACCGCCCTGGCGCCTACACGTGCTGAAGGCTGGCGGCCTTCGATGCATTCAAATGAGATTAGGTTGTGCTGGTGGGTGGGGTTATATTGAAGATTGCCATCCCAAACCCCCTACTTATTACTACACCTTTCAACCTGATCCTTGCTCCAGATGTGGCATGGCTCTGCTCTCCTAAGTCGCATGCAGACAAAGGCCAGTGTAACAACAGGCGGGCTGCTGCCTTCACGTTCACTTCCCCAGAGCCTCTCCAACAGCACAAAGACCAGCACTGAGCGTCAGCCTCCAGAAGGGAAGCACACACTTCCCTTCCCCTCGTCTCCTTTTGTACCTCTGCTCAGCTGAAACAATATTCTGCTTGTTGTTGCCTATTGTTGTGTATCATTCATTCTCTACCCTCCGCTTTCCTGCTGCTTGCCTGCACGTCTCATTAGGGTTCTCTTAGCTGGGGAGCTGGGGGGGGGGGGGGGTCCAAGCTCTATTTTAATTAAATTATTTGTCGTTGTATAGTATATAGGGCACGTTTTCACTGCATACCCATGTGTAAAATGTTGTCTAGTATAAAAAAACAAAAAGGTGACACGGCTGACAAATTACAAAATAAGTGTTGACTGAAACATAATCGGCAAGGTTTGATTGCAACAATTTGTCTGTTTTTTTGTTTCGTTTTTTATTTTTACATTTCCTCTTAGTGTTTTTCGGTAATGCATAAATATTTACCAATCAACTCACTCCAGCACAATTAGTGTCATTAGAATCACGATGGTGTTCCCGTCGGGACACTCGGTGGTGGGTGACAGGAATTGGGAGGTAAACAGCCGTGCCTGTGTGGAGCCAGGAGGGAGGATTCTACCTTTCACCACTACTATACAATAAAGAGTTTCTAGGTCAGACGGGTAGAAAAATAATAATCCTGGCCCTGTGGTGGAGGCAAGGCTGACATTATTCAAAAAGGTATAAAAGAATTACCTAGTGTCTATAATGCATATCATCGCTGTCAGGGAGAAACCTTGTATGTCCAAAGTCGTTGCTGTTCAGGAGATAACCATGTGTTTACAATGTAGTTAATATTATTTAGTCACAACAAGCTCTTAATACATTTCACTGGCTAACCATATAGTCTAAACACCTACAGTACAGACAGACCCCTATTTTGTTATGTCATTATGGACGCTAAAACTTAATTTTTTAAAGATTGCAGGTCTACAAGCTCACAACGCACCGCACAAAGCGTGGAGGGTTTTGTGAGCTTGTAGAGTGGCAATTTTCACTACTTTTTTGTGGGGGTTATTGTCGTCATCACCATGTATAGGCCTACAATAGGGCATACCGGTACATTTATTAGAAAACGTAAAAAAAGATACAGGGTTTCCTCCCGACAGCAACGATATCAGGGGCAGGTGCGTGGCAGCACCACACAACACACGATGAAAAATGCATGGCTCCACTTTGCCCAGCCCCATCCATCAGTAGACACCTCCACACTAACGTGACCAACGTGTGTGTGCGTGCGTGCGTGCGTGCGTGCGTGCGTGCGTGCGTGCGTGCGTGGACAAAGTACTCACATGTTTTACTTAAGTAAAAGTAATAATACCACAATGTAGAAATAGTCTGTTACAAGGACAGGTCCTGTATGCAACATTTACTTGAGTAAATTGCAAAAGTATTGGCGTCAAAATGTACTTAAAGTACCAAAAGTAAAAGTACTCATTATGCAGAATGTCCCAAAATGTACTTAAAGTACCAAAAGTAAAAGTACTCATTATGCAGAATGTCCCATTTCTCAAGTGTTCAAAATGTATAAAGATCTTCTGGACATAGCAGATGTAGATCTGCTATCACAACGCGTCGCAAAGCGACGCTTGTACAGTAGATCGGCTATTTTCAAAAGGCCAAAGTATATAGGGATGAATTGGTTAATGCATTTTTGTAATAATAATAAATCTACAAAGTAACTATTTAATTTTAAATAATTGTAATGGAGTAAAAAGTACAATATTTGCCTCTGAGATGTAGTGGAGTAGAAGTAAAAGTACTGAAGACATTCTTCGTGCCTGCTGATCAGCAACTGACTGCAGCTACGCCAAGATAGACGTGTCAAGTCTTCAAAACACCGCTGCAATCTGGAGCTCCATTTTGACAACAACCGACCAATCTCCATTCCAGGAACTATTTTAGTTTCAACCACAGTCCTTTTTTTCCCCCATTTCTCGCCGGCAAATGTAACACAACAACCAAATGTAACAACGTGTCAGCAAATGCCACTCACCAAAAAGCATCGTGGTAAAGGTCACGCTGAAGGGCCAACTTCGAGTATTACATCAAAAGATGACATTTGGGCAACGGAAAGCGGGTCAAAATTGACATTCAAGAATGGCTCAACCTTGCAAAAGGGTGGTTTTCTCTCTTTTGTTTTTGTACACCTTCAAAATTTCTGTACAAATCAATATTACACAGCAAAATACCAGTGTCAATTTCACTCCTAGGAGAGTCCAGCTGGAACATTAATGAAGGGTGTACACATTTTGTACACTAGAGTTAAATTAACCCTATGGATTTTACTGTGTACCCATGAACACGACCAAAATAGAATACATTTGGCTCTGTTCGCTCAGTGGCCTGTTGAAAGCTATGAAGAGGACCAGAAATTCTATTTTATGCTGAAAACCAATCCGTTTTTCAAGAATAATTACCAATAGCCGATAGCTAAATGGTGCTCCCAGTCCATGACCATGCACCCTCAACGTAAACAAGACTGGTTTTAAATGGTGACGGTATATGCTGTCTCTCTACACTGTTGAAATAAACCAAAAGATGCCCCCCAAAATAAAGTAATAGTCATTTATAATTAAATAAACAACAAATAAAGTACATATCATTTCAAAATAGAGCCAAGTAGGTGCCTGCTACTGTATGTCTTGTATACAGTATAGTCACTTAATTGCTCCTCAGAATTAAAGGACAAACATCTATGTTGTGTCAAGATCGATAATCCATTCATAGGAATGGCAATACAGCATGTGGCGTGCCATATTAAAATGCCAATATATACGATACAATCTGGTTTGTTCATTTTACTCCGACGGTCTGACTCCAAAGACGCATCCATTGTCACACTGTGAAGAAGTGAAATGCCATTGGTTCAGACCAAGTACAATTTCCATACTCTTTGAAATCCACTAAATGGACATCCCTACATCGCTCTGGACAACCTTGCATGCCGCTGTATTCAGCTCTCCTGAGGGATGCTGGAAGCCATCCTGGGTCACATTGTCTGAAATGCATGTCACTGCTATACTGTATAGCTTATTTTGTATTAACAAAATCAGAGCGATGCAGGGGAGATGGACATTTTGCATGCCACGTAGAAAACAAAAGGCCAAAGGAAACATATGAGTCGATTAACATAATTTGGGCAAATATAATTATATTTGTAATATAATAGTGTTATTAGTGTGTGTGTGTGTGTACAATTTACAATTTACAATTTAGGCATTTAGCAGACGCTCTTAATCCAGAGCGACTTACAATAAGCAAGAACAAAAAGCATGGGAATACATCACATATGTAAAAATGCATTTATCGCGAAACATGCGTAAGCTAAGAACGTGACTAGAACATATCTATATAATGACACTATACATATAAACTATAACTAGAACATATCTATATAATGACACTATACATATAAACTACACATATATGCTATACTATGCTGTACATATATACTATGAAGTGCTATGACTACATACAATGCACTTATTGTGCTGTCTACATGACATGCTATAAGTCTGTTTCAAATGCTATATAAGTCTAAGAAGTGCTGTCTAAGGGGGGTGTACTGTGTGTGTGTGTGTGTGTGTGTGTGTGCGTGTGTGCGTGTGTGTGTGCGTGCGTTCGTGCGTGCGTGCATATGTGTGCATGCATTATGTAAGTGCATGTGCTCTTACAATTTTGTGTCTCTATGAGTGCGTGCGTGCGTGCGTGCACATGTATTCACACCAATTTACAGATAATATTAATGGATTTTTATAAGTTGGAATAACTCAATTCCAGGTCAGTGTGTAAAGAATGTCAAATACCATCTGTAATGTATAATGTGTTTACTTTATATCCTGTGAATCTTTCACTGTGTACAATATAACCACCCAAATGACACTCAAATAAATCTCATTCTGGATGTTGCTTTAAAAATGTGGTAATTTGGAGTAAAATTGTAATATATGACCATTATTCAAGCATCGAAAGCCAAGAATATTTTTTTCTAATGGTGATGTTACACAGACAGGGGCACATAAATCCTTCCGTCTTCTCGGGGACAATGTTTGGCAGTAAACCAATTCCAAGCTTGGCTTCTTGAATGCCCAGATAACACAATCAGACAGTTGCAATATTGCTATTTTACCACCTGAAGAATTTGAATTTCATCCGGCCCCTTCAGAATAGCAGATCTGCCAATTCTTTTTTTTTTACTGAGGGATTGGCAGGACAAACACAATGCACCCAAGTGAAATAAGGGGCATTGGTAAAGGCTTATAACAGCAATGAATAACAGCATTTAATGCATTCATTTCATTCTAAGTTTTAAGCTATTTTACCACAATAGAACAGGCAAGGCCATAGAGACAAGAATGTGGACTTTCTCCTCCCATTAAGATAACAATTTAAAAGCTATTTTACCACAATAAAAGAACACGCAAGGCTATATAGAGACAAAAATGTGGACTTTCTCGCATTAAGACAACAATGTATTAGACCACATATTGGCGGTGTTATTGAATTCAGAAATTCTGGTGTACTATAGGCCCATAAGATTGAGGTGATGACAAATGGTTTTAATCTGGCACAGATGAATAGTTTACTTTGGAGGTCTACATTGCGCTGTGATGCGGCTATTCCTGACTAAATGAGCCCCCTAGCCTACAGGGGGGAAAAAACGTTTCTGAATTGCACAGAAAGTGGCAAGCAGATGAGTGATGTTAGCTATGGTTCACGATGCATCTTCTCATCTTTCACATGCATGGCTTGCTTGGTATTTTGGTTTAAAACTGGTACAGACAGATCCTCTCAGCGAGGCAATTCATCCAGGCAGCCTTATCATGTCAATTATTCGCTCATTCATTTATATAATACACATAGGCTACTGTTGGATACTTTCCAATGTCATCTGTCCATATTCAGACTGAATCAAATGCAGACTTGCAAAGGGTGGGATATTTCTTATCTGACAGCAATGCCAAGGATAAGGTCATGCATAAGATATATAGACCTATTAACAAGACATGTAGCCTATAGTTGTTTCCAGTTTCTCGGGCATCACCCATGTAGCCTAAATAACACATTGCAAGCAATAATGTATTATTCTATAGGGGACGGTGCAATTTATAGGCCATAAATATTCACACAAGTCCACGAGTTAGATAGATTACCAATTTTAGAGCAGTCGTCACATCATCACGGATTTTAAACATGAAACGACTGCACCGTTGTCGCATCGTAGCCATCTCCATATCTGTCAAAGCATAAAATATCAAGAGATAAATCGGCTTACATGCTTGTCCGCCTTTTTTGTCGCCTGTGCATATAGGCTGTGTAGGCTACTGTACGGAAGCAATAGCCATGGGTGGTGGACATTACACGGCATCACTGCCGCACCGGCACCGATGTCACACAACATTGATAACATATATTAACATATTAAACTGTGCTTCGTTACCTTGATTCCTCCGATCTCCTTTCCTCGCTCTCAGTATATCTCATTCATTCTCGCTTCCCTCATCACTTGTCTCCTCCGTCTCCTTGGTTGATCACTCGTTTTCTCCTTTCTTGTTGTCCCGTCTTCGTGCGGATGCATAAGAATTAAAAATTAATAACCTATATAGCTATCTTGGAGACGACCCCATGCACGAACCGCCGCGTGAGAAACGGGGAGAAATATAGCCGCCCTGCTGCACCTCGATCCGACTAAAATCTGAATAAAAGCAGCGACAAAATCCTCACGGGTGAAGCGGATGATTCTCTCGGAAATGCGCCCATAATATGGGCATCAAAATGAATAAACAGTGACGACGCCACCGTACCTTGCTTAAATATAATAAGCAGGTTACTCAAACACGAGCTGATGACGGAACATTAAAGTAGTGGGACTGGGGCGGGGGGGGGGGGGGGGTCAAAATAGTTTAAACTTGCGATCGTGTTGTCCGTCTGCAGATCGCGGTCATGTAGCCTCTATCACAGCAAAACGTCTATGTGAGGCAGTTCTTCAGTTCAGACTCCTTGATGCAGCCAGCGCGCTACGTCGCTATTCATGGTGGTGGTGGGATGGGACGTGTCTTTTTTTAGGCTATCGCCTTGCCCGCCGCAGTCTAACCGGCCAAAATGCTCTCTAGTAGCTACTGTAATTCACCCCGTCCGAGATCGAATAAGCTAAATAGGCCATCTGCAGTTGTCCTGTCCCGTGCGTCCTTCCGTACGCACTGAGTGAGCACCAGATCACTGGCTTTTTGCTTCCCTCCCCGTCAGCATGTCGACCGTCTCCCACACACAGCCTTACAGCATTTCGACGCACTCTTTCATCAGGACCAGTGATTTTCAACCGTTGCAACCTCAACCAGGACGTATGGGTCGGGATACCAACCAGTGCAACCACACTTTATGTGCTTTTAACTCATTTAAGTCATTATCTTTCCGACGAAAATATTATATGAAAGAATAGATGCGTTTGAAAGACAATACATTTCATGGTTATTTTCTGCACAGTAAAACAGCTTATAGAGGCTACTACTTTAATTTGCAGCGACAATTTATGTTGCTTAAAAAAATACCTAATTGATTCAAGTGACAGCCTGCATGGCACGACATTGTGCACGGCGCGCTTGTGTGCGTGCTTTCTGCGCCTTCACTGCGTTTACTTAAAGGGACATTTCACTTAACATATCTACAGCATCGTGCTTGAGCTTTCCTGGACTGTATAGACAGAGTTGCATAACTTAATTTGGTTTGAACGACTGAAACTGTCCCTCCTAAGTGATGGAGTGTGGTGCTGTGGTCAATAGAACACTAAGCTTGTTTACCAAACCAGAATTTAGTCATTATGGCGAAAATACCCAAAGGCCTATGACAATGAGTTTCCATTATAACAAGGTATTTTCTCAAGGTATTTTCTCTATGTCTCTATCTATTTTTAAAATGTATTGATATGAATCCAAAACAAAGCATTATAACAATATGTATAGGCCTACCTAAACCTTAAGGTTTCCATGGAACAATTACGTTTCAATTTCCCTTTGATGTTCGTGTCAGTTATGCATAATAGCTCACTGAAAAAAAAGAAACATCAATGTTTTATGGTAGCCATGGTATTGAGGAGGTGATGCCCATCAGTATACTATTACTTGTATACAAACTATAGTAGGCCTTCTATGCCAATTCAAATGTGTGCAGCGCGCGCGGCCACGCACGCACGCACGCACGCACGCACGCACGCACGCACACACGCACACACGCACACACACACACACACACACACACACACACACACACACACACAACCACTTGTAAATGTGTGGCAGACATCAATTCCTTTCAACTTTTTTTTTTTTTTTTTAAACATAAAAGTATAATGGCAGAGCCTTGCCATCTCAATTCGAGAAAGGCTCTTGAGATGCGGGACACTGTAAATAAACCATTTAGGCTGTTAACGTAGAATGATGAATTAATTTAGAGAGAAAGAGCACTTAGAACAGCACCTAACAGGAATTATAAGATAGCCCAAACTGCTAGCTAGAATTTACACGGAAATAAAATAGTAGAAAAAACATTTTGTGATTGATTGATTGATTGATTGATTGATTGATTGATTGAATAAGTTATTAGCACTTTGCAAAAAATAAAAAAGCACAGGAAAGATACAAGGTCTGCTAAGAGGATTTTAAACCCAAGAAAGCCTATATGGCTTGTTTCCATTGGGATCCTTTGTACTCAATTCATCGAAACAGACAGACAAATATACAATACTATAAAAAGAAGAAAAAAAACCATTAGAAGTAAAAAAGAAAAATATGTACTGTGAACAGTTTTTGTTAGGCTTTGTACTGGGCCAGTTTTTAATTGCAGACACCTGGAAGTGCTCTCTTAGAGCGGTTTTGAAGGAGAGTATAGGGATTCACACTCCTTTATGACTGTTGTTTTGGTTTTGGTTTTGAAAAACATTATTCACAGGGGATGTTGGTGATACAGTACCTTGCGTTTGTAGTGCCGCATGTTGTCGTTTCATTGTGTATTTTTCTCATTCCCACGAGCAACTAGGCAAATAGACGATGTGATCACAATTCATCACACTGTGATATTTCCAGCACAGCTATAATTAAGTTTAATAGGAGAACATTCATCAACAGTCTAAAACATAAACGGCAGCCATCAAGTTTATATGTCAGTCCCTAAAAAGAAAAGAGCAAGGGCTTCTTACTGACTCACCATTTTGCACCAAGATACACCTCCAGTAACCCCAATAGCCCAGAATGCAACGCATGCAGCCATAAGACCTCACAACCACAGACACCATGCATTCTGGGAAACGTAGTAGAAGTATAGACAGCAAGATGAAGGAAAATTGTCACATAAAACCAAATTGCAGCACTACAGTACATCACACAATAATTCCTGGAATACATTATGTATTGATGATAGGGATGAGGCCGATTCTACAAATGCCTTCCAAATTCTCACACAAAAGAAATTCTGTGACGTGCTTGTATATCTGCTATTTTTGAATAGCCAATGCAAAAATCTAAAATCACACAGGTGCTTTACCGGTTTTAATGGTTTAAAAGCTTCATTGCATTTGAATTGAAAGCATGTCAGTTGATTTTCTGCTAGCTCTTATTTACTCAATTAGGCCTAGGTGATATACCGGTACATGCAGTACAAAAGTCTTAACTGCACTATGTGCATTTGTATAGAGATATATTATTGGTTTTGGTTTAAGACAAAACTTTTGCATTAATGGCTTTATATTTTGATTATTACAGTTCTTTATAAATATCTTTGGCTTTTTCTGCCTTTATCAATAGCCCACATGCAGCATAAAGAGAGTGAGACAGGAATCTGGGAGTGACATGCAGCAAAGGTCTGTGCGTTCCGCCTTGGGAATTGAACCACGGGACTCGCCGTCAGGCAACATGGCACAGTGGGCCCATATTTTGAATTGTTTTGCACACGTTCTCCATGTACAGTATTAGTCAGTCACCAAGCATTACCAAACACATCTGAATCATTGAGTCATTGTTGTTGGCTGAGCATCATTGTGAAGTTAATACGTCACTGACTGTATGTGTGTGTTGGATTACCTACTGTATCTCTCTAGCCAGTTTCAAATCTCCACAAGTTTCATACCGTACCATATACTGCAATTATAGTATTGATTCTGTCGACTAAAACTATGACGAAAAATGTTCGTCGACTAGTACCTTTTTTCCACACACAAAAAAAACTAAATAAAAACTAAGCTATGATGACTAAGGCTAAGACTAAATATATTGACAATTTCGTCAACACAAAACCTAGACTAAGGGAGGGACTAGTGGAGAAGAGTTCCAGTAGAACTAAAGTTATTTTATGCTTGGTTGCATGCTGAAAATAGCAGATCTACAGGCTCACAACACCTGTTGTGAACTTGTAGATCAACTATTTTCAGCATGAAACCAAGTCTAAAATCAGCCATTACGATATCATTAACACAATCGCCGGGATGCCTTCAAAATTGAAGCTCTGGGGTGCCGGAAAGACATGCCCCCCCCCCCCCCCCCCCCCCCTCTCGACTAAATCAACTGTAGATTTAGTCGACAAAAACCTTTCAGGTGACTAAAATGTCAGGTGACTAAAACGTAATGAAAATGTATCCTACTATAAATACGCCACGTCTCTGCGTGTCTGCGTGTGTGTACGGTTGTAATGCACGTAACTCGAGAACCGTTTGCCCCACCGACTTCATATTCGACACACGCGTCCCACACCCCCGCAGGGAGTGCAGTGCCCGGCATCAAGTCGGTCAGATCCACGGTTCTCCAGAACCACCACAAAAGGCTCTGCTCAGGCTCTGCCTGATCAGCCTAAATCCCCTCACCTGTGCAATTCCCAGTCTCTGCCTCAGCCAATTGATTGCCATGGCAACCCCACACCTGACAATTGATTAGCCTACTTAACCAGTCCCCTTTTCACAGTCAGTCAATTTGCCCTCTTCAGACACAGGCAGATACAGAGATCTCCATCTCCATGTGGGACACAGAGAGACAGTTCAAAGGGGTGCTATGACAAGTTGACAACAGGTATTATTAGGTTCCCGAGTTGCATCGTTCTCAAGTAGGCCAGTAGCCGACGGGCACGTACAGGAATATGACTAAAAACTAAATCAAAATTTGCTGTCAAAAACCACACTGCTGCAATGAACACAATCCAAAGTTAAACTTTCCTAAAAAATCAATAAACTATACATGCTTTATAAAATGGTCAGCAGGGGCGTTGGAGTGGCTCAGGGGAAAAGCACCGGCCCACCGCCGTGGCAATTGGAGTTGGATTCCTGGATGCTGAAAATAGCAGATCTACAGGCTCACAACACCTGTTGTGAACTTGTAGATCAACTATTTTCAGCATGAAACCAAGTCTAAAATCAGCCATTACGATATCATTAACACAATCGCCGGGATGCCTTCAAAATTGAAGCTCTGGGGTGCCGGAAAGACATGGCTTGGCCGGATGCTCCGACGAACACAGTTTGGACATGTTCACGAGAGGGAAGGCAGCAGGGGAAGATGTTCTCTGTCGCTGGCAATAAGCAACTCCCAAATTGTTGGTCAGGGCGAATGTTCAGCAGGGGAGTGGGAGGAATAGCGTGTTCCTCCACATGGATTAAATGCCCTCCCGGGCTGTGAGGTGAGTAGAAGCAGCTGGCGAATCCGTTTGTATCGCTGGAGATATACGTGGTTGTCTACTTTACCAACAGTTCTCAAACTTTTCAGGTCGTGACCCACCAAAATTATCATATTTGAAACACCCCCACACACACCCATTCTGGGAACCCCCATCAGCCTGATAAGCACTTGGAATTGTAGGCATTATATTTAGTTTGATTCGGTTCCACAGATACATGTGAAAATAACCAAACTACAACACCTCACACTCAGAGTCATTGTGAGCTGGGATATTTTTTTTCTCTTGAAAAAATCTTATTAAAAAGGTCTTAAAAGTATTTTAATTGTAACTTTATAAATGTGCAGATGCCCTGCAAGTATGTTGGTTTGTTTACTGTTGAGTGAGAAAACAATGTTGCACATTAAGCTAATCATTTGGGGGGACCCCAAAATTATGTGGGACTGACCCCCCTGGGGGTCCCAGCCCCCAGTTTGGGAACCACCTTCCCCAGACCAAGAGAAGTTGGCAGTAACAGGGACTATAAAACAATGAGGTGCATTGGCAATTTGGCATACTGACTAAACTTGAAGACAAATAAAACAGTTCATTGTATATTCTTTAAAGGAAATAGTTGGTAGTATGTCTGTATAACGTGAGTTGACGTCATTGAGCTAAATACAGCTCACAAGCTCACAACACGCATTGTGACGCATTGTGACAGCTTGTACAGTAGATTGACTAATTTTGGTGCAAGACACCCACATGCAACTAAGTAGAACTCAGCCTGTTCTAGACCTGATGACACTTGCCATTTTATTATACTATAATCAACGTATGTTATCTACGTACTGTATGTTTATGGAACAAACGCATCATAGAGGCCCCCATGCACTGATTACTTCCTCTTTCTGTGTTTGACATGGAAGCACAGTGTTGCTATGAATGGCAATGACCATATATTCTATTGATTACCCATGTTTACAGCTGTGCTCAATTTCAGTAACATCCTGCGCGCGCCCACACGCACGCACGCACGCACGCACGCACGCACGCACACACACAGGTTTCCGAGAACTGAACAAAAATCACACTTGTGTGAAGTGAGGGCAACCACTGTGGCTGACATATGACGTCACTGCTTAAAGCAAACATTACAAGTCCATAGACTTGGCTGCCACATGACATCACGAGTGGGGTCCTGCTTATTGAGGGGGCGCCATACCCTCCAATGCATGGCTTTTGAAGATTATGTCATGTGGCAGTCTGGCTTTCAGAAATAAGTAAGAAAATCACACACGTAATTTTCTTACTTATTTCTGAAAGCCAGACGTTGGAGGGGCTTCGCATGATGTACATGTACATGCCAGGCTTCGCATGACGTTTATGCAGAGACGTTACTATAGGCCATTGTTCTAGTTTCTAATAATAAAAGGGGAAAAAAGAAAGAAAAAGGCTTATATTTTACAATTCTTCCAGCTCCTACTTACCAAGAGTGCTAATCATTCTGGAGTGCGAATCATTATCTACTTAATGTCAAGCATGCATTGTTTTATTCCTAGAGATAGTGTCAGATCAAATTATTTAATATCCATATCACATACAATACGGTAGCAGCACCAGCATATGGTGAACATTTTTCCCCTCCCCCTGAAAACACTTTAGTCTAGGGGTCTTCAACGTTTTTCAGGCCAAGGACCCCTTAGCTGAGAGCGATGAAGCAGGGACCCCACGTATAAAACTGTTTGCAGATTCAACTTGTTCATAGATTTCATAGATAGCTTCACAGACTTGTTTAACAGCACTATCATCAGTGTATGTTAGATTCATGTTAATTTGTATTGCCGGACAATAAATTAACCAGTATAAAAAAATAACCTATTTGCCTAAAATAGCCGATCTACAAGCTCGGTGTTGAGAGCTTGTGGATCTGCTATTATCAGCAAATGAGCAGGCTGAGAAAAGGGATGCTATAGGGTTCAAGTGGTTATTGTAAAAAAATAAATCACACTCATGTGAAGTGAGGAGCGCCCACTGTATTTATACCGGCGGTGGCTCAGGGGTAGAGTGGCTGGATGGTAACCGCAAGGTTGCCAGTTCGAACCCGGGCTCCCCCAGAGTTAGTGTCGAAGTGTCCTTGAGCAAGACACTGAACCCCTAATTGCTCCTGATGTGCTGGTTTGTGCCTTGCATGGTTTCCGCCGCCATCGGTGTATGAATGTGTGGGTGAATGTAATGCACAATCTCTGTAAAGCGCCTTGGATAAAGGCGCTATAGAAATACACCATTTACCATTTACCATTTACACAGCGTCTTACATCGTCATTTAGTGCTCTAAACAGACATTAAAGTCCACAGACATGGCTGGCAAACGATTTACGTTCTTAAGTGCTCTAAACAAATCTTAAAAAGTCCATAGACACAATGATTTGTAGTAACTCTGAGGACCCGCTAGGGGCCCCCGTTGAAGACCCGTGCTTTAGTCAGTTTATATTGTATTGTGGGCAGTTCAACCAGATGTGCTTTCACCACGAGGTAACCATTTATATACTGTAGCTCTCATGTCCTTCCAGTTGACCTTAATGCTCTGTCTGACTCATTGGTCCATAAAGAACCAGTACAGTGTAGTTTGTGTGCTGCACAAAAATAGCACCCCCCCCCCCACACACACACACACACACACACACACGCTCAGATGTCATATATGCAAAGTCACAGTGCTCTGTGAATACAGAGGGGATTGTAGGCTAACCTCATCATCACCTGCCCAAAGTAAGGTAGGTGGAACAGATCCATTACAACCAACATCGGATCTGTTAAACCTTTTAGTGTAAACCTGGCCTCCCTATTTTGGGCGTGTCATTAGAGGCAAACATAAAAAACGTAATCTCTGCGGTCACATTTTTAGTTTTCACTAAAAATAGTGAAAACAGACAATGCACATGCTGTGAGCTTGTAAAGCTGCATTTTTATTATTATTTTGCTGCGCGATTCCACCGTAGGACGAAGTACCGTAGCCAGACGATCTGAGAGTGCGTGCATTTAAAGACAAACTGCATTGCAGAGCCAATGCAATGTCATTGTTTTTAAATTCATTCATTGTTTCCACCTGGTTCTAGGCCCCGATGTTGAATTTAGATGTCTCCAGTGATGGGACAATAATCATCCCATTTATCGTGATACATTTTTTTCACAATAATCAAATAATTAAAATGTATGGTGAAATTGTCCTACAGCAGGATGAATTAGCTTTTGTTGAGCTGCAAACTAGTCAGTACCACTTCTTAAACCCTCTATTGATAAAAACAGACCTGTAAATGCCCTATTTGGTACTCTCTTACAGTATTTCACTCTTACCAAAACCAATTCGCCAAAAATTTGCAGATCTACAAGCTCACAGCGTGATGCGTTGCAACGCATTGTGAGCTTATAGAATGGCATTCCCACCAGAATAGGGATGCTTCAAGTTGGTTAACTAAAAGTGGCATTTTAATGATTTATGATTATCGCAATAATATCGCTAATCGCCGTTATTGTTCCGAATAATCGGGACATGTCATTTTGATAGCGCCCCATCATCAGACGTACAGTATGGGTATACAGTAAGTGGTTAACATCCACAGCTCCCAGCTTGTGCTCTGCACAGTCTGAACACTTGAACACCTTCTGCTCCAGTCTCTTAGCAACTACAATAGTGACCACAGATGATTACCCACTGATTGGCCTACCAGGCTATGGCAGTGTTTCCAACACAAACACTGCAATCCTCCTCTCGCTCGATTTGTACAAACAGTGGTTCCCAAACTTTTTCATGTAAAGGACCCCCAAATTGACACTAATGAGCCCGCAGACCTCCATTTGAAAAGATATGCCAGGGACCCCCATAAGAGAAGAGTTTTACAGCTCGAGCAGTGATTCTCAACCCGTTTAATTTCAAGGACCCCTAGTTTGATATGCATTAGGCTACGGACCCTCATTTAATGGAATTTCTATCTCTGAGACCCCAATTTGGGCGGCTGTGGCTCAGGAGGTAGAGCAGGTCGTCCAATGATCCCTGGGTCGGCGGTTCGTATCCCGGCTCCTCCTGTCCACATGTCGAAGTGTCCTTGGGCAAGACAATGAACCCTACATTGCCTCCAATGAGTTGGTCGGTGTGAGCTTGACAACATTGGTGTGTGAATGTGGGAAGTGAGGACTCTGGCGTTGACTGTTCGCCGCTTCACCTCCCAATGTATGAATGAATGAACCAACCATTGTAAAGCGCTTTGAGCACTTGGAAAAGCGCTATAAAAATGCAATTCATTATTATTATTCATATTGTAAAATCAAAGTTAATTTAACTCTAAGCATGTACAAATGGAACCAAATGGACCCGTTAGGGTGCATTTGTACACTCTCTGAGTTACAGACCCATAAGGGTCCATTTGGTTCCTACTTTGGTTCCTCATTTAGCTGGGGACCCCCTGGAACTCCCTCAAGGACCCCTAGGGGTCTCCGGACCCCTATTTGGGAACCACTGAACTAGAGGACTGCCAACCATCGCTGTAGTCCCAATCAATAACTTCACCATGGCAGCACTCGTAATTGTTTTGTTTTGTTTTTTAATTTTCATCAAAAAAATGTAAATAAAAAAATGACAAAATGTTTTAAAAAAAGAGTTGGTGGTACTCATTCTGTGCCACTGACGAAAAAAATCAGAAAACTGTGAGGTTGGCAGAGGGAGTGTAGCCCAGGATGACTTAATTAGGCAATTGACACTGAAGAAAAAAAATGGGTTATAAAATTGTTGGATTAAATAATTATTAATAATAGTATTTTTTAAGGTTGGATAATAGATCCAGTACTGTCATATACAGCAATTCAAAACAAGAAGCACCGTCAAAACAGAACACCGGTAAGGCTATACATTAAAGACGTAGTGAAATAAAAATACGGATATTTTGAAGTTTCACTGAAAAGGAAAGCTTTGTTTTTGAACCAATCAGAATGTCGCATCCCTCCAGGCTATGGGATGTAGCTCCCTGAGGCCTATCTCACAGCATTTTCCCCGCCCCCTTTTTACGACCCCTTTTGTTGATAGTGGTGTTATTGTTTTTGCGGTCCATAGGCTTCCATGTTAAAAGAGGTATTTTCACAAGCCACAAACTACCGTTTTGTAAAGGTAAGGTTTATTCTACTTATTTGAGTTGTTATACCATTGTGTTTTCTTCATATTATTATCGGTCTTTGACATTTTAACATTAGGAAATGTACTTAGATTCTCCAGAGAAAAAAAGTGGTAATGCCTAATGTTAAATGACACCACTATCTACAGGAAGTGGGCGTGGAAAGGGGGCTGTGAGATAGGCCTATTGCACGCACATGCAGAGTGTTTGTTTACAAAGTGACAGAGAGACGGGCAGCAAAGCTCATGGCTTATTATCTAACCTATAATGTTTTCAGATACATATTTTAGGGTGATTATTAAGTTTAAAACGAGTTGACACATTAAAAACGGAGTAGTTCTGTAATCAAAACCAGCTGTGTTTGGAGGACAACACATGCAGCAATGGCAAACAAACAGGTGTATCAAATCAAGATTAATTTATTAGCATGTGAGCCTTTACACATCATCACGCAGCACGTTTTCATTCAAAGGAAGTAATTGTCTTTTTATGGACTTTTGATATAAAAATACACAAAAATGTAAATTTTCCCATTGTTTTGACATCCATTGTTTTGTATGCCCATATGATGACCACGGATATGGTCTAAAAGTGTGAAAAACTTATTTTTCATTTCACTAGGTCTTTAAACTAAAGTATATAGCTGTACAACTGTCTAAACAAACACTGCACTGTGCAGGAAAATAAACACTAGTTACAGAATGGTGTGGATGACCATGATATGCATAATTCAGAATGTAATTTCTATGTACTATAAGAGGTACTGTATGTGGGCAGGAATGTTCATGTTTGTGTTCAATGCCTCGCATTGTTTTCAAAAACTCTGCATATGCAATGAATCGCCCATAACATTCTGGACTGCGCCGAACAGACAAGAATATCGTATTGTCCTAAATAACAAAAAAAAAGATAAACTTCTATAAATAAACTACAAACCGTTGAGAATGAATTAAGTATTAAGTTAATTAAGTACTTAAATAGTTATGAATACTACATAATATATTTGCATCATATACTGTACTCGGTCACATATGATGATTTGTAGGAGTATAAATATGACTTATAGCTGTTGCCAACAGATGTCTACTATGGACGCTGATGTCGTGTAGGAGAGAACCAGCGCCCACATCGTCCCCGGCGGGAATCGAACCCAGGACCTTCAAGCAGTGAGGCGACAGACAGCTAACGACTGTCCACCGTGTCCTCATTGTAGCGTAACCTGTGTTTCATCCATACCACAAGTGTGTGTGTGTGTGTGTGTGTGTGTGTGTGTGTGTGTGTGTGTGTGTGTGTGTGTGTGTGTGTGTGTGTGTGTGTGTGTGTGTGTGTGTGTGTGTGCGAAAAAAAGCAGCCAAACGGCTTGCAAAATGGCGAAGACGCTGTTACTTGTACCCCTGAAGGGTGTGTGGGTATTTGTCCGGGATTTGTTGATTGCACTCGGTACAGCACCTTGTAAATATTTGTGTCCTTGTATTGTATCTCTTATGTGGACATAAATAAATGATTAAAGTGTGTGTGTGTGTGTGTGTGTGTTGTGTGTTGTGTGTTGTGTGTTGTTTGTGTGTGTGTGTGTGTGTGTGTGTGTGTGTGTGTGTGTGTGTGTGTGTGTGTGTGTGTGTGTGTGTGTGTGTGTGTGTGTGTGTGGCGGAGGGGGGGGGGGGGCATCATGGGGCGCCGGGGGGGCCAAGTGTATATAAATATATATATGTATATATAATATATATACATATATATTTATATACAGTATAATACATGTTGTGAAAAGACCTTGGAGAAGCTAAATAAACATCAACGAGTATGATGCTGGCGGCGAGGTGTTCTTTTATCTGGTAGGCCTAATCGTGTGACTGCTGCCGTTTACCTTCAATCACTGAGCAGAGTGACGCTCACATGTTCATCACAACCCACAAAGACATCCATCTCTTTATCACACTCCCTCTTTCGCTCTCTCTCTCTCTGTTTCTCTCTTCTCCTGCATTGAATGGCTCTCTCTCTCTCTCTCTCTCTCTGTTTCTCTCTTCTCCTGCATTGAATGGCTCTCTCTCTCTCTCTCTCTGTTTCTCTCTTTCTCCTGCACCGAATGGCTCTCTCTCTCTCTCTCTCTCTCTCTCTCTCTCTCTCTCTCAATATGAAATAGTCCATTATCTGCTCTCATGGCTAATTGGTGTATTAACGCCGTGCAGTGGCTGACAGGGAGAGAGCGAGACGGAAAGAAAAGAGAGAGAGAGAGAGAGAGAAGGAGGATTTATTCTTTGTTGCACTCTGGTGCTGTATGCTAAAAAATATCTGATCTACAAGCTCACAACGTCTCACAGGCCCGAACCGCTGTGAGTTTGTAGATTGGCAATGTTCGGCCTGCGACACTGTCGTATGACGACGGGTAAATTAGGCAAAAGAATGAGAAAGACAGAGGGAGAGTGTCATGGATGGTGTATGAATATGGATGAGGCAGAGAGAGAGAGAGAGGGGGGGGGGGGGCTGGCTCTGGGGTAGGCGAGCGCAGAGTGATTCTGAGTGAGTGAAGGAGAACGGGAGGCCAAGGTAAATCTTTTCAGCCACACAAGTGTTTGAGAGCAACATGGCAAAATGATGAGTGGAGAGGGAGAAAAAAAGAAAAGCTCTCCAGCCTGCTCTCTCACACAGTCACCACATTCAACCCAATTATCCACTCTCCCTGGCGCCACTGGCAGCATATGGAAATGTAAATTGCACAGCGAAATGTTTTCTTTTCTTTCTGTTTCTTTTTCAAAGCCGTGGAAGGTAAGCAGCTCTCAAGGCTGAATGGAGCAGGAATAAGAAAAGGGGATGAGACAACAAACAAGTGAAATTAGGGGCCATCTTTGCACCTTATAGCTTGGCAGGCAGCACCGCCTCAACATCAGATTGTGAGCTAAAATGCATCACTGTCCGCAAGTTCGGGGATGCAACAGTAGCCCATGTGTACTGTATGTATGACGTGACGGCAGCAGTGGCTCAGGAGGAAGAGTGGCCATTTGGAATTGGAAGGTTCCAGGTTCAATCCCCAGCTGCTTCTGGCTGCATTACCGGTATGTTGAAAGGAAGACACTGAACCCCTAACTGCTCCCGATGAACAAGCTGGTGTCTTGCATGGTTTTCTCGGGGTGCATATGTTGGTTAGACATACTAACAGTCCGACAGGAATTAGTCCGACAACACCGTCGCTCCCGACAACACCGTCGCTCCCGACAAGCGTGTTCCGTTACAACTAACCCGTGGCGGCAGCCGGTTACAACTAACCCGTGGCTGGTTACAACTCACCCATGGCTCCGACATGCGCCATGATGCGTGGCAGGTTAAAACTAATCCGTGGCAGGTTCAAACTAATCTGTGGCTCCCGACATGTGTGGCAGGTTCAAACTAACCCGTGGCAGGTTCAAACTAACCGTGGCAGGTTCAAACTAACCCGTGGCAGGTTCAAACTAACCGTGGCAGGTTAAAACTAACCCGTGGCTTCCTGTGAGGTTAGGTTTGGGGTTGGGTTTTGGCCCGGGTAGGGTGTCGACTGTTAGTATGTCGGACCAAACACGGTTTCCTCTGCCGTCAGTGTGTGAATGGGTGTGAAGTGCTTTGGAGAACAGCTCTATATAAATGCACCATTTTACACAATGCAGCAAACACACGCTTTGTGCATCAAGTCATTATTATTATATTGGCACATCACTGGTTCATACTAGGTGTAAAACAATGGATGAAATCATATTTTGCATAATCACCATTTGTAGTTTTCAAGAAATGGAATAAGAATAGAAATGGAAGGAAAGAACAAGAAATAAGGTCAGATATTCAAATATTCCTGATGTGTGCTGTTGGAGAGACCAAACCATATATTAGGCTGCCTCGCCAGCAGGCATGCTGAGGACTTATGAGTTGTTTAATGAGAGCTATAATAAGATACACCTGCTACTTTAATTATCAGTGGTAGACTCAGCTGTGTTATCAAGTTAGTGTTCAGTTTTCCAGCATTGCTACAAACCAACTCTGTGCTGAGAGAGAGGTGCATTTTAATTGTTTTTTCATGTCTGTGTTCTTAGTTATAATTATTTCATCTCAGTAGCCTGTATACTTGATTTGATTATCATCTGTAATCACACAGAGATTATAATATAGTACTGCTTAAAATGTATTTAGTCTCTTTAGACCACAATGTTGTACTTTCATTTGACTTCAACTGTGCTATGTATGACAACAAAATGCTCAAATAAAGCAACGGTAGCCACTACCTGTAAACTGCATCCTCACTGTGATTTTACCAACACACTGAGGCGGCATCTAGTTGCAACTAGTGCAGTGAAATAATTGTTATGATGCAGTACTTCACAGTAGGGGTTGGCATCATACAGTTCACTATCAATTTGTATTTATTTATTTAACAAAAAAGAAAGAAAATCATGTCAGAAAGACTGACTGACATTATCTGGCTGCATTGAAGTGTATGATTCAACTTGTTATGGTTATTTATTGTTTATAATTGTTTTAAATGTTCTATAAAAAGCAAAGGGGGAAGAAATCGGAATAAATCGGAATATCGAAAAGCAACAATAATTGAATCTGAGAATCGCAATATCGTATGACGGATAAATCAAATTGGCACCCTAGGTATCGAGATAGTATCGAATTGGGAGGTAAGTGAATTGTCCCACCCCTACTTTACAGTTGCATACTGTATATCAAGCATGTGCACATGTAGACATCAAAGGGGGACTGAACCCCTGCCCTTTCACCCATCTGTAAAAACGGCCCTCTCTCCATACCACAAATGCAGCAATTATTATGTTGAAGAAATGCAAATGTCCCCTTTCCATGCCCCTATACCCGAAGGCAGCATTCAGGAGAATTGCCTTTTCCCAAACTCTCCTGAACTTGCATGCATCATTTTATGTTGAAAGAATTGCCCTCTGTGTAGAAATCCATGTCGTAAACGGCACATCTCCAGTATAGCTAAAGGCATGGTTATACTTCTACGGCACCATTGCCCCGCTACCATTCTCTGCATGTCCCTGCTGTATACAGCACACTATAGTCAGTGCAGCGGCTGCAGAAAGCAGTGGTGAAAAGTGTGTATACTTTTACTTTACTGGAGAAATTCCAATTTTCTATACTTTTACTCCTACTCTGCTACAGCCCAGAGACAAATATTGTACTTTTACTCCTACTCCACTACAGCCCAGAGACAAATATTGTACTTTTACTCCACTACAATTATTTGATTATTATTACAAAACGCACAGTGGTTCTCAACCTTTTCTAGGGCAGAGATCAATGGAACTAACGTAGTACGTTATCGGTATCACAATGAAAAACGTTACCCATTAAAACTGGGAAGGAAATCAAGGCATCCGTGTCATTTTAGTTCAAAAGCAGTTCATTCAGAATCACAATAATTTTAGCCATTATTACTAATATAAATATTTTTGAAAGCAAACATTTTTAACTCAAATCTTTGCTTCTGGAGGTCCCTGGAACAAAATGTTTTGAGATGGTGGTCGGTGGCCATACACATACATACATTAATACAATCATAGATCACTTACGCTATCCTCACGGCCCTGGACCACAGGTTGAGAACCATTGACCCAGGCGAGTGCTGTCCATGCCAGCTGGTGCTGAACGGAGCAGAGAGAGAGGAGGGACAGACAGACAGACAGACAGACAGAAGAACACATGACTTTGGTTCAGCCTTGCTCGCTTTTTTCGTGGCCGTACTGTAAATAGAACCATAGGCCTATTTCTTTCCATTATAGCAATCCACGGAATGGAAACGACAGTTTCCATTTTGGTCCAACGACTGAGAGAGATGGGGGGGGTGTCTGCATATGTCAGTGCGCCGGGTGCATTTATGAGCCGTATATACAGTGTACGTACAGTAGGTAGAGATTGTAAAGTGCTTATTTGACAGTCTGTCGTTGTGTGCGGGGAAGGTAATGTCCTACACATAATGTTGGTTTTAAAACTAGTTTTAAATAGCTGACAGTAATATGAGGGGTTTCTTTTCTATCATAATGTGTGTTTTGTGAAGTTTACATGCACAATCTGTGTGTGGAGAAATTTACTCAAATGTTTTACTTAAGTTAAAGTGTATCGAAATACTGCTAGGCTACTACACACGTAAAAGTCTGGAATTAGTTCTAAGTAGCCTGCACTGCATGGGGCCGGCCATATCTACGCTACTGTACCGACACACCGTATTATTTTGCAGATGATTGGTGAGACACAGAATGGACCTGTGAGAGAAGAACACATTGTTATGCATGCGTCGCTCGCATGCTTTCAGACCCGGGGCCTAAAATATGAATACACATACTGTACTGTACACTACAGCATGCTGAACTCACTATATGCTATATAGCAGGGCTATTCAACTGGCGAGCGCCCCCTAGTGGCCCTTGGAATATTTTTTTTTAAAGAGAGAAAGTTACAGGTATGATGTGTGCGATATATAAAGTGCCAGATTATCATAATGATAGTAATCCTATTATATTCTATCATATTCAAGGGCTTTTGGAGAGAAATTCGACAGACTCCTGCAGTGTGAGTGTGTGTGTGTGTGTGTGTGTGTGTGTGTGTGTGTGTGTGTGTGTGTGTGTGTGTGTGTGTGTGTGTGTTTTCAGCTATAGTGCTCGTTGACGCTCGTTCTGTCAAATAGGTCTATTCTAATGTATAGCATATACTTGTATAGACATATATCACCCTGTGCTCATACTGTGCACAAATGTATTAGCCTACATAAATCTTCGTGTTTAAACACAAAATGCATTTGTAGAATCCAAAAAAATGTGCGCTTCGCGCGCACACTGTGCGGCCCTCCACACACAATCATTCTACAGTTGTGGCCCCCTACCTAATCTAGTTGAATACCCCTGCTACATGTATATAGGTTAACGTTGCTTCATATTTTGTACATTTGTTAAATGAATGCACTACTTCATCACACAAGAGTGTCGCGCAAAAGTAGTGAAAATAGCAAGACCTATAGTGTACATGTACAAGCTTCGCATTGTCGGGAAAACATCTGTGTCATTTTAGATCTTAGCGTTGGCTACCAGTGGTTCCCAAAGTGGGGTCCGGGGACCCCCAGGGGTCCTTGAGGGAGTTCCAGGGGGTCCCCAGCTAAATGATAGTTTGGAACCAAATATATCATTAAATGGAACCAAATGGACCCTTATGGGTCTATAACTCTGAGAGTGTACAAAATATGGTTTGTGACGTTTACATGCACATCTGTGTGTGGAAAAATGTACTCAAATGTTTTACTTAAGTTAGTGTATCGAAATACTGCTAGGCTACTACACACGTAAAAGTCTGGAATTAGTTCTAAGTAGCCTGCACTGCATGGGGCCGGCCATATCTACGCTACTGTACCGACACTGTAGAGTTTGTACACTCTAACTTAAATTAACATTGATTTTACAATATAAATTGGGGTCTCAGAGATAGAAATGCCATTAAATGGAGGTCCGTAGAATAGTGCATGTCAAACTGGGGATCCTTGAAATTAAACGGGTTGAGAATCATTGCTAGACCCGTGGCATTATCTCTTCAAATGGGGGTCCACAGGCTAATTAGTGTCAATTTGGGAAGGGTTTGGGAACCACTGCCTATACAAAGACAGCAGATATACAAGCTCACAGCCAGCTTGTTCATCTGCTATTTTTGAACATTTTAGAAAAATCTTCAAAGCGGCTGAAACATGGCAAAAGTATTGAAAGTTGTAAATACTGAAGAAAGTAAAAAATACATAACAATTTGACCTAAGTAGGCTATGTGTACTTGAGTACTATCTACATGTACTTAGTTACTTGACACCAGTGCAGAATACACCTTCAGAGTTAAATGAACTCTGAGGACTTTTACTAGCCGTGCAGTGTTTTGTTCAGTCTCATTAAGATCTGCATGGCCTCTCCTCCGTTCACCTTTCTCCTTGTACATTCCTACAAATCCACCCCCGGAGTGCCTGCTCATCACGCCGACTCCTCAAAGCGGTAATTTGCTCAATTATTTTCAATTATCCCGCTGCCCTCGCCTGTGTCATCCCCTTAGTTCAATGGTGTACCCAAATGACTTGTTGATTGACAGCGAGAGCCAATTAGAGGCGAGCAGAAAAGGCTCCAGCCTCAATGGCAATTACCACTGATTGGCGTCACACTCATGTGTGATATAGATGTTATATTATCTTAGATATTTATTTCACACAGGCCTGCTCCGCACAGCTGACACAAACCATGGAGAAATGTCCACTTCAAATCATGTTTAGCCATGAATTGAATACACAAGGCCTCAATGGAAATAAGCCCAAAAGGCTTTTCTTGGGGGGGGTGGGTACCACTGTACCTTTTTATGAAAACTGATAATTAAGTGTTCAATCAATCAATCAATAGCCACTTTAACCCTGGCTTTACTGTTTTGGGCAAAGCAAATCTTTTTAAAATAATAATAAAGTAACGAAAATCAATTATAATTATTATTAATATTAATTTATTTAACTTTTTCAGAAATAGGTAACATAAGAAATCTAGTCATAAGGCGATTCATTGTGAACTTCTAGATCTGTAAAAAAATAAAAGAATGTTGAAAAAGTTTACGGAAATTGTACGACAGAATGTATGTATACCTGTATACTCATGACATGAACACATTCTGTACGTCTGAAAGAAACAAGTACGTACTGCAGTGTCTTGAGACAGTATTAACCTCTGTCTAGCCCTGTGTCTGTCTGTGCACCTGTTGGTACATTAGCATCAAGGTCTTAAGGCTTTGGTGTCTAAGGCTTTGAAAAGGTCTGCCAGTCTGGACATACTATGAATCAATGATGAAGTGCCTCTGAGCACGTGGAGTGCTACATGAATTCAATATTCCATAGCGAGTTCTCTCTCACGTTAGGGGAGGGTTATTCCCATGGACTAACGAAACTAATTGTGCAAGGTCTCCAAACTGTAGTGGAAATGAAGAAAACTCTATGTCGCTACTCATAGAAGCAAAGGCTGTTTTGTGTTGTCGAAGGACGATTCACCTTGGTGGGAAGCCTCTCAGGACCCCACCTCTCTCTGTATAATACACTTTTTGGGTAGAAAATAAAATGTGTCTGCCTGGCGGAAATTATTTTATTTACTCCACTGCGCCCTCTGTTACAGATCTGGTCAATATAAATTACCATTGACCAGATCTGACGTTTCCCACCACGGAGAATAGTCCTTCAACAACGCAAAACAGCCTTTCCTTCGGTGAGTAGCGAAATCAGTAAGCCTTGCCGAGCCATGAGGCCCATAGGACATGAGCCTAACTGTATCTCCTGTTCCTGTAGAGTGAGGCAGCTTGATGTACAAGTACATCCACTGGACATGATGTACAAGTGCACGGTGCACCCCCTGGACATGATGTACATCAGGGAAACCGGTCAACAAAGTAAATTGCATTTAAGTGTTAGGGATAGTTTCATATGGTTTCGGTGAGGTCAAATGAGAATCATGCACCCATTGAATGTTTTTTGTGTAGCCTAATTTAAACTGTTTTAAGGATCCTTTAACCCATTAAGACCTGAGACCAAAAATCTAAAATCTGAATATAGCTGCAAGCAGCGATAAGACGGGACCAAGCAGAAAAGCAATAGGCCTAAGCAACTAGACATTTTGTGCATCAAAATAGTAATAATTGTACTGTTGATGCCAACCATGTTGGATGTGTCCACGCTGTGATTTGGTTGAGTCAGTGCTGGATCAAAAAGCCCCAGTTCACGGCAACAACACATGTACATTTACGCTACATGTCTATCTGTGTACTTTTCTTGATATCAAAAAAAGTAATCAATGAACTATCACGGGAAAGCATGAGACCTTTTTACGACAAGTAACACATGGGAGTCTATCCCCGTAACAATGCGCTAGACTGCAGAGCTCGAGCGCCACACCTACTATCAGTTCACAGGACTTCCAGCACGACTTGCCGCACCCAAGCCATGCTACTTATACACTGAACTGGCGAAGCCCAGATTCGAACCCATGAACTTGTGGTCCAAAGGCGAGAGCTCTACCGACTGAGCTACCCTCCCAGTCACAATCAGTTGTTTTATTGTAAACAGCAAAATCATTGTTTTTATTGTGTTTTTAATAACAATTATGTGTGTCCCTATGTACACTTTGAAAGGTCACTAAACAATAACACTGTCACTGGAAATAATATTGTGATGCCTATTGCCCAGATATTGTTATGAATGTCCTTTAAGCCTTACTGGGCACCAGGAAAGATGCATGACACTGAAACTACTTTTATCTCTTGTCCTGGTTGTGGGGTCATTATCCATTGCCTCATGCATAAACCTTCATTTTTAAAGACACTATTTTGTAAATATTGGTCCAAAGTTCACATGTAGCAAGTTTCGTGCATTTTGATCAAAGATGCCGGGAGGAGATAGATTTGAACTGTTTTTCATATCATTCAAAATGGTGGGAGATCTCAAGGCCAGAGGTCAAAAGTCAGAACACGAAAGTTGTTTGGCACGAGGAGACGCATGTGCGTTTCGGTCAAACGGTTCATGAGCTATGCCTGTTCAAGGTTAGCATTTTCAATTGAGTTCTATAGCGCCACCCTTTGACCAATGGCCGTGGGCTTCGCATCCTCACCGTTTGGCATAGCCCTCTACCATATTGCCAAAAAAACAGACAAATATAGCTGCTTTCCCTGTTTTAATGGGTTAAACTAAAATAAAAATGTACATATTTACTTGTTCATATTTTGTGGACAGATGCCTTCCACATATGCCAAGGCCCTCCCTGTGCTCTTGGTAATTTGTTCTTAGAATAATTAAAAAGCAAAAGAACAAACATAAGTTTGGCCTGTATTACACACTTAGTGTGCCTAGTGTAGGATGGGCCTTTTAAGATATCCAGGTGGCAGTATTTACACGGCCACCTCATCTCAGATTCACTGCCTTCTGCTGTATATTTGGACAGTTTTAAAAGGTGAAAAAAACATCACACCAATCAATGAGTGTTTATCCTTGCTAAAACACGCTGATATTCAATGGCATTTTGTTTTCGGGATAGGATACTGTGAATGTCAATGCGAATAACACCACCATAGTTAAGGGCCATGCAGAGCCATTGATTTGACGAATGTATGTATCAATTTACAACACCTTGCTAGAAATAACAAGTAACTTGACACTCCTTCGCACAAAGGGAATCTTACATCCTTCAGTAAGGTTTTTAATTGTGTTCCAACCCAATGACCCGTTTAGTCTGTGCGTGCGGCGTACAGTCAACATTCACAGAGGTTATGTTTGTGTATCGAGTAGACTCTAGACCTACTGTACATGTAAACAGAGCTGCTACTTTTACACACATTTATTTTTCTTTTGTATACTATTTAAATAGTTTTGAGGAAAAATGCTGCTATTTATCCCAAAATGACTGCAAAAGATTGGTGCTATTAGTTTCAAAAAGCTTTACATCCTGTATATAACGATCGACATCGTGCTGTACCCCCTCCAACTGTATATACTTTCTGCATTTTCAACTGGTTTATTATATTTTGACACTTGCTTTGGCAATGTAAACGCATGTGTTCTCATGCCAATAAAGCTACTTTGTATTTAATAGAATTGTGAAAAAAGTGTGTGTGTGTCTCAGTTTTGTAGCCCAATGTCTCAAACAAATTAACGTCAGAACTTTCACCGGTCAGTGAACTACTAGCTAATATGGCAGCACTATAAACTGCAACGCAAACAAATGTACAGTCAATTTATGCCTAGGAGTTAGTTTTTCATTTTGTTTAACACATTCAAACTGGGAAAGCATGTCATTTTGGATTTGCAAAAACAGGTACAAGCTCACAGCGCACGCGAGCTGGTACATCTGCTATTGAACATTTTTGAAAAGATCTTGCGGAAAGAAATTCCGGAGAACTACTGATTTTGAGGACATTTTGTAGAATCGGCCTCAGCAGGTCTTAATGGGTTAATTCCTTCTCCATGTGCCGGAGCTGTGCAGCACAGATTAGAAGGGCTGGAGAGACCATTTCTGCTCCCATATATACTGAATGATCACTAAAGCAGGATAAAAATACATCAAAGCTAAAGTTCAGGGGTGGCAACCATTTAATCTTGTCACAATCCCAGTTCCGTCCCTGCTGGGGACCTGTGTAGCGGCGACTCATCCAGTAGATCCACTGTGCAGTCTCCTCTTTCTATACATTGCATACATTGTCTCTAAAGCCAGCGCTTCTCCGACTCAGACAGTGTGCTGTCGAGTCGAGGTGCGCCGTGGGATTTTGGGACAAGCGCACATTGTTATTGCAATATATATATAGGCTACTGTATATTATAAACTATACAAAAAGTTATGAGTTTTGTTTTTTAATCTACTATATCAGTACATTGTGCTCGCTCATTTCCCAATGCACAGGCATAAATCGAGACACAAAAAAAAGAATACATTACCACTTTCTATATCTGGCGTCACTATTTTGGTCATGCCATTAAACTACAAGCTCACAATGTGTCACATTCTGATGCTCTGTTTTACCTCCATTATGATGAATTCCTGTTCTGTTCTTTGTCTATATAGAAGTGTCTATTTGTACGTCTTTAAATGTGTTGATGAATTGAACATGGTGGACCCTGTTGTAAACAAGTGTAATGCTTAATTGGGTCGTCCACTCACAGTTAACAGCCTTTGTATTGAGTTTGTGCTTGAAATGTACTGTAATTCTGCAAACTGTTAATACAATTTTCAATCAATCAATCAAGCTACTTTTGTGCCTTGCGGTTTTGACTTGCTCACTGGTGTGCCTTGGGCACATAATAGTCATTATCAAAGGTTTGAAAAGCACTGATCCAGTCTCCCCTCTCTATGACATGACATGGTCTCAGCTGACATTAGGCAGCCTGTCTCTTTAAGACCCCATGGGGTCACAGCGCTGGGCGAGTGAAGAAGTGGGCCGCCGCCTGCATGTGTGAGAACGGTGGTTACCCAGCACCGCACTAATGGCATTATGGGCCTAATGACTTTTAATTGGGAGGGAGATCTTAACTTGCTGTCCTAATTGCATCTGATTAAAGACAATATTAGTTTTACTGCGGGGCAAATTGGTTGGAGAGGAAGGGGGTGGGCGAGGTGCATTTTAGAGGGATCGATGGCGTATGTCCTTGTAGACGCACAAGTATCTTAATGTCCTTCAAAACTGTGATGAAGAGATAGTCCAATAAGGTGAGTGGAGGAGGCAGAGGAGGCAGCTATAGGAGAAGAGATAGTCCAATAAGGTGAGTGGAGGAGGCAGAGGAGGCAGCTATAGGAGAAGAGATAGTCCAATAAGGTGAGTGGAGGAGGCAGAGGAGGCAGCTATAGGAGAAGAGATAGTCCAATAAGGTGAGTGGAGGAGGCAGCTATAGGAGAAGAGATAGTCCAATAAGGTGAGTGGAGGAGGCAGAGGAGGCAGCTATAGGAGAAGAGATAGTCCAATAAGGTGAGTGGATGAGGCAGAGGAGGCAGCTATAGGAGAAGAGATAGTCCAATAAGGTGAGTGGAGGAGGCAGAGGAGGCAGCTATAGGAGAAGAGATAGTCCATTAAGGTGAGTGGAGGAGGCAGAGGAGGCAGCTATAGGTGAAGAGATAGTCCAATAAGGTGAGTGGAGGAGGCAGAGGAGGCAGCTATAGGAGAAGAGATAGTCCAATAAGGTGAGTGGATGAGGCAGAGGAGGCAGCTATAGGAGAAGAGATAGTCCAATAAGGTGAGTGGAGGAGGCAGAGGAGGCAGCTATAGGAGAAGAGATAGTCCAATAAGGTGAGTGGAGGAGGCAGAGGAGGCAGCTAGGTGAAGATATAGTCCAATAAGGTGAGTGGAGGAGGCAGAGGAGGCAGCTATAGGAGAAGAGATAGTCCAATAAGGTGAGTGGATGAGGCAGAGGAGGCAGCTATAGGAGAAGAGATAGTCCAATAAGGTGAGTGGAGGAGGCAGCTAGGTGAAGAGATAGTCCAATAAGGTGAGTGGAGGAGGCAGAGGAGGCAGCTATAGGTGAAGAGATAGTCCAATAAGATGAGTGGAGGAGGCAGCTAGGTGAAGAGATAGTTCAATAAGGTGAGTGGAGGAGGCAGATAGGTGAAGAGATAGTCCAATAAGGTGAGTGGATGAGGCAGAGGAGGCAGCTATAGGAGATAGTTCAATAAGGTGAGTGGAGGAGGCAGAGGAGGCAGCTATAGGAGATAGTTCAATAAGGTGAGTGGAGGAGGCAGAGGAGGCAGCTATAGGAGATAGTTCAATAAGGTGAGTGGAGGAGGCAGAGGAGGCAGCTAGGTGAAGAGATAGTTCAATAAGGTGAGTGGAGGAGGCAGAGGAGGCAGCTAGGTGAAGGACGAGGTGCTGAGTTAACCACTTAAGCCTTACAGTAGACTGCCCATAGATCCGCTGGTTGGCAAACATGCGCTGCTCCCGTGCTTGCGGTTATGTTTAGGTTAGGGTTAGAGATAAGATTAGTAATTTCGGAACAATGGGAGGTCGGAACAATGACATGGCACCCACTACAAATAGCCAAAATAGTGATCTACAAGCTCACTGTCACGACGCGACATGCGGTGAGCTTGTAGATCTGATATTTTCGCTATTCCTGAACGTGTTTTTAAAAGAGCGAGAGAGAAAAAAATGAAATTATAAAATAAGATAAATATCCAACACAGGGAGGGCAGGGTTAATGGGGTTAAGGGGACTCTGCAGACTGGATATGACCTGAAGATACTGTAGAAGCTGGACTAGAATGGAAACGAATAAGTCGTCCCTTGTGTGTAATAGAGCGAAAATGTGTTGCATAGCCCCTTCACACTGGCAGTTTTCTCAAGAGTGTAGTCAGAATCTGCTCTTAAACTGAATTTGCAATGTCATTTTCCAGGGCTGTGAAGGTTCAGTTGGCATTGGCAAAAATGAACAGTTCTCTCCCGACACCAGAAAGCAAAAAAAAAGTACTCCATGAAAGAAACTATACTATTATGTAGGCATCTCTTTGTGCATGAACGGACTGCAGCCAATTTACATAATTGTCCACCGCTGCCCCCCTAAATTTTGCACTAAACAGCATACTGTTAGTTTGAAATGATGCTTTTATGTTGCTATGGCAACCAGGTGGAATTACGGTATTCTCAAAAAGACATGGGTGCAAAGTGAAAGTAAACATAAAAGTGAGAATGTCTCGGAGCACAGTTTTGAGGTGGAAAATTACTCTCATCCATCTTCACCTATAAAATCTAATCAGATCAAAAATGGTCGAGGCTAGATTTGACAACCAACTAGCACAGCACAACTGTCCCTCCGGATGATGGTATCAGGATAATACATCACTTCTATACGCCAATATTGTTTCAAAAGGAAATTTAAACGGACAGGCTTTAGTATGCCAGACTGACCTGTATTGTGATATTAGCATTATTAATAATTGGTGCGTAATGCCTAATTTATTCATAAATCAGGATCCAGATTTTGGTGTACCTTGTGTGTACCATGTGTGTACCATATGTGTACCATGTGTGTACCATGTGTGTACCATGTGTGTACCCAGTTAAGGTGTTAACACATTGACACAACAGCAAACTCATACAATTGGCCAACGGTTTTGTATCCTGTAAATTAACAGGTAGCCTACAGTATGTACTGTTAGGGCATTTTTATACCATGCAGTGATATGCAAGATTCCTATTGTACATTGTAAACACACACATAATATTAGTGTTGGTCAATAGACTCCAAACTAGTAGCTAGACATTGCTTCATCACAGTCTATTAAGAATGATGAAACATGATGACTCATATTATATCAGGACATGTCACAATGACCAGCCAATGACACTTGTGTAAACAGGTCTGTGAGTCAAATAGAGAGATGAGAGAGGACAGACTGGACATATTAGGACTGCAGCAAGAATTTTATGATGCAGGCAGGATGAAACCTTTTGCGAGTCGTATAGGTAAGAAATAGATTTGAACCTGTCTGCTTGAAGAGGGATGGTATATATTATATAAGCACCCAGAAACCACAGTACATGAATCTAGCTTCTTCTGCCGTCTGCTAGTGCGCGTGCTAGATTAAACCTAGAATGTTGTAATTGTAATATGTACTCCATGCTGCACAAAATAGTGAACATGCAGACTGGTCTGTCATTGTTGCTTGGGGTGGCGTGCTGGCTCCTCAAGAGATTCCACCACAGTACTTAAAAATACACTCATATCCCCCTTTAGATCACCCTGGGTGATGTAAGCGAGGTTCCCCATCACTCGATGGAGCCCCTGCAGGAGTTGGTGTGCAATGGCGGGAGTCTTGGTTCCACTGATCCTACCCTTTGGGGGTACAGTTCCCCAGATTTCACTGTAACTCATGTGAATTGTGTTTAATGGGGAGTGATGTGCACAATATAGGCAAACACACATTATTACAATCTTTTACAAACTGGACAGTGATAGTTTATGTGTGGACCATATTTATGTAAATATACACAAATACAGGAAAATGCAGGAGGAAGGAAGGCACAGGAGCAACTCAGACAGTTAAAGCCCTTTTTAATTCACAGGGTGCAAGTAAAAATTGACAACATTTCGATGTGTCTGTCACATCTTCGTCAGGTCAGGACAGGAAAATGCAGGTATGTACGAGTCTCGCACGCACGCACGCACGCACGCACGCACGCACGCACGCACGCACGCACGCACGCACACAGCTATTTATTTATACATTTAAATCAAATCTTTCCTATCAATAACCCCTCAACCTAACCTCTAAATGTCTAATTCTAACCCTAAATCCGACCTGAAACCTTTCTTAATTTACACTAAACTACAGTATACTTGTGGGGACATTTGGCCCCCTCAGTACCTATTTAAAGCACACACACACACACACACACACACACACACACACACACACACACACACACACACACACACACACACACACACACACACACACACACACACACACACACACACACACACACACACACACACACACACACACACACACACACACACACACACACACACACACACACACACACGAGGCACTCGCACTCCTTTCTGCTCAGTGCAACCATAAATACAGTGCCCTGGATCGGTGGTGATTTAAAGCCACACACCAGAGACCACAGTAAATTATAGTGTGTATGAGGCTTCATTTCCTCCCTCTTCTAAAGCACTTGCTTAATTGCCGTTCTCACCTGAGCAATTGTATAATTTCCTTTATTTTTCTCCTCCTCTTTGCAGAATATGAGCCTATAATGAGCTGTGGGTGTCCCCCAAAGCTATGCCCAGCACCTTGAAGTATCTTTCACTAATTTACCAATTAGTCATAAGATACAATTAGTGCGCCTAAGTTCCCCAAGTCCACGATTAGCCCCCACCCACCCACCCATCCACCCACCCATCAACAGCCACCCCCACCGGCCTTCCCACTTTGATGGTTCAATCTCTGCAGTAGAGCCAGACCGACACATGAGTTTGGTCGATATATTGGCCATTATTTGACTTTTTTGACATCATCAGTATCGGCAATTACAGTATGCAGCCGATGTGTACTGAGTTTATATAACACCACTTTCAACCTGGTGTCGCTATTTTGGGCATGTCATTAAAAGGTGAAAGTTTTGCAACATTTTCAAAAATGTTGCAAAATTTTTCAAAACAATGTAAAAAAAATAGCCCATTGCACATTTTAGAATTGTATCTTTTCGAAGATCCTTAATCAAATATAACGTTTTTCAAATCGATTAGGCCTAGTATTGATTTTGTACTTTTCGAGAAATAATCATTAGACTTTAGGATTTTCTGAACATAATCAGGATCGGCATGTCCCAGCATCGGCCGAGCCTCTACTCTACAGTGATCATCGTCGTTCCATTAGCAGGCTCATCCTGCATGCAGACTGCTTGCTTTGCTCAAGCTGGCTAAAGAAAGCCAGGTACCCCCCCCCCCACCACACACACACACACACACAAGCCAGGTCCCACCTGCACACTGGATATTACTCTGCCCGCCTTGTGCCTCAGAGGGGAACGCGCAGGGGGGAGCGTAGAGGGTATATGTGAATGTGTCGACGCACGCAGCTCTGGGTTTATGTTTAAATGCAGCTGGGACTGGTTTCACTGACCAGGAGGATGAGAGTTGGGGGGGGGGGGGGTCTGGAGGGGAGGTGGAAAACTTATGCGAGCTGAGGAAAGTTTACCAAGTGTGTGAAAGTTTGCTGGAGGTAGAAATCTAATTTATGGTCGGAGCACTGCAGTGTTCGCCCGTTGATTCATTCAGCCGTTAAAACGCAACCTGAGGACTAATAGGGAAAAAGATATATGATATATCTAACTATCTCTTTCTCTCATATATATATGTATATATATATATATATATTATATACATTAGAGATGTACTTTTTTGTCACCCAAAACCACGTGTACATGTTCATTATCCATCATCATCCTATTTATATTATCTGCACCAACTGTCAACCGCATCGCAGGGATGCACATACAGTACATGTACAAACAATGTCACTCACCAGTCACCACTGTCGAGGCTACTGAATCCGATGTTACGTAGCAACTGTATCCATGATAACAACAAGCCCTCCGCTCGTCTTCATTCACTTTCTCATATCACAACTTTCCATAAGGCATATCTTTTACTAAACTTTAACTAAATCACTCCCAAGCCAAACCTTTATTCCTCCCTTCTTTTTTATTTTCTTCTAAGTTTCTCTTCCACTACAGCTGCCTGCCACTAAACTCCATTGTGTTGTTGTTTGGAAGTTGAAGGACCCATTGCCATTGACCATAATTATGCACATAGACATATATAAAGGCTAGATGGCTCAAGGCGGAGTCACTGACGTAGTTCACCGGGTGGCCATCTTGCTGAGGGGCTACAGTACAGTATGTTCTATGGCAGCTCAAACAAAAGAAATCATAACTCCCTCAAATCTTGACGGATTTACAAACGGGTTAGTTTATTACGAACGTTGTCAACGTGGCTATGATTCAGGACGCTTATCGGCGTAATGTTGTTTTTTATATGAACGTCGTATAAAAGCATATAAGTATGCGGACATCTCTGACGTTTATAACAAACCATACCGTTTGAAAATCGGTTAAAAATTTAGCAAGTTATGGTTATTAAAAAAGTACATGCCCCATAGACACAATGTTATGCTGCCCCTCAGTAAGATGGCCGCCACGTAGCAACGTGGCCAAAGCACGGGTGAGATATATCTATACATATATGCAGACCACCGCTGCCATCTTGCAGCAGATCTACACGCTCACAACATGGCATAAAGCAACCCGTTGTGCTTGTAAATCGTCTATTTTCAATTCAGTATTTTAGCTGTGACGTGAGCGCCCCCTCCTGAGATACTTCCGGGTCCTACTTTTGTGTCGCTTTTGTGTCCCCATAGAGTTATACTGTGACGCTCCGTCGGACTAAATCTGAGACGAAAACAACCACGAAAGTCTCATTTTACCGCTTTCCTCGCAACAACAAAGCTGTGCTGCTCTCCCAAATCTGGCTGTGACAGGCCGTCTGCCCCACACGGAATACTATCGCCATTTTATTTCATTGTGTCAACTAAATCCTCATTAATGCAAACTAGATTCAACATACTCAAGCCTGCAAACATTCTAAATATGCCCCCAAAATATTTTACTGAGCAAATGGACTGTTACCACCTTCAACAATAATGATAATAATAGTCTTTATTGTCTCCACATCATATTTTTTTTTGTCATGACACAAAACATTAATAATTCTACTCGAGTTGGAAGCATTAAGACCCATTTAACCCTCAATGGCTTCCTTTCTGAAAAATAAGGTCATTGTAAAAAGATTCACGTGTTTAGATATTCTATTTACAATGAGATGCGGACGGGAGCTGGTGCCACTTGGACCCGGACGTAACGTAGCACTACAAAATGACGTCGGACTTAAATACTGAATTGTTTGGGTCCCGGACAAATGTCTAATTTCTCTTTTGGGTCTTGAGCTAAAACGTTAGGGAACCACTGGTATATAGTACCAGTAGACGCCCTGAGGGCGAGAAGCAGTCTGCCGTCACCCAGGCGGATGCGTGCACGCAAGGTCGCGTGCACGCATCCGCCTGGGTGACGGCAGACTGCTGGACGAGCACTGGCGCTTTGGCATGGGGGGTCAGATCAACATATGGAATGAATTCTGTACTGGCCTGGAGCTTGTCTGTGTGAGTGTACAGGGTTTGATGAGGTCAGATCAACATATGGAATGTCAGAACAGGTCTCCATATATGGAGATCTAAGGGTTTGAGGTCAGATGTAGAGTTGCTGGCTGGCTCCATATATGCAGATCTCAGGGTGTCCATGATGTCACGTGATGTCACGAGATGTCACGAGGCATGACCATATATGGAGGCGTGATGTCACGAGGCGTGACCGGAGGCGTGACTAACTAACTAACTAACGGACGGACGGACGGACGGACGGACGGGAGAGGTTTTCATATCATAGTAAATGCAACCTACAGTCGCAACAAAAATATACACACAGCACAGCATTATAGTATACTGTACTTCATAAATACAGGGTATAGGCAAAAAAACACACACTGTTTGTTGGTATTATTATGATTATTACAGTATGGTGAGGTTGTGTAGGTGAACAACACCAATCAATATGTGAGAGGTCATTTGTCAATGTCTTCCTCTGCGTGAGAATATTTGGTATATATTCCAGTGGGAGTGCACCTCTCACATTATGGGATTCCTTCCAATTATGGTAAGAGATGCCTCTATTTCCTGATACTGTATTCTGGTCTGTACTGTAGTGTACTGTACAGTATGTGTTGAGTATTACAGCGGTGTGTGTACAGTATGTGTATATTCACAGTGGACTGTATCTAGAGATAGGCCACAAGTATTACACAATCACATAATTGCAATTATTTGAGATAGTTTTTGCATAATCGTCAATCATTTCCTTTCCTGCATGTTGAAAATGTTTTATGTTTAAACATATTTAAAAAATAGCAGAAATAGCAGATTGTGTTGTAATAGCTTGTAGATCAACTATTTCCACTATTTTCAATTGTGATTACGAAGCCTATGGCAAACAGAAATACAAATTGTAATGTTCCAATGTAAAAGAAATTCAATTAAAATGTTTGTGTGACAATTAGTTGTCAACTTTTTGTAATCGTGACAGCCCATCTACAGATATGGAAAATATATAGTTCCCCTCAGTGAGTACCGTAAAAAACACAGTGTAATAGGCCTACTGACTAATTAAACCAAATTATTGAGTCAATTACGCCAGATAACAGTTTCAATTTAAAAAGAAAAAAAGAAAAGTTCCCACTGGTGCAAAAGAAAGCATTTACACTTATGTCCTTGTTGTTTTGCTTAACAGAATCTATGGTAATGATAATTTATTTAATGTGTGGTGTATTTCTCTCTCTCTCTCTCTCTCTCTCCTTCACTGTACCTTTCTCTCTTACTTGCTTGCTCTTAGACGTTCATTCCCTTCATGCTAATGGACAACCCCCCCCCTCCCCCCCCATGTCTATCTAATCAAAAATCAATTAAAAACACCTCGCCGCCAACTCTCCAGAGCCAAGCCTAGGTTGAGGGTGGAACCGAAAAGCTTCCCGTACTCTCTCTCTCTCTGTTACTCACTCCCCATCCCTCTCGCCTCCCAACATATGGCCTCCCTTCCACTCTTCTAAGCTCCGCCCTCCTGTCTACTGGAAGTTGGCAGCATGATTTACGAGAACGGAGAACTTAATTTATATATTTCCCCCCCCCTCTCTCTCCCTCTCTCTCCTGCATCCTCTCATTTATTTATTAGATTTTTTTTTCTCCCCTCCCAGCCGCCTCTTCCTGTCTCTGGCGTTGGGAGGAGAGGCGAGGAGGGATGGAGAGAGGATAGGATTAGACGAGGAGGAGAGTGGTCTCAGGGCAGACCAGTAGACTGGCAGGCCTGCAGACATGGAACAGATCTGTCCCACACTTAATGGCATTAGTGCAGTCCCTGAAAGGAGGAGGCCGAGCCAGCAGGGAGACAGGCTAACATATTAAAACTGCCTCTATAGCAGCCAGCCGCACGTCTACTTCACTACAACTCCTGTGCGCCCATGTACGTGTGTGTGTGTGTGTGTGTGTGTGTGTGTGTGTGTGTGTGTGTGTGTGTGTGTGTGTGTGTGTGTGTGTGTGTGCGCGCGAGTTGTTGCGAGTGTGACAGTTGTTCGAAAGCTTTTCAAAAACACGCAAGCTCCTACTACTCTTGTGTGTTAACAGAAACATGCATGCACTACTTTCTCTACAACCAATCCATTTCCAGAACAAACGTTAGACATGACAAAACAAGTCATGTCTTCTTGACTTCTTCACACACGCGCACACGCACACGCGCACACGCACACGCGCACGCACACACACACACACGCACACGCACACGCACACACGCACACAGCCACACACACACACACACACACACACACACACACACACACACACACACACACAATACCTTACTGTAACCAGCACAAATATTTATTCTGTTCTTTGCGTACACGACACGTGCATGTTATTCTCTCAATTGTAAATGAAAATAGGAGATCTACAAGCTTGCATGATGCAACGCATTGTGAGCTTGTACAGTAGATCGTCTATTTTCAAATGGCTGAAATGGCTGAAATGGCTGAAGTGGTTACTGTACGTTTTGTGATAATACTCAAAATAACTAGTAATTAGTAGCCTAACTAAAGTTTTCAAATAGTTGTAGTGGAGTAAAAAGTACAATATTTGCCTTTGAAATGTAGTGGAGTAGAAGTCAAAGAAAAAAAACTGAAAACTGAAAACTGGAAAATCTAAATTGTACTTAAGTACAGTACAGTAATTGTACTTGATTACTTTATACCACTGGTTCGTGTGGGTTCAGGCAGAAAGTGGCCTCCAACCATGTCAGGTGTGAAGGGACTTTCCGGGGTCCAAAAAAAGCAAACATGGACGTTCATCAGATCAAGTGACATCATCGTCGACATCTCAGTCTGTGCGGATAAGCTACAATCACTCCTCTTCCAGCACTCCAGCCCTAACTCATTTACACGTTCTCCTCCCCCTAACAAGGCGATCTGAGGTACGTTGGTGGCCGCAAGTGCCAGATTACTGACTCTCAGTTCCCCTTCCAAAAAAACTAACGCCCCACTGCTTCTGCATCCGAGCCCCACTGCTCCCTTTGGAGGTTCAAATTACTTCCCAATCTGCTGGGACAGCACACTCACACGTGCACGCACACACAAAAACACACTACAATGCACGCACGTGCACACACGCACGCACACGCACACACACACACCACTTTACTGCATATCGTTGCAGGATGGAGGAAAATGTTTTTGCAAGGACGAACACATGCAGTACAGTAGGGATACATGTCATGATGGAGGGATTTATATTTATATATTGTGTTGTACGACAGTGTTGTATACGGCCGAAAAAGCTGATCTACAAGCTTGCGACGCACTATAAACGGAGCATAAAGCGGTTATTAGATGTGCTGGAGAGCAGGAAGAAAGGAGTCAGCATGGGAATGAGTGGAAGAGAGGTAGACAAAGGGGAAGAAAATGGCCGCTCTCTCTCCTTTAACATGCACATATCTGCCGCCGTAGTAGAGGTGGCTGTGTGTGTGTGTGTGTGTGTGTGTGTGTGTGTGTGTGTGTGTGTGTGTGTGTGGTGGAGAGACTTTGGCCGGAAGGAGAGGAAACGTTGGGGGAATGCGAGAGGACACTGACAGACAGGTGGAGCCAACGTGCTCCGTCCCGTGATGGATGGAGGGGAGAGTTTGTAAATATACATGGGCCCCGCCCTCCTGCTCCGTGGGCTGTGTCAGCACGGCCCAGAGTGGCTAGATCGGGGGATTGCACAGACACTGCGAGGAAAGGTTAAGCCACAACAATATTGTCTTGGATCAGGAAAAATATTAGCAATTGTTTTTTTTATTTAACGGAGAGAGAAGACGAGACGGAAAGATAGAGAGGAGAGATTATGGTCAGCTGCTAACAGCCCGGTGAGTGTTTTCTCTTTTATCTCCGTGTCACAAAAGGCCACCCCCCCGGCACGGCTAGGTGTGTCTGGAAAGCGCTTTGGACAGAGCTATTGATCCTCACAGAGTGCTCCCCACGTCCGCGCTGGCCTGGCTGCATGCGCACACCCCGAGGAAAAGTGATCCCGGCGTGCAGGCCACGATAAAGGTCACCATCTGATGGAGATGGGGGAGTCCTGGGGAATGGGGGATGGCTCTGCATAACTATTGACCTCCGCGATTAGGAAGAAGCAGTGCCTTAACTTGATTGGAAAACCTTATCGGCGAGTCGCTCCACATCTGCAGCATCACGCCACAATTCATTCAACACCCCCACACTGTGCCGGTGCATTTCAAGTTGGCGTTCAGTGGCTTTCTGTTACAGAATTCTCTTTCTCTCTCTGGATAACCCTTTGTGGTTGTTGTCTTGGACAAAGTGTTTTCTTGAAGTTATCCCCCCCCCCCCCCCCACCTATAGGCTTCCATATCCTGCAGTTAACCCATTAAGACCTGAGGCCGATTCTACAGTTTTCTGAAAAAACGTATGTTGCTATACAGTGCTACTTGCTATATTCATTGGTTAAAAAAGTAAAAAAGTACCCCCAAAATTATATTCACTGTATTTGGCTGCCGACCCCCATCTCAAAATAAGTAGTAATAGTAATAGTAATAGTTCCATGGACTCCCCAGAAGCAAAGATTTGAATTTAAGTTTTTAAGTTTTTCACACATTTTCAGATTGTTTTGCAAAAATAGCCAAAATATAAAATAATGGTTAAAGTTCAAAATAATTACACGGATGCTTTCCCGGATCGAAGGGGTTAATTCTGGATGGGAGTGATTGTCCATTAAATGTAATCTCATTCCTTTATTCCAGCGCTCCAAACCACACGCGCCACAGTATTGGCCACCATCATAGACATCATCAATCATCCCAGAGACGCGAGCTCTGCCAAAACAGCCGGAGATGAGCAGCAAGTAGAAAGCCTTTCAAGTATTCTACCTGTCTTCGAGAGAACGTAAACACACACACACACACACACGGTCATCATCTTTTCTGTGGACACACAGAATCAAGATTCCCGTCTATTTCTGCAAATCAAATGTGTAAAAAAAGAAATCTCAGTCGGCCGCCAATTTATCAGCCGCTACGCTCAGTACGCTGTCAGCGTCGTCACCATTGCCTTTTTATCCCGAGCATCATTATTTCACGTCTTGATGGCTTCTACTGCCTGTACGCGTGCGTGCGTGCGTGCACGCCTGCGTACCTGCGCGCATGAACATGCGTGTGTGCATGACATCCATCTCTAACTGGCTGTCTCTACCATCTTCTTTGTCTCCTCAGAAGAAATCTGAAGTAACACAAAAATGATCCACTCAGAAGTAGGAGTTCTTCTTGGACTAATGAAATACAGCGTTCAGTGTGTATCTGAGCAGCCCGCCACAACACTTATCCACAACATCAACAGTGAAGGGGAAGGAGGGCTCCTTTAATCCGATTGTCGAGGGCTCTAAAAGGCTTTCTGAGCACGTTGTGTCCTTTGCAGGTCATCGGGGGCCCAGAAGCAGAGACCTCTGCATGCAGGCTGAATTCCGTTGTGGCTCAGTACGGGGACTGACTGCAGGGTCACACAAGCTCATGCATGCTAAACTGCCAAGAATATACTGTACACTACAGTATGCAGGGAGCGCAGGCAGACACATGCATGTTTGTAGCGTGCTTAGTAAAACGCAGAGATGTCTGGGTGAGCAGTGAGTCACTTACCACTGTGGCGTGACGTCATGTTATAGTTTTTAGTGCACCTTATCACCTAAAACTGTTATGACTGTTATGCCGAGTTATGACTACGAATAGGCCGTACATGATCGACTACTTCTTTCAACTCTGTGAAAGAAGTAGTCATATCCTTGTAAAAGAGCCAATACAGCGTAAAATACTCCATTACAAGTAAACGTCCTGCATGAAAAATGCGGTAAAACTAAATATGTATTAGCAGCAAAAATGTACTTGACGTTTAAAACTTTTAACTTTTTTGAACCCTCTGACTGATACTGTATATTATTATATGATTACATTGCATAATTTCATCATTAGATTATGCATTGGTTGGCGACTGAAGCATCGCTGTGTAGCAACATGGTTTAAGGTGAGCTTATTTGAACTACTAGTTTAATTCACTGGAGGCTCCCAACCTACGGTCGAGCCCCTCCAAAGATCACAGGATAAATCGGGAGGGGTCGTGAGATGATACATGGGAGAGGAAATAACAAACAAAAAGGTTTTGATACGCAACTTTTTTTGACCTTTACTCTAATCTTTGACCTTAGGAGAAATATTGGACCATTTAGAACATTTATTGAAATGAAACCATCCGAGAGGTTTGGAGTGAAAAATCATTATCTTGTTGAAGTTGTTTGCATCTCATAAACATCTGAAATGTGACCCTGACCACACTGCCAAAAAGGTTGGAAACTGGATTAATCTTTAACAATATGTTGTATTTTAAAAAGTTTGGTATGTGTCAAACTAGTAGTGGAGTAGTGGTAAAAGAGTAGTAAAAGATATGTTATATTTATTTGAGTGGAGTGGAAGTTGCATAACATGTAAGTAAACTGCAAGTACACCTCAAAAGTGTAGGCCTTCTAAGTGCAGTACTTGAGTAAATAATACATAATTACTTTCCACCAGTGTGTGCATTAATTACATAGGATTACATCGGATTTGATATAATAAAATACATTTTATTATATCAAATTAATTTGCACAACCGCTGGAGTCATGGAACACAATGAAAGAAGGATACATATTAGGACATACGTGATGGCTACAGTACTGGTTCTCAATGTGGGGTCCGGGGACCCCCAGAGGTCCAAACAGACCCTTACTGGTCTGTAACGCTGAGTGTGATAATGGAACCAAACGGATATGTATTAGTTCCATTTGTACACTCTCAGGAGTTAAGGTCCTTGCAGACTGGACGCGTTCTTTTTTGTTTTTAACTGTTGGGACTTACACATTTGTAGAACCGGGTCTTCAGGTCACGGGTCACATGGGTTAAATTAACACTAAGGATTTTACAGTTTAGATTAGGTATCCCAATGATAAAAAAAAAGGGTGCCAGTGTTTGGGAACCAGTGGCCTAATATAATGCATGTCAAACTGGGGGTCCTTGAGATTCATACAGGGAAATACAGTACTTGACTCATTCTAAGGCTTTTGCTCCTTTCCTCGCTGCACACACCTACACATCGGCCCATGGTCTTACAGAGCGGCCTTCATCTATCAGCGGCTCACTTCACTGTTTCCTGCCTGAAGCAAGCAAGAGAGAGAGAGAGAGAGAGAGAGAGAGAGAGAGAGAGAGAGAGAGAGAGAGAGAGAGAGAGAGAGAGAGAGAGAGAGAGAGAGAGAGAGAGAGAGAGAGAGAGCGAGAGAGAGAGAGAGAGAGAGAGAGAGGGAGAGAGAGGGAGAGAGAGAGCGAGAGCTGCAGCAGACATTGATCAAACTGACTCGTAACATGGCCAAGTTCAAAACTTACTTTTCAAATCCCTTTACTATACCAGCTGCCTTGCCTCCTCGCCCCTACTGCTGTAATGAACACACACACACATGCATGCAGGCCTTAGGGATTTCAATATGAGGCCCCCATAGAACCCCCCCCCCCACCCCCCCCCCCCCTGTCAATAAACATAACTTCAAACATTAAAATGCATTGGGAAATACGATGTTAAGAACACTGTCCATGAACCAACATTTCCACCCATTATTTTCCAAACTCGGCCGGCTTCAAATGCTGGAAGCTGCTGTGTAGTTAGGTGTGTCACTGTGTGTATACATCATTCTCCATAAGTGTGTGTGTGTGTGTGTGTGTGTGTGTGTGTGTGTGTGTGTGTGTGTGTGTGTGTGTGTGTGTGTGTGTGTGTGTGTGTGTGTGTGTGTGTGTGTGTGTGTGTGTGTGTGTGTGTGTGTGCGTGCGTGCGTGCGTGCGTGCGTGCGTGCGTGCGTGCGTGCGTGCGTGCGTGCGTGCGTGCGTGCGTGCGTGCGTGCGTGCGTGCGTGCGTGCGTGCGTGCGTGTAGGGCACGGGCTTCCGTGTGAAAAACATAATCATTAAACTAGAGTGAATTTAATCTAAATAGGCTATTGTGTAATGTGTAATGAACGTTTTTCATAAGTAAACAAAGTTCGACATTGAGAAACTTAAGCCAAAGTTTGGCTAAATGAATGAGCAAGAAACTCAACATATAATGTTCCGCATTCCTTGCATATCGCTACGCCTACAAGCAACATGTACTTAGCCGACCCCATGTGGCCTAAAAAGTGTTATGTGCACTTTGAGGCTCTTCTCACCAGAAAAGGCTGCAACGTGGGCGGCTGAGATAGACAGGGAGTGGTTCAGAGCTAAAACATTGACAACCATTAATTTAGGGCCAAACATTTCTCCTGCAATGGTCAAGGTTTCTAATGGAGAAGGGATCACTGTTGATTTTGTCAGCAGATTTAGATTTTCGTTTCAGTCATAGTCATTTGAATAAGATTTAGTTCATTTAGGTCATCTGAAATGTTTTAGTCTACTAAATCTGCAGTTTATTTAGTCAACTAAATTTTATTTGGGCAGAACTTGATGGTGTCGTAATGCCTGGTTTTACTATTTTCAGAGCGCAACACCCAAGCGCAACCAAAGATAAAATGACTTGTCTTTTAGTTCTACTTGAACTCTTCGATCGGCCCGCAAGTCGCATCGATCGGCCCGCATGCCGCTACGACGCCGTTAGCCGCAAAAGGATCTCGCCCCTCCTGCATTTGAAAATAGCAGATCTACAAGCTCACAATGCGTCGCATTGTGAGCTTGTAGGCATTGTGAGCTTGCTGTGAAATGGGACATTTTGCATTCAGCGAGTACTTTTACTTTTAGTACTATTGATGCCGATACTTTTGTACTTTTACTTTTTAAATACAGGACTTCTACTTAACGGAGTATTTCGACGTATATTGCAGTATTGTATTGATACTTTCACTTAAGCAAAACATTTGAGTACTTTTTCCACCCCTGCTTTCAGGCGGAGTGTCAGTTCTTCACAATCATGAAGAGGATGCAGGGAGACTGGCCCTTAAGACTGCGTACGTCCACTATTGACAGGGTTGTGCCCCCTGAGGTTATCAAAGCCAAGAAGCAGTTACAAAATATGCCTGGCAGCTGGCCTGGCATCACCACAAATAGGCAGGCTAACCCTGCGCCAACCAAAAGGACTCCTGATAGCACTACTTATAGAGTATAGTAATGAAATTGTAGGGGACTGCAGGATGGGAAAAAAAGACTCTTTACCAGAAATGTGCTTCTAATTTCATGTCACACCTTTCTGTTTTTAGTTTGTTGTCTTTCTGCAGCAAGACAGTAAAGTAGGACATCTTCAGTATTCAGTGAAGTATTTGAAACTTATGCCACATTGTGAGGTTGTAGATCTGATTTATTTCTTTGAAGATTTTCACCTCCAATGACATGTCCAAAACAGGTTGATCTGGTCTGTGTATTGTAACGTCCCGGGTGTTGGTTAGTGTGGCGGAGGAGAAATTTCCCATCATGCCTCGGGGCATGTGTTATTGTTCTGTTATTGTGTTATCACTCGCCATGGGAATGTGTTGCTTTTTATGTGTTTATTGTGATTGAATTATTTTTTCATCTAATCATTTATGTTATGGCTTACTTTTGGAGGAAACCATGGGAAAACTGCTAATACAATGGAGTTACATTGAGCTTGTGTTTTCCGCCCATTCCATTGTCTGTCTGTCTGTCTGTCTGTCTGTCTGTCTGTCTGTCAGTCATTTCAGGAACAAAGACACCTATTACAGTATGATTCCTCGTGTAAATCTTTGACATTCCAGTATGCCATCAAATTACTTCATAACCTGGACATTCTGTCGTCTGTCTGTGAACAAAATAACACAGGTAGGACTAGGGCACCCCCAAGGATTTCAATGCATGCTTATTGGCATTCACCTGCAGTGCACGTTCCATCAGTATACTGTACCTTCCCTTTAATAAGACCAGTGCACGTTCCATCAGTATACTGTACCTTCCCTTTAATAAGACCAGTGCATGTTCCTTCAGTATACTGTACCTTCCCTTTAATAAGACCAGTGCACATTCCATCAGTATACTGTACCTTCCCTTTAATAAGACCAGTGCACGTTCCTTCAGTATACTGTACCTTCCCTTTAATAAGACCAGTGCACGTTCCATCAGTATACTGTACCTTCCCTTTAATAAGACCAGTGCATGTTCCTTCAGTATACTGTACCTTCCCTTTAATAAGACCAGTGCATGTTCCATCAGTATACTGTACCTTCCCTTTAATAAGACCAGTGCACGTTCCATCAGTATACTGTACCTTCCCTTTAATAAGACCAGTGCACGTTCCATCAGTATACTGTACCTTCCCTTTAATAAGACCAGTGCACGTTCCTTCAGTATACTGTCTGTACCTTCCCTTTAATAAGACCAGTGCACGTTCCATCAGTATACTGTACCTTCCCTTTAATAAGACCAGTGCACGTTCCTTCAGTATACTGTCTGTACCTTCCCTTTAATAAGACCAGTGCACGTTCCATCAGTTTACTGTACCTTCCCTTTAATAAGACCAGTGCACGTTCCTTCAGTATACTGTCTGTACCTTCCCTTTAATAAGACCAGTGCACGTTCCATCAGTATACTGTACCTTCCCTTTAATAAGACCAGATCCTGAGTTCACCATGAGAGCCAAACACACTGCCCGGCACAAACGGAGCGCATCACAACAACCGCCCCCGTTATTGTCACGACCTTCCACACCTGTTTGTACATCTGACCCATTCCGCTGCTGCTATGCAACTGTTAACAACATCTGAGCACAAGTCAAAGCTGGAGCAGCCAGAGAACAGCAGAGGTGTGGTCAGCCGAGGTCATTCAGACTAGAGTCTCCAGGGATGTTTTGCATTTACAACGTAAGGAGTTCATCTGGTCACAGTTATAGTGGTCTCCTATATTTGTTTCGGCGAGTATAGACGTTAACACCAACAAAGACCTAACTCAGCTGTACGTATGCCTTGTATTGGATGACATCCGTCCAAAAGCAAGCAAATTGTGCAAGCGAAGCAAAGCTACAAAAAAACAAAGTATAAGCTGTGTTTAACACACTTGTAATGCACTTCTAAGACAAGCTAGACAAGGTCTCTCTGTTCTCACTGGAACAATACTAAAAGAAACTAGGAAACAGTAGGGGAGTAGTAGTAGGGGGGAATCGGTTTGTTCTGGACATGGAATAATACATTCTACTACTACAGGTTTGACAAGAAGGATTTCTCCTGTGAGATTGACAGCTTGTGGGACTATAGCTGCAGCAGCAGAGCACAGGCAGTGCTGCCCGAATCTCAGAGAGAAACAAGCAACCAGGTCTATGAAACTAGGCCAAAAGAAGCGACTACGCCACATGAGCACTAGCTGCTTACAGTATTGCATTTGAAAACAGCCGATCTACAAGCTCACAGTGTGTCGCATCTGCTATTTTCAAAACTCTTGGGGAAAAAAATGATAAAAATCTGGAACATTTTAACTGCACAAATATTGTACGGGGTTCTCTGGTCGAAAATATTTTCAGATGGCGGTTCGCAGGCAATATATATACTCGCAGGCAATGTATACTGTATATTTAATATGCAGTTACAGTGTAACTGCATATTAAATTAGGCAGTCCTTGACATGAAAATGTTTGAGAATCACTGGTTCAAACAACATTAGGAAGCTGGAAGCCAAAACTACTTGTTGGAAATAAGTAGTTTAAATAACTACCAATATTTACAAGCAACTTTACATAAAAACAAGCCCAAAGCCGTGGTCAGTTTTGCCATGTGGACATGGCAAAACTGACCACAGGTGCACAGAACCAGCACAGAAAAGGTGAGGAGGGTGCAAAGCACACTGTGCAAAGCACACTGCCAAACGCAGCAGTGTGACACACGTGCACCAATAGGAAGTGGAAAACAATATTGAGAAGTTGAGAACATTTCTTGTATCAGCCAATCTCCAGAGCTATGACTCATCAGGCATTTTTCTTTTTGAGGTTAGGTTTTTGTTCGTTCGTTCGTTCGTTCATTCGTTCATTCATTCGCAATATTACAGAGTGTTCTGCCCTTTATGGCAAGTGTTGCCAGAGCCACTCACTTCATTTATAGAACAGGTGCACTGTATATTGTCCTGATTAGAAGAGGCAGACAGGCGTATATTATGTGCTCTTAATTATGCATGAAATTCATAATTTCACCATTTCTTGCTGAGCCGTTGACAGCCCGAGACGTCAGACGTGGCCGAGTATAGACGAATCCGCAGAGCGCTGAGCTGTAGTTGCTGTCATTATTTCCGCTTTACACCGCATTTAGGATTGCTGCTCTGTGGATTCCTCTGTAGGTTCTGGTGGCCAGAAATACCTGGTGCGTCAGACCGCTCCGATGTCACCGAATTTGTGCGTCCGACTGCTCCGAGGTCGTCGGATTTAGATCATCGTGATATCTATATATTTTTAAACCTATCACATCCCACAGGGGAACTTCAGTTTTCAGCTTCACCCAGCTGAGTGCTGCCCACAGAGGAGCGCAGAGGGGCGGGGGGGGCAGTTAAGGGTTAAGTGTCTTGCTCAGGGACACTTCGACACATTTCTGAGAGCTGGAATGGTACCTGGGATCTCTGGACCTCCGGAGTCCTACGCAGGCTCTCTAACCATTCAGCTATGGCCGCCCCAAATGGCCGTGATACTGTCCAGTACAACAGTTAATACAGTTTATAATGATTGGATTTTGTCTGCCATTCAACTCTGGATATTATTTCAATCATTGTGCCTCAACAACAACAGGTTGGGACTAGTCTGCAGGTTGGGAATCTGAATTTTGTTTTTTTCAGTGGCAGTGATGCCTGGAAATAGAACAGTGGCTTTAAGGGTGGCTGGGCAGCACATTGATGAGCGCAGGCGTGTGTGTGTCTAGCTCTGCCAGGGTGGGGGTACATGAGACACAAATAGGGTGGCTGTTTTGACACGCGCCATTTGTCGGCAGTTTTCTTCTTTTTTAAGGTGAATCCAGGACCTGACCTAATTAAAAGGGAAAGTTCTGAAGGAATATGTGCAATGGAACTAGTGTGTATTCTCTGCCAATTTGTAACCACTATGTATCTCCAAAAACACACTGTGCCATCATTTGTAAAATGTACAAATGTACAATTACAAATAAATTAAATCCATTCCCTCTGAGAACAGTGATCATACCGTAGGCCACAGGCCCTCACATTTGTGGTAGCTAAGAGCATGGTGGAACCTTTGATGCTATACAACATACAGTATGTCAAACTCAAGGCCCGGGGGCCAAATCAGGCCCCTGAATGAATTATCTTTGGCCCGCGGGATGATATTTAATTACTATTAGAACTGGCCTGCTGGTATATTGCACATACCACCATAATACTACAAGTACCACACTGCACTGCGGTGCATTGTGAGCTTGTAGATCGGCTATTTTCAAATGGGAGAAATGTATATAGGGCTGAATGGTTAATGTATATGTTTTGTAATAATAATCAAAATGTACAATGTAACTCTAAAGTTGTCAAATAATAATTGTACTTACATTTTTGTACACTAATTTTCAACATTTTACTATGTCATTAATATACTACTCCACTACCTTAGAACTGTTGTGTGGAAATAATTAAGTAAGTCCCCCCATTCTGTGTTTCCTAGAACTGTAGGTCTGAAAGAAATCATTAACATGGTGAATCACATCTTGATGATGTCATCAAGATGTGTTTCACCATGTTAATGATTTTTTTCATAATTGCAGTTCTAGGAAACACAGAATGGGGGGACTTTTTTGTATTATTTCCACACAACAGTTCTAAGGTAGTGGAGTAAAAGTACAATATTTGCCTCTGAAATGTAGTGGAGTAGAAGTAAAAGTATTGAAGATTTGACGTACTCAAGTAAAGTACAGTACTTAAGTAAATGGACTTACTTTCCACCACTATGAGCAGAGGTGAGTGTACTACCGCAGTGTAGGTAGACTAGTTCAGTAGTGATGTCGGTGCTGCACACAATGAGAAACCAAACTCCTACTCTATGCTGGTTGTCCGAGTTAGGACCCGCTGCAGTGGTGTCCGGCTAGAACTTAACCGGGACACAACGATATCTGGGTTGTAAGGCCAGATATCGCTGAGGATATCTGGGTTGTAAGGCCAAATATCCTGTCTAGTATGGAAGGCGATGGAGTTAACAAATGCTGCTATAGCTACCACTAAACCTCTTCGGATACCTCTTTAGTTTTACTGGATGCCAGCCAACTGTGGGATCACAATGACGATACTAGGCGTGTATACCCATATATAGGGTTTCTACATTGACCTGATGTCAGCACTAGATATCTCTGTTGTCTCTATATGGAACTCTCGTGAGAGGGAGTGAGAGCTTCAACGAAGGATATAAAAAATCCAGTTATAATACCAGAGTCTATGGTATTATAACTGGATTTTTTTTATACCTGGATTTCTCATATCCTCTGCAGGAGGTTGATGGTTAATGGCTGACCTTGTGGATACTGTATTAAAGGTTGCTTTTTTACTTGCACCCTGATAATAAAATAAGGGCTTAAAGTGTCTTGAGTTGCTCCAGTGCCTCCTTTCCTCCTGTAACCTGTCCTGCCTCTGAGATGCACCAGACTGGCCTGCCATAGGCTAGAGGCCTCTGATATGCACCAGACTGGCCTGCCATAGGCTAGAGGCCTCTGAGATGCACCAGACTGGCCTGCCATAGGCTAGAGGCACGTTTGGAACTCCCTTCTGCTGTATTAAAGGACTGTTTAAACAATATCTATACAGTAGGGAGGGGGGTGAAATTATGACAGGCAGTTGCTGCCGTCAAAATATGACCCCCAGTCAAAAAACACTGTGTCTGAAATAGACACTTGTGCTTTCCAAGGTGTGATTTGGGGCCCTAAAGATGAATACAAAATGAATATCAACATCCTAATACTGTCCAAAACTTAGATAGGGAGGGAATGAAATGATGCTTTCCAAGGTGTGATTTGGTAACCTGACTCCGCCAGATTGCAGCAGTATTGAGTTCACAAGTTCCCTCCTCCTGCCTGGATCTGGGCTCTCTCAAGCAGAAACGATAAACCGGAAGCAGCGGGACAAAAATGATGATATCTCGAGTATAGTCTTGTTAGGTTGTGTTGCATTTGCACTGTGGCTGCGCTTCAATACGTCATCAGTATCGCATTGATCCCGCCCGCCTCTAGCGGCTGCATACGGCCGCATATCTCTCCGGTCAGAAATGGCTCGGAGTACATCGTCTCTGCCCGAGAGGGACCAGATGGGAGCAGGAGGAGAAAGTCACTGCTGCCACCAGCTGGCGGAGTCAGGTTAGTGATTTGGGGCCCTAAAGATGAATACAAAATCAATATCAACATCCTAATACTGTCCAATACTTAGATAGGGAGGGGGTGAAATTATGACAGGCAGTTGCTGCAGTCAAAATATGAAAATGATTTGTCCCTGTGGGCAGGAAACTCTTCAAATAAAAGCACTGGAGAATTGACTTTTGGGCAGGAAACACTTCAAAATAAAAGTCTCAAAGAAAACACATATTGACCCTGTGGGTCCGTTACAATATACGTTAGGGTTTTGTCTTAAGGGTGGGTACTCGGGGACCAGCGGTGCGCGAGGCACTGGTGGAGGTCCCCCAGAGACGGCCGGTGGTCCGTGGCCGGGCGGTCGGCGCTCTCGGCCGGGCAGAGGACAGGTGGTATCATTTTACTTCACTTTTAGCAGCACTATCAAAAATGTACAGGAGCAGAGGCATAAAATATCCTGTTTCTTTCTATCTTTAGCAGCAGTGTACATCAGAAAGAAGACTCACTTGTCTTTCATCTGTCCATGTTTTTGAGCAGCTGCTCAAGATTTTCGTTTTTTTCATCATTATTGTTTTGTCATGTTTTTTTTTTGTTTTTTTTACTATGTCCTCATTTAGGGCTCCGACAGCCTCAGGAAAAACCCCCAGCTTTGAGCTCTGTACTGTGTGTGAGAGGCATCTTCAGCGTAAACCATATCCCTTATTACGGTAATCACAATCCCATTTTCTAGGACAGTGGTTTTCAAGCCTTTTCATGTCAAGGCCCATTATTTATTTGGCATTTGAGCCACGGACCACCATTTGACGAGACTTACCCAAAACTAAAGAAGATTTTGTTGTCAATTCCATGCGGTATTGATGTTGGTATAGGAGATAACAGGCAAACGATCAAAATAACAATTACATTCTCTAATTTTGAATTGACTTCTTGTAAATTAAGTAATAAAGATGTTTGAACAATAATTTAACTCTTGAGAGCGTAAAATGAAACCAAACGGACCCGTACGGGTCCGTTTGGTTTCATTTTACGCTCTCAAGAGTTAAAGATCTAATAAGGGTCCATTTGATTTCCAAATCTCCATCATTTACAGCTGGGGAGCACCTGAGGACCACGGATAGAAAACCACTGTTCTGGACTAGGATGGTGTTTGTGCTTCATGGTTGGCCCTGGTCAAGCACCGGCTCCTGTTGTCAGTGGTGGAAAAAAAGTACTCACATTCTTTACTTGACTCATTTATTGCGGCATAAATCCCAGTTCCAGGTGCCACCTATACGCGTTCACTTTAAAAGTCGGAGTTTGCATCAATACCGCAATGTAGAGATACTAAAAGTCCGGAATTCAAAATGTACGCATCGGCATCAAAATACTGTGCAGAATGTCCCATTTCACAAGTTCAAAATGTATAAAAAATCTACAATATACACATTGTGAGCTTGTAGATCTGCTATTTTCAATATGAAGTGCTGAAGTGGTTAGTGTGTTTTGTAATAATAATCAAAATCTAATCAAAATCAAAAGTAACTCTGACATGTAGTGGGGTAGAAGTAAAAGTATTGGAAATTGGAAATGCTCAAGTAAAGTACAAATACCTCAAAATTATACTCAAGTACAGTACTTGAGTAATATAAATGTACTTAGTTACTTTCGTACATGTCCTGCAGGGGCAGTAGAGAGCTCCCTGTGGTGTGAATCAGAATCACTGACGTGACCAACGTGTATTTGTCACGTCACAGGCCTACAGGTGCACATACAGTAAGTGGATAGCTCTTCTTTTGCACGCTCTCCATTTTGTAGTACTGTATGTAAGATAGAGCAGGGGTTCTCAACAATTTTGGATGGGGAGCTCCGGAAATGCTTTGGATAGTTTATGCATGTACTATTCATTTCCATTTCCAGCCATTCAGTTGCAAAACAAATTTAATAAATTATAATTTGGGGGGACCCCCCCCAAAATAATTTGGCGACCCCCCCAAGGGGTCACGACCCACAGGTTGAGAACCCCTGAGCTAGAGCATACATGGGTAACTGGCGCCCCGGGGGCCACATGCGGCCCCCACCATCACTTAATGCAGCCCGCAAGTTAATTGATTTCAGCTGTTACAATTCCAAACATGCAAACATGACCCGCGTTAATTACATAGTAAGTCTACTGTATATTGGCAGGTGGCACATTAATGACTAGTATTACAATGTTATTGTCCTTTTTATGTCCAATTAGTTCATAAAGTTAACATACAAACAAACTATAACTAAATGCATTTGAAATTAAATTAAAAAAGTTACTTTTCAGGATTCCAATTCAAAAATAGAAAAAAATTATAGTTATAATAATTGAGCTTGTAGATCGACTATTTTTGCTATGACAGAAATATGCAGTGTCTCTCCATCGTCAACGTTGCCCACCTCTGAGAGAGAACTGGGTTGGGTCGTAGACCAATTTGTATGGGTCCCTATATTTTGTTGTTTCCTGCATTGTGTTTTTAGTTATTATCGTTTCATTCCCCTAAAAAAAGGAAATATTTTCATTTAGACTGCATTGGTTAAACAACGTTCTACGTTAAAGGAGTTTTTAAAGAGGGGTTTCATTTGCCTTTGTGTTTTTATATGTAATAAAATGTTTTTGAGGTGTCTGGAAGCTTACAGAATCCAATTTAAAGTTAAAGTTGCTGAATAAACTGTGAGCATCTTTACTATGAAATGCTTACTCGTTGATTGAACACTATCACCCGCCTACACGTTTACTACATTGCCATGACACCTCCCAACATTTTAGCAGATTTTATGATTGCGTGTTTGCGATGTAAGCAGACTTTGACCCTCACGTAACTACAGTACAGCTCAATTGAATTAATTTGTGCATATTATTTGCATTTATTTGTATTTATTAGTTTATTTGCATACCGTAGTTTAAATAGAGGGTAGTGTCTACTTATCAGCTACAGTACAATTGTTGCAACAATCAGTCTTGACAGTCTTCTACTACTAGAATGAAAAGTGGGATGAAGAAAAATATATAAATAAAATGTTGACTTGTTATATTGCATTGAATAATTGAAGTTTGCGGTTTACACGTTTGCCTTCTGCTTGTCCGTGATTCATCAGCCTGCCTGTGAATGATAGCGAATGTGGTCAAATGTTTTTTGGAAGATAGCCAGCCGGGGAAAGATGCAATCTGGTTGGCCCATATTCCCTATGAATTTTGTTTCCATAGTAATCGGCACAGACAATTAAACCTATTGAGTGCTGCTGGAGGACATTTTCTTTTCCCTTTTTTTTTATTCCCCTACAACACAAGCGTATAAACATGGACCTGCCAGGCCATTTTTGTACTTGCAGAGATAAATGTAACACTAGAATTGAAACATTTTCTATACAGCTTTTTTGCATCCACTCCACCGTCAGACCACTGCCCCAGACGGATATAGCGAGCAGCTTCAACTAAACCATGGCCGTTTATATAGGGCATTATTTAAAACGCTCCGTCCTGTACTGCTTTTATGAAAATGGCCGTGTGGGATGGATGTGTGAGGATGAGTCTCTCACCGATATTGGAGAAAGGAAAAAAGAAAACAGGGGTAATGCAAATCATGCAAATCACACCAAGCTGTAGTAGTGGAATACATTATTCTATCTGAGCCACTTCATGTTGCTGTGGAAACTGTTTAAGAGTCGGTAGGCCTGCCAACGGCGTGCGTGCGTGCGTGCGTGCGTGCGTGTGTGTGTGTGCGCTTTACACCGTGTCTCTCAACCGCCCCGCCACACACACACACACGTTTGTGCACATTTGCGCAGCTGTGTGGATAAGTGTATGTGTTTTACCAATCCCAAGTTCCCCCCCCCCCCCCCCCCCGCCCCCTTCTCCATAATGTGTCTGACGACTTAATTTGAAAACAGATTCAAGAACGATTCATGGGCGAGAAAGAGATGGAAAAAAAGTTAAATAAACGGGCAGATGACAGAGGAGGGAAGTGACATGCAATGAGCTTGTAGATCTGCTATTTTTGAACAGCCAAAGACATCTAAAATGATGATGCACACAATGGAACAGTTCTGTTAATGAAAGTACAGGCAGATGCGCGCGCACACACACACACACACACACACACACACACACACACACACACACACACACACACACACACACACACACACACACACACACACACACACACACACACACACACACACACACACACACACACACACACACACACACACACACACAGCTCCCTCTCCCGGGCTCATATCATTACCCATCATTACACTCCCCATTTGGCATCAGCCGGGCCAGATCGATCACGGCCGATAACTCTGTCTCACTCCAGGCCGACCTATCCATCTCTATCTCACCCCCTCTCATATCTCACTCATGCATGTGTCTTCATTTTTTTTAAATGTCTGTGTCCACACATCAAATCTCCTGCCTCGGCGTCGTCTCAGAGGCAGATGCAAAGATGCAAAGATTCACAGTAGGGCTGTGAATCTTTGGGTGTCCCACGATTCGACTCGATTACGATTCTTGGGGTCACGATTCCATTCAAAATCGAAATAGGATTTCAGCATGATCTACTCCAGTGTTCTGGCATGAAAGCAGAGTACATTTTGTAAAAAGCTTTTATAATTGTAAAGGTTTTAAAGGTAAATCTAAGACATGTACAAAATGTTTTAACTTTAAGTTTCAGACTGAGTCTGAAACTTTTTCTCACTCTATACCAGCAATACATTCAAGTAAAAACTGCTGTAAAATAAATACAATTGGAAGGCTTAGGCTAGCTCGTAGTAAAAATGCACAAATGCACGGTATGCAGAAACCCATCAAGTATTACACATGTACTTTTGAACTCACTAACTTAGTGTACAGAGACTAGAGACACACTAAAGAGTTGGCAGACACACCTCAGCTGTGCTGAACTGAAGTGACTGGAGTAACTTGAAAATGACTGAAGACATGATGTTTACTGTGATTAGGGTAAGCTTACATTTCATATCACAAACACCATATAGTGAAAACTCCTGTAACTAACAAAACATTTTTTTTAAGGAAATTATGAATCGATTTTGAATCGGGAATCGCGATTCTAATTTGAATCAATTTTTTGACACCCCTAATTCACAGCATATTTGTCGCTTTGTATCTTTGTATCTGAAGTTGAAGCCAGTTCAACTTATTTGTAGCTTTGTATCTTTTGTAACAGCTTCAAATGTCAGATTTGCTTCACTTCCATTGACAATAAATGGTAGACTGTATCTTTGTATCTGCCCGTGTGAACGCAATGTTACTCTTCATCTGTGCTCTCCTGCCCATACAGTATATCCGTCTGTCTTTGACAACCAACTTTTCTATTTTATTACTTTGTCTAACTTTGTTTTGTCTAAATCTGTTTATTGTCTTAGGTGAGAACCATGTACTGTATAAGCCATTTATAGGTTTCTTTTCTCATCTGCACTTATTTTTTTCTTTTAATAATGTTACCTTTTTTTCCTGTTTTTTATTGTGCGAATAAATAAATAAATAAATAGCCTACTAAAAACTAAAAACTCTCGCTCTAGCTCTATCCTCTCTCTTCTCATGGAACACTACAAAACAATGGAGCGCGCCCACTGCTATGAAACGGTGTTTTGACAAAACCCATTCTGATTCTAGTTGAGATCAACAGTCTGTGCAGGAGACCATGCACGGGTGTGCACGTGGGGTTGTCGTGCAACTCTGCTTGTGTGTATGGGAGGTGGAACGTGCGTGTGCATCCGTGCATGTGAGTGTGTGTGTGTGTGTGTGTGTGTGTGTGACTGTGTGACTGTGTGTGTGTGACTGTGTGTCTGTGTGTGACTGTGTGTGTGTGTCTGTGTGTGACTGTGTGAGCGTGTGTGTGTGTGTGTGTGTGTGCGTGCGCGCGCGCGTGCGTGCGTGCGTGCGTGCGTGCGTGCGTGCGTATACCCGCATAGTGCTGCATGATCATGTGATAGAGAGCGCGACAGACGCGGAGCGACAAGGGGAGAGAGAGAGGGAGAGAGAAATGAACACCTCGGGTGGAGGCGGCGGCCGGGACGGCGAGCCGAGGGAGAATCATTCATGGTGATCTCATTTGGAGACTTGATAACACGGCTCTGAAATAAAGCCAGATCAATCAGCTGCTGCTCTCAGTCTCCTTCAGGCTCCCCTTCCTTCACTGTCCCTTGCTTTATTTATGCATCTTTATCTAGCCTGCGCTCTTATTTGTGTGTATGTTCCCCCATTGATTCTAATTGAATTTGGATGGAGCGGAGCCCTTCAGACAATCGTCTGCAGCAAAGGCCCCTGATGGATTTGCAGTTTCTTTCTGCAGTCGTCGGAGATTAATGGAAGGAGGCCATGCTGGACAGAGCAGAGCAGCAATCAATTCCTCTCAATAATTCCATATTTAAACATTCCCACGTGGAGAGAGAGAGAGAGAGAAATGGAAAGAGAATTGGGGTAACGGACGTAGAAACCTGCAATCAATAACCTTACTGTACTGCACACAGGGGGGGGGGGGTACAGTACAGTATACGTGTCCAAAATGATGGAGGGATTGGAAGGTCTGCGAGTACGTTGTACAGGTATATTCATAACATGCCTTTCTATGTTAGAGCACCGTGCTGCTGTTGCATGAAACATGGGTCACTGCTGAATTAATATTCATAGAGGACTTTACCACGACTGGCTAATGACTGCACAGTATGAATACTAGCACCACCCAACAAGCTGGCCACTGCAGTTGGCCAATGTTCGCCTATTATGACTTGCCCAGAAAAAGGGATGCACGCTGCTATAGATAGGGTTCAGGTTAACTGTGTAAAGATTGACCCGTAAGGGGCGCAGTCGCGCAGATTTGATTAGACACAACCTGATTTCAGGTTGTGTCTTCCCGGGGGAATTGTCTGAGTGCGTGTCGCTAACACCACCTTTGTGTAGCCTACACGTGCTTGCACACACACACACACACACACACACACACACGCACACACACACGCACACGCACACGCGCACGCACACACCAGAACATGGGTGAGTCACACATCAGAACATGGGTGAGTCAAGACACGCGAAATGCATACATTAGTTATTGTCGTTTCCATTTTAGCCCCTCATCCAGACCCAGGCCTTATACAGTACACAGTAAAACTCCCGAGTGTTCATTTAATTAACACTGAGAGAGTGTGTACAAATGTAACCTTACCAAATGGACCCTTATGTGTCCATTTAGTTACATATACTCTCTCGGTGTTAAACGAACACAGATGATTTTAAAGTGCACACTGTCCCAGGCACCTACAGTATCATATCATATCCCATGGCTGTCTGTGGTGGCTTATTGTTTTCCAGGGCCAGCTCTTTGAGCGGCTGGCTGGCTGGCACACGGTCTCCCGGGGCCCTCGCAGCTATAAGCCGCCCGACTTACACTCCCTGCAGGCTCGCTGCTCTGACGGGAGATCAGGCTACATCAGTATGTGTGAGTGGTACAGCGGGATCTGAGGGATGGATCCTATTTCAGCTGATCCAGCAGCACGCATGCACAGAGAGAGAGAGAGAGAGAGAGAGAAAGGAGGCTGGCAAAAACTCACAGAAATAACACATACTTTGTATACTGTACGCCAGCCTCTGTCTTTGTGTGTGTGTGTGAGTGTGTGTGTGTGTGTGTGTGTGTGTGTGTGTGTGTGTGTGTGTGTGTGTGTGTGTGTGTGTGTGTGTGTGTGTGTATATTATGCATCTTGTGTGGGCACTGGGCATGCGTGTGTGAGTGCCGACTTGTTTGTGATACAGAGAGAGATGGAGAGAGAGAGAGAGAGAGAGGAGAGAGAGAGAGAGATGGCGGTGAAAGACGATTGACAGAGAGAACAAGAAAGATAAAGTGAGGGAGACGAGACTAAGGACTTGGGAGAGAGAGAGAGAATCGAGAAAGATACGGAGGAATATGTTTGCCCTGTTCACTCCAATCTGTTTGTGTGGGAGTGCATTAACATCGATGTGGGCTGGGAACTAGGCTGAATATGCAAATCTGTTGGAACAAAGGCTAATATAGCTCTGGAGCTGCCATACAAAAGATGGCACCTTTCCTTGACTTGTGTGGAAGCTGAAGTATTGTCGGAACACGGGTTTCTTCTCCTGCTTTGAGCCGTTTAGTTAGCCTTGTAAAAGCCGGTTACAGTCTCATGGTCAAGGCTTAACAGTCAGGTGAATGCAAAACTACTTAGCTTTTACATTATTTCTCTTTCAGCAGAGGCTCAACCTGCTGGAGAGCAGAGCACGTTCTTGACATTCATTACGGAGTAACAGAGGATGATGAATTTTCCAAGGGGTTTCCGTGTGATTTAATATTTTCTAGCACCTAGTCTGTTACAATTGTGCAGAGATATCAATGCACCATGCTTGCAATGAATCAACCAATTATCTCAGTTTTTCTTCAGACAATAGTGAACTCAGTAATGGAGGTGAACATTGTTCTTGGTCTTACCGTCTCTACCCATTATGCAGGAAGTCCCATTTTAATCACAAGTTTTCAAATGTAGATGATCTGAGCTTGGTAGATTGGCTATTTTCAAATGGCCGAAATGTGTATAGGGCTGATGCACTCAAAACCCACCTTTGCAGACTTGCTTTTTTTTTTTTACATAATCCCCCCCCCCCCCCCACACACACACACACTTTTTCTTTCATGCGTATGTATGCATACGTATGTATGCATAAGTATGTATGTATACGTATGTATGTATGTATGTGTATGTATGTATGTATGATTATTATTAATGTATATGTTTTGTAATAATATTCAAAATCTATGAAGTAACTAGTAACTAAAGTTTTCATTTTCAAATATTTGGAGTAAAAGCATAATATTATAGATATATATAGATAGTAGTGGAGTAGACGTAAAAGTAGTGCAAATTGGAAATACTCCAGTAACTTGAGTAAATGCAGCCTATACCTATAGTTACCACTGTTTTAGCGGCAGCGGTGGCCGAGCGGATAGCGGCGCGGTCTAGATACCGGAAGGTTCCCAGTTCGAATCAGCCGTCCGACACGTTAAAATTACCACCGCTGAAATGCCCTTGAACAAGGCATCAACCACTACGATGAAATGTGTTCTATGAGCAGGGCCTGGCTGGAAACAAGTTCTTGAGCTTAGCCCAGATACCCTGGGTAAATATAGATTTCATTTCATTTCATTTCCACGTTCTATACCATAGAACTCAAATACAGTGACTGCCTGAAATCAAAGGTACAGTTGGAGGCCATCGATATTGTCCTTTTCTTTTTGCTGAGGTTTGCGTGATCTGCGCAAAGGGACAGTTAACCCATTTTGGGCGGGAACCCCTTTTGGTGTTTTAAACATTGTTATAATTTAGCTATTGAAAAATAGCAGATCTACAAGCTCATAGCGCGCCACCGAGTGGCGCGCTACGAGCTTGTAGGTCTGCTATTTAAAAAAAATCGTGAACATATTTATTTCAGAAAACTGGAGGATTTAGAAGGATTTTTTTTAAATTTTGAGGTCAGGCCTAAATGGGTCAAATGATAAGGGACAATATCGGTGGCACCCAACTGTACAGTGACTGCCTGAAATCAAAGGTAGAGAGAAGTGGAAATTGGAATGATTATCAATGTGTGCCACAACAGATCGTGCTAAACATTAGTAACTTAATTAGCTTCACCCACGATTCGAGAAGTTTAGTAAACAGCTGTTTCTCGTTTTCATACAAATAGGCTATACTAAATAGCCTTTCATGGTCTTTCAAAGCACATTTCCTTTGGAATTACAGCTCTAATAAATAATATAGTATGTGACAGTCAGCTGGAAGCAATATGAAATAAAACAACTTGAACAAGTTCCAGTGGTGTAAAGTAACTTAAGTACATTTACTCAAGTGCTGTACAATTTTGAGGTATTTGCTTGAGTATTTCCAATTTCCAATACTTTTACTTCTGCTCTGCCCTACATCTCAAATATTGTACTTTTACTTTTACTCCACTACATTTATTTGGAAACTACTTTGATTATTATTAAAAAAAAAAAAAAAACATACATTATCCACTTCAGCTTTATATACATTTCAGCCATTTGAAATTAGCCGATCTAAAAGCTCACAATGAGTCACATTGTGAGCTTGTAGATCAGCTATTTGAAAAGATTTGTATACATATACAAACTTGAAATGAGACATTATGCATCAATGACTATACTTTTACTTTTGGTTCTTTAAGTACATTTTGAATTCTGGACTTTTACTTGTAACAGAGTATTTCTACATTGCAGTATTGATACTTTTACTTAAGTAAAACATTTGAGTACTTTTTCCACCACTGCCAAGTTTACCACGTCAACACCGCCGTCCCTATTTTGGGCATATCATTCATTTAATATAGACCAAGATTTTCACAAATTTTCCAAAATAGAGAAAATAGCAGATCTATACAAGCTCAGCTCACTACACTTTGCATCAGTTATTCTAGCTATCTGGGGCAGAGGTGGCCTAAGGGTTAGAGGAGCGCCCTTGTTGCCGAAAGGTTGCCGGTTCGATTCCCCGGACGGGCGGGAAAAATCTGGGTGGGGAAGTGATTGTCATCACTCACCCAACACCGCTGAAGTGCCCTTGAGCAAGGCACTGAACCACCAACTGCTCCCCCTGGAGCTGCTTAGTGGCCAACATTATAAGACTGTGGTTGTACTGGTCAGCTCCCAGGTTTTTGTGTGTGTGTGTTTCTATGTGCAGGGCGTTGCTGAAAATGGGTAAATAAAGTATTAAAAAAAAATCTGTCTTATAAGTAAGCCTTGCCGAGCCATGAGGCCCATCTGGCGGGAGCCAATACTGTACCTCCTGTTTCTGTAGCGTAGGCAGCTTGATGTGCATCCCATGGACATGACACTAGTATTTCACAGGGACTTTACCCCCGATCCAATCCAACCATTGATTGCCAAGCAGGGAGGCATTGGGTCCCATTTGTTTTGTTTTTTTTTGTCTTTGGTATGACCCGGCCGGGGATCGAACGCCCAAATCAAGTGAATACGTAACTACTGACAGTGGTGGAAAAATTACTCACATTTGGTACTTCCAAAAATGTGTTTTGCAAAAATCCACCTGTTGGTGGCACTATAACAGGCCAATGTGAAAAGGGTGGGATATATTCCTCAGCCTAGTAGGAAAGTGCATGAAAGATTTCACGTAAATTGCATGCTGCATTCATGATTTGAGGCTTTTTGTTCAAAACGGGCCAATCCTGCACCATTTGAAAGCCATATAGCCAATTAGGATGGAATATGAAACAGATCCGTCTTGAGCACATGAGTATAGTGATACAGTTTAACTATTTGCGAGATTTCTTTCCAAAATCTGGAGTAGTAATATCAAAACATTTGTTTTACAAAAGTTGACCTCCTGGTGGCGCTATAAAAGGCACATGTGAAAAATGCAGGTCCAAGGTTTGTCGTTGGCCTCTAGGGAATGTGCATGCAACGTTTCACGCAGATCGGTGCAGTTATAGGTAAAAAATAAAAATGGTGAAAAGTTGCCTCATTGTTGTGCTATAACAGGCCGTTCTGGAAAATGTGGGGCAGAGGTTCATCGTTGGCATCCAGGGTGTGTGCAAAGTTTGGCATCGACCAGGTTAACGGTGCCGGAAATTAGCTTTACACAGACGGATGGTCACGTACGGACGGATACACACACACACACACACACACACACACACACGGACAGACGGAGTGCAAGACATACTCTCCCCATGCCTTTCGGCTGGTGGAGAGTGGAAACAATAATCAAAATCTACAAAGTAACTATAGTAACTAAAGCATTCAAATAATTGTAGTGGAGTAAAAGTTTAATATTTGCCTCTGAGGTGTAGTGGAGTAGAACTAAAAGTATACTGACAATGGAAAAAAGGTTGTACTTATCAGTCCAGTACTAAGTAAATGACCACTGACTACTGATCAGCAACTAGACATCTTCGGCCAGAATGCCTAATTGAGAACGACACACCGATCTAACTCTGGGTACCCTGAGAATCAGACCATTATCTCACCGCATTGACCCCTTCTTACAACTTTACTTAAAAAAAAAAAAGAAAAGTACAAAAAAAAGACAAACTGGCAAAGTGAGGCCGGCGGAAACAAATGAGAGGGAAAAGTCTGGTTAATGAGAAATGCTATTTTTACTGGCTTGATGTTCCCTGTTCACATAAGCACACGGCTTAGACACAAACAAATGAGAGACGTCGACCACATCCCAAAGACATTAAAAACATATTAGCACAACAAACGTTTGAGACTGTGTCCAGAAACGTGCACACATGGTGTGTGCGTGCGCGCATGCGTGTGTGCGTGGGTGTGGGTGTTTTTTTGAAAGGAAGTCTTCTCAATGCACCTTGCAATGTTTCTGTTATTGTATTTTTCTCACAGAGGCGTTATGCATAACACTATACATGCAGTATGTGTCTTACAGCAGATGGCGAAGGAATACATCAACAGTAAGAACGTCCTGTCTCCGTCACAGGTAGACGACTCAAAACGCACAATGCGGAATCTGATGATTCAGTCCCCCCCTCTGCGTCAGGGGAGAGAGTAATGATCAAAACACGGATGAGGTGATGAACAGCTCTCGGCAGATCCGAGGGGAGTCTGACTGTCTGCATTTATTTTCCCGCATGCGTCATCCTCGATATCCGCTCTTCGGGTGGCGGCCATCTTCAAAAACAAGGTGCAGAGATCAAGTGGAGTGAGCAGCGAGGTGGAGCGGTGGGAAGGCGAGAATTGTGCGTCGGGAAACGGAAGCCCTGTGGGCAGCGGTAGCAACTAGAAACGGAAGCCCTGTGGGCAGCGGTATACAGTAGCAACTAGAAACGGAAGCCCTGTGGGCAGCAGTATAGCAACTAGAAACGGTCTTATCTCCGTTGTGTTTTTTCTTGAATGTAATGCCCTATACTTCAGTGGTTTTCAACATTTTTCATATCAAGGACCATAATTTGTTTGACATTTGAGCCACGGAACACCATTTGATGAGATGTATCCTCTCAGACCCAAGACTTAGGGAATAGTTTGTTGTTGTTGGTTAAGATTTTGCCCACAATTCCTACTGTATTGATGTGGTACCAGGAAAGACAATGGGCGTTGATCAAAATAACAATTCTTACATACAATACATTCTCTAATTGTGTAGAGTTCTTGTAATTAAAGTACAGTAAACAAAGTAAGATTAACTCTTGAGAGTGTAAAATGGAAACCAAATGGACCCGTAAAGGTCCTTGCACACTCAACGCGTTTTACGGAAAACAGGCGGAAAAACGCTGCAAAAAACAAAACAGAAAAACGCAGCAGTGTGCAGGGACCTTAAGGGTACATTTGGTTTCATTTTACACTCTCAAGAGTTAAAGATCTATAAGGGTCCATTTGGTTACCAACTCTCCATCATTTAGCATGGGGACGACCTGGAACCCCCTCAGGACCACTGGTTGAAAACCACTGCCCATATACTTGATCATACTACTGTCAGTGTAAAAAAAAAACATCAAACGTAGAAGATGCACAGTTGAGCTTGTAGATCTGCTACTTTTGCTATTCTTTACTGTTTTAACAGTTTTGGACATATTACATTTACACCCGACAGAGGCAATTTATTCAAATACTGTACTCAGTATTTCCATTTTGTTATGCTTTATACTTCTACTCCCACACATCTCAGAGGCAGATATTGCACTTCTGCTACAATTATTAGAATTTTAATTGACTGTTGTTGTTTATCCTTATGGCTGTATTTCATCTTGCTAATTGTAATGCACTCTCTAACCCTGTTTTCCGAAAAGCCATGTAAAAAGTTTATTATAATGAATATTATTATTAATATTATTTGACAGTTTTAGTAGTTTAATCAGCAGATGTAGATTATTAATACAAAACATAAATTAACTGGTAAATGATGATGTATTGTTATAGGTTGAGCTACCCAGCAGCACACAAGTAATTATAGAATCATCCACACCTTTTACCAGCTGCATGCAGCATTAATGTGATGAGCACAATAATCCAATTGTGAAATCTCACCCTTTCCGCATAATGAGTACTTTCACATACTTCAAGTACATTTAGATGTAACAGTATTGCTACTTTTACTTAATACTTTTGCAACACTGTATAACGTTGCCATACAACGGCTAGCATAAGCACGTTGCAAGGCTACAATTTTTGACCATCTTTCAAAGTGTCCGCCTAAGGCGCCTATACAGACAATATGCCCAAAATTAGGCCTGTCACAATTATTATATAATTGTCTAATCGCAATTATTTGAGATAACCGCAATTATCTTTGCATAATCGTCAATCGTTTCCATGTTATTATTTTTTTTAAATAGCAGAAATAGCAGATCTACCAGCTTACAACACGTCACTGTGCATCACACACGACACGTTGAAAACTTGTAGATCAACTATTTCCGCTATTTTGTAAATTTTTTGGAAAGACAAAAATGATAAAAAGAATATTAAATGTGTCAGTGGTTTCTTTGTATATTGAAGTTCTTTGACATATCTGTGCTCACTGTGCAATTTGTGATTACAAAGCCTAAAAGGCAAACAGAAATACAAATTGTAATGTTCAATGCAAAAAAACAAAACAATTAACCGCCAACTTAAATGTATAATCGTGACAGCCCTAGGTGCACTAACGAGAAACACGTGAGAACACATGAAGAGGTAGTGTACAGTGCATGTGAAGGAATGGCGAGGCCCAAAGCAAGAGGAGCTGACAATGTTATATTATGCATGGAAGTAAAGGAAATGGTAATGAGGGAACGCTGGGAACTCACAGTGTGCCTGGGAGAAAACACAGGAGACCCGAAAGAGAGAGAGAGACGGGAGTGGAGAAGGAATGATTGTTGAAAATGAGGAAAGCAGAAATGGCTGCAATAACTGACCACCGCGACTCTGGAGCACAGTCAATACATTTAAGGGGATTTAAGCTTTGCCAACAGTGTGAGGAACACGCACGCACACACACACACAGCTACCTACAATAAGACCACATGCACAACAAAAAACACATGCACGCACACACACAATCTCAGAATTGGTTTAATTTTGCCGGCTGAGTTTAAATGTGGGAATGGAAAGTGACATCTCTCTCTCACACACACACACACACACACACACACACACACACACACACACACACACACACACACACACACACACACACACACACACACACACACACACACACACACACACACACACACACACACACACACACACACACACACACACACACACACACACACACACACACACACACACACACACACACACACACACACACACACACACACACACTGATGTAGCCGTGTGCCTGCCTGCAGCTTCATTGAGTAGGTGGGGGCAGCAAGGTTGCAGGCAGCAATATTAAACCATCAATCACCCCCCAAATTAGGCATTTTACATCACACAAGCACTTACAGCCCCCTCTCTCTCTCTCTCTCATTCTCCCACAGGTGGGGTCCAAGCCAGAGAAAAGAGATTACATCACAAAAGCAAAGACAGTGCGGCACACACTTTGTGGATGCATTACTCTTTCCTAGATGCACGGTCGGGATGAATGCGATAAAGCAAGTAATCAAGCACAAAGAATAGTAATTAATCAATTAAAGATACAGTTGTTCCAATACCGATAACTAGTATCGGAAAAGCTGCAGATACTGTAAGATATGGGAGTATGCCAATCCGCTACGTCATTTATCACAACGATGATATTTAATTTACAGCATGCTTCAGTTGATGCTTCTCTACCGTTTCATACTGTACCATTTACATTTACATTATTATGTTGGTTCTCAGACTTTTACATTTCAAGGACCCTAATAACTCTTAGGGCAGTATTATGCGTGTCTTAAGTACCAGGTCTTATTACTTAACTTAAGACATGGAGGCGTGATCAATGCCATTTGGCTATTCTGAGTGGCCAAACAGCATTGACCACACCTCCAGGTCTTAAGTTAAGTAATAAGACCTGGTACTTAAGACACACATAATACTGCCCTAATTAGAGTGTAAAAATGGTACCATTTGCGACGCGACGCTTACGCGCCCGGTGGAGCCCTGGTGTTATAGGCCTACATCTCTAATTAAAGAAGAACTGCCATCGGTTATAGGCCTACATCTCTAATTAAAGAATAACTGCCATCGGTTATAGGCCTACATCTCTAATTAAAGAAGAACTGCCATCGGTTATAGGCCTACATCTCTAATTAAAGAAGAACTGCCATCGGTTATAGGCCTACATCTCTAATTAAAGAAGAACTGCCATCGGTTATAGGCCTACATCTCTAATTAAAGAAGAACTGCCATCGGTTATAGGCCTACATCTCTAATTAAAGAAGAACTGCCATCGGTTATAGGCCTACATCTCTAATTAAAGAAGAACTGCCATCGGTTATAGGCCTACATCTCTAATTAAAGAACAACTGCCATCGGTTATAGGCCTACATCTCTAATTAAAGCTGCCATCGGTTATAGGCCTACATCTCTAATTAAAGAACAACTGCCATCGGTTATAGGCCTACATCTCTAATTAAAGCTGCCATCGGTTATAGGCCTACATCTCTAATTAAAGAACAACTGCCATCGGTTATAGGCCTACATCTCTAATTAAAGCTGCCATCGGTTATAGGCCTACATCTCTAATTAAAGCTGCCATCGGTTATAGGCCTACATCTCTAATTAAAGAACAACTGCCATCGGTTATAGGCCTACATCTCTAATTAAAGAAGAACTGCCATCGGTTATAGGCCTACATCTATAATTAAAGAAACCTTTTCTTTCTTTATTTTAGTTCCTCTACATCAGTGGTTTTCAACCAGCAGTGGTCCTTTGAGGGGGAGGGGTGGCCTCCAGCTAAATGATGGGAGAGTTGGTAACCAAATGGACCCTTATATAGATCTTTAACTCTTGAGAGCGTAAAATGAAACCAAATGGACCCTTTGTTCAAACGCCGAACAAATAATGGGCCTTTATATGAAAAGGGTTGAAAAGCACTGCTTTACATGACACAGATAGATACTGTACATGCAGCTATACGTCCAACGGCAGCGCTTTTTACTGCGTTCATGTATTAGTATTACACATCAACACTATGGCGTTGCCATCATGTGCATTCATGGCGTTGTGTAACTTGTGTTGTATTATCATTTATAATACACTATATAATACAGCCCTTTTGTGTGCTACCCATGTTAACCCATTTAGGACCAGATTCTACAAATGTCTTGACAGTTTTCTGAAAAACCTGTTTCTATATCAGTGGTGCTATTATGACTATTTCATGTCAAGGACCCCAAAAATTGGCCGCCAACCCCCATCTGAAAACATGTTGATCCAGGCAACCCCCAGAAGCAAAGTTATGAGTTAAAAAAAACTGAAATAATTGCACACATTTTTTACGACTTTTCAAAAATAGCAGATCTTCAAGCTTGTAGAGCAGCACTCTGTGCCACGCTACAAGCTTGTAGATCTGCTATTTTTCAACAGTTACGTTTACAAATGAGGTGTTAAAGTGGTTAAACGTTAACGCGCAACAGATGCGTTCCCGTCCTGGATGGATTAACCCATTCAGGCCTGACGTTGAAAAAAAAAAAAAAAATGTTTTCTAAATCATGACAATTTTCGGAAAGATTTGAGGCACATTTTAACGATTTTTCAAAAATAGCAGACCTACAAGTTCATAGCGCGCCACTCGGTGGCGCGCTATGAGCTTGTAGATCTGCTATTTTTCAATAGCTAAATTATAACATAATGTTTAAAACACCAAAAGGGGTTCCCGCCCCAAAATGGGTTAATGGTTAATGTGGTTAAACGCTAACGTGACATGGATGCGTTCCAGGTCTCGATGGATTAAACACCAACATCAACACACTCGGCTCCGCTCATCCATCCGTGGCCAGAGACGCGGCATTGTGTCCACTCTGCCATTTCTCATGTTTCATTATAACAAAAAACATCTGGGCTCTCAATGAGGCGAGAAGCCATTAACAAGCATGGAGGGAGGCGAGAGAAGGAGAGTGAGAGAGAGAGAGAGAGAGAGAGAGGGAGAGAGATATAAAGATAATGAAAAGGGGGAAAAGTGAAGGAAGTGTGTGTGTGTGTGTGTGTGTGTGTGTGTGTGTGTGTGTGTCTGTGTGTGTGTGTGTGTGTGTGTGTGTGTGTGTGTGTGTGTGTGTGTGTGTGTGTGTGTGTGTGTGGTGGGGGCGGGGGGTAAACGAAGCATAGAGTCGCATTCATCCCAATTAGCCACCGCAGGGGTCCTGGGTGGGAACAGTCAGTGAGTGCGTCCACCCCCATTAACAATGTTTACTGACATGCTCGCTGATTATGGAACAGTCTGACGAGGAACAGCTTGCCTCCCGAAAGAAAAGAAAAAGGCACCATGACGCATTCAACCCACACTTATGATTTGTGTGTTTCACGCACGTGCCCCCTGTCTCTATCTGACTCCCTCTCTCTCTGTCTCATCCCTGGCAGCACGTGACAACAGCAGTCGAGAAGTGCTAAAGCGCCGAGTAAAAAGGCAAGAGATTTGGTATCTCCCATTGTGAGCCCTCTCTCTCTCTCTCTCTCCATCCTTCTCCTCCTCCCTGTCTGTCGCACTGCGTTGTGTGGCAGCGATAATGAAAGTAATTACACTGGCTCCATGTCGGCGGAGGTGCCTGGGCCGGAGCTGGGCTTCAGCACAGGCTAGGGCCGCGGCGCCATGCCGCGCGGCGCTGCCCTGTCACCGGCTTACATGTTCCAGAGAGGCAGTTCTGGACTGGAGTGGCCTGCACGCTGTCACACAGACGCAGCACGGACAAAAAAAAACACACTTCTGTTAACCACTTTAAGCCCAGTTTTATACTTTCACCATTTTTCATAAAGACCGGAAATATCCGAGAAGTATATGAAATAAAGAATGTGCCGCAGCGTCATGGTGCCTTAATTCGTTGATGCCGAGCTCCGGGTCCAGACGCCACTGCTGACATGGCGCCAGTGTAATTACTACCATTATCGCTGCCACGCAGCGAACGCAGTGCGACAAAGACAGAGGAATTACATTTTTTGGCATATTTTGGAGAATCTAGAAAGATTTCGAACATTTTAGCCTTTCAATGACATTCCTAAAGTAGGGATGCCAGGTTGAAAGTGGTTAATGTTTCTTTTCTTTTTTTTCGCGATAAAACAGTCTAATGAATAAGGGGCAGCCTGGGCAGGTAATGGAGAGGCTACGGATTTTTTTGTAAATGTATTTTTTCCATGTGTAGTTCTGTAGTTCATTCGGCATGTGTTTCACCGAGGTTGAATATGTTATGTGCTTTCAGTGGGATTTGCAGAAATCTAGTCCTATGGCATTGCTGAGATAAGCTGCCCGTGGGCGACTGTGCTGCTGCACTTTTGACCCTCCAATACAAAGTGATGTACTGCACCCTCAGTATCACATGGCTGTGATAGCGGGGGGTGGGGGGGGGGGGGGGAATAGTGGAGAATAAAGGGAACAGAGGAAATGTGCACGTCGGGGTCGGTAGAAGGGGATAGACAAAAGGGATGGTGCTGCAGACGGTGCCACATCTCAACAGGAGAGAAAGAGAAATGACATACATACAGTACATAGAAAAGGCAGGCAGAGAAAGAGAAATTCCAACTCCAATGATTGTTTGAGCAGATAATGTATGAAGAAGCCATCCATTTCACAGTTTCAAAGATTCCACACATTATTGTATAATGGGGTCTAACCTGCCCTATTGTCATGGATGTCTATTCATTGCCATATGTCATATATAAACAGAGAGTTTGCCATTAAGGCTTTTTTTCTTTCTATGTATTTTACAAAATTAGTGCCACAATTTTTGTATTTTCCAGTTTTTCATGTGTCTATGAGGTGACAGTACTTCATTAGACACCCTGGAGTCGTTTTTTGTGCATTGTATTTAGGGTTTCTTCCTGGAGGCTGAACCCTTGACAGTCAAACATGCCAATGAAAAAAAGAGTAATATACTGACATCACATTATCAGTCCCTCCCCTAACACCTCCCCCTTTATCATACAACTACAACTGTGGGTGCGGCTTAAGTTCAGGTGGATCACCACCCATCACCACCCACCAGGCAAACCAGGCATACTTAATGAACTGGTGGGGGTGCCCACATAAAAACGACATTTTAACAAATACTGTACACTTTTTTGAAAAACTTCTTCCTCTTAATATAACAATAAGACCTGATGATCATGTTTTAGGGTGGAGAAAATCATGGCACTCCATCTTTAACTGAGTAATTGAGTCAATGTTGATTAAACATCATTGTGCCGTTAATTAAGACACTTGAACTTCATTTGTAAATCCATCCTTTCTCCGGGAATACCTTTGGCTATAGCCTGGCTAATAAGCCAGACCGAATCAGAAAATTGCCTGCCGGCGAGTCTGGCTTATTAGCCAGGCTACTTTGGCTAGCCTCTTCAAATCAATCAGCACTTTAAAATGCATTCAAATTCTACAATAACCTACCTTCTTTGACAAATAAATCTTCAAATAAAAGTGAAAAACAGTATACTATGTCCATTTGGGGTAGTTTGTTTTGAAAAATCATTAAAAAAAAACGTTGACACAAAAACAGTATACTATACAAAATGAGGTATTGCTATCTCAAGGACATTTTAAATTGACTTATAACATACTGTAATGAATGGTATTCATTTCGGTATTCAAAAGCGGTGTTGTATGATTAGGACTGACATTGATCTGCTTGACCCAGTGAATAGAGTTGAAGCACTCTCATCTGCGTAAGCAAATACTGATAAACTTTATTACTGATACTACTTTATCGGGTAGACTGACTTCTGTGTACATTCTGTGTCATCTTGTTCTCCAAGCTTATCACTCAACCGAAGCATCACTCACCACCCTACAGTCAGAGAGTACAGAATCGCCTTCGCACTTGAGTAAATGGTTACGCCCCCTCCTACTAGTAGGGGATAAAGTACAGTTTTAGACTGCGATGGAGGAGCGCCGTCTCAAGCGAACTTGAGCCACGAGAGACACCACCAAGCACGCTAAAGCGCGACTCAGCCCTGTTCGAGTTGCAACATGGACAGAATAGTAAATCCTCGTTCCCTAGAGTCCCGCAAGTAGGGAATGTCACGAGGGGGGGTCGTGACCATTTACCCAAACACAAAGGCGATTCCGCATTCAGAGAGACTCTTAGGACTACATGGAGGGTCAACTGTAAATTCACAACAAGTGGCTTCTTCAAAAATCACACGACTACAGTATGCTTTGGAAAATTAGAGGTTGTTAAGTACACCATGAGTTGTAGAAAACGGGCTAACACGCTAGCTGGTATTGTCCTTTAACACAGGCTGCTTTAGGTTGTACTAATTGCCTAATGCCTATACTATACTGTAGCAGTGGTTTTCATCCTTTTTCATTACGAGGCCCATTATTTATTCGTCATTTGAGCCACGGACCACAATTTCATGAGATTTAGCCTCTCAGACCCAAAACTATTTTTTGTTGTTGATAAGATTTTGTCCACAGTTCCATGCTGTGCTGATGTGGTATCATTAGGCACCAAACGGCAATTATTTTACATTCTCTATTTGTGTACAGACTTCTTGTAAATTAATTATTTGGTTTAATTTTACACTCTCGAGAGGTTACCAACTTTCCATCGTTTAGCTGTGGACCACCTGGAACCTCCTCAAGGACCACTGGTTGAAAACAACTGCTATGTAGGGTTAGTTTGTGTGAAAAACAGTTCTGAGAAAACAATAAACGGAACAAAAACACTGCTGTGAAAACAAGAGCACACACAACCTTTTTCCTTGTACTCCATGTTTTCTTTTTTCTCCCCTATTTTCTCTGGATGTGACCTCTCTCAGCCCCTCAGTCTCTAGCCTGCCTGAAGAGAGACACCTAGTGGTGGAGAACAGACCATCATGTGACCTCTCTCAGCCCCTCAGCCTCTAGCCTGCCTGAAGAGAGACACCTAGTGGTGGAGAACAGACCTGGATGTGACCTCTCTCAGCCCCTCAGCCTCTAGCCTGCCTGAAGAGAGACACCTAGTGGTGGAGAACAGACCTGGATGTGACCTCTCTCAGCCCCTCAGTCTCTAGCCTGCCTGAAGAGAGACACCTAGTGGTGGAGAACAGACCATCATGCTCCCCTGGACGTATGGTGGACCATTATAATGTTGTCTGTCCCAAGCGACTGGGAATGCATATCACCACTGCACATTTACCCCTCTTATAGGACCCTTAACCCATAAAGACCTGGGAGACCCCATTCTACAAAATGTCTTCTAAAACGGTTTTCTGAAAGACCTGTTGCTACTGTATATCACTCAGTGGTGCTCAAAACGTTTCCATGTCCAAGGACACCCAAAATATGTATTTGGCCGCAGGCGCAGACCCATCTCAAAGTATTTTGTTCCACCCCCCTCCCTCAGCAGCTTAAAATGAAAAATGTTTGCTCAAAAAATATAGATAAAGATTTGCAGCACACATGTTCACGATTTTTTTAAATAGCAGATCTACAAGCTCACGCTCAGTGCGGCACAAAGTGACCGGCTTGTAAATCGGCTATTTTTGAATAGCAAAAGTATAAAATAATGGTTAAAATGACACAGATGCCTTCCCGGTTTTAATAGGTTAATGAAGCCACATTAATCAAATTGAACTGCTAACTACGGCAATTATCGGTGTGATTCACACATCTCCTGCTATCAGCCTCAAAGCCTTCTCAGAGAATGAGTTTCTTTTTTGTGTGGGGGGGGGGGGGGGGTGGCGGCGGGGGCGCGGGGGGTTGTTCTGTAGGGAAGGACAAAATGGAGAACAGTTGGTTATGGATGAGGTGCCACTTCTCTGTAGGTGGCTGATCAGCTTAGTGTGAGGCCTCTATAGGAGGAATGAGAGACATTAACTGGCCCAAGGATGATTAAAAGCCATTGCTCAGGTATGGCCGACCGACATAATTAGAAATCAATTAAATTTAGCAAAAAAGTGATTGCTTCTAGGAGTAGCCGGTCCAATCAACATGGATTCCTTCCTAATTTCCTGGAATGAAGGAATCTTCCTGGTAGACCCCCCCCCCCCCCCCCCCCCCCATCACCCAACCTTTCCGTCCCCCTCCAAGGCTCTCCCTCACTCTGCCAACCTGGGGAGAGCCCCGAACTGAGCTCACTGCATTCCTTCATGCAGGCCGCTTCTTATCACCCAATAGTGGGTCGTTGTTTCCCCGGTAGGATTGAAGCAGCAAATTTGTTCCTTGAAGGTTTAAAAACCATTTATAGTCATTTTACAGGTGTGCAATAGGTTTTGTGTTTAACCATCCATGGGGGGGGGGGGGGGGGGGGGGGACTAGGGGAGGCGTGACAACATGACAAGTTAATACCTTCCAAAATGTCCAGATATCGCATCAGCTGCCTGTTTGTCCAGTCATTTCACATCAACGTCAACTCAAGAACCCCCCCCCCCCCCCCCCCCCCCCCCCTGGCCTTAACCACAACAGGCAGTCAAAAATCAGCCGTCATTAAGCTCTTTAAGAGCCCCGTCTGCCGTGACTGCTCAACGGGCTCCTCTGATAAAAGGTAGACATGGTGGTATTACACATGGCGGAGCCCAATCAGAGAGACTGCAGTCCATCTATCACTGTGTTATCTGTGAGAGAAGCTATATTACCTGCAGCCTGGGCCCAGACGGCCCTGGGCATGCGTGGATGTAGGCGGCCGATAGCAGCGCTAGGGCTGTCACTCCTCTGGGCTGATTAATGAGCAGCCTGGCCCGGTGTTTAATGTGTTTAATATGGGCCGTTGACGAGGCCGTCACACTGACGGAACCCAGCCGTCTCCCTGACTGATGAAGTCACCTGCGGGCGGCTCTCCTGCCGAATCTATGCTCCGTCGTACAACGGGGTTCGGGTGGCGAAAACAGCAGATCTACAAGCTCACAACGTGTGGTGGATGCAACGCGTTGTGAGCTTGTAGATTGGCTGTTTTTTGGCCCGCCGTTGCCGTGCGATGAATCATAAATCAGACTTCCTTCTCGCACGCACGCACAACTTTCTTTTTACCTCTACTGTGCTTGCTAAAGCATGCATTCTACAAGAACTACTCAAAGAGTATCAGTGCAATGCATCCTGACTTTAAGTACGGTATATCTAAAAAAATAAATCAGTTGACACACAGCATACACACACACACACACACACACACACACACACACAGACACACACACACACACAAATGGAAACACGCACTACATGCCCAGATGGCTGAACACTCGGGCTGGATTGCTCACCGCTGTTAGCTGACCCCAGCTTTCAAGGTGAGCGGGAGGTAAAATTAGGGGCAAGCGCAGCACTCCAGGGCTCAGGCAGCAGGAGTGGATAAGGGGCATGATAGGTAGGTGTATTTCGGGAGCTTGAGTGCCGATATGGTAGACACTTGCGCCTTTCTCCATCTAGGAACATTGACTTCAGCTTTCTGTAATGAGCATGTCAACCGCTAAAACATCCCTCTAACTGCTCTGCCCAGCAATTGGAATCTCCTCCTCCTCCTCCTCTGTGTTACGTCTATCACTTTCTGTCCAGCTCACCCGTTTCGTTCTTCCAGCTCTGCAACTCCCACCTGCTAATTTTCACTTATATATCTCTCTCTCTCTCTCTCTCTCTCTCTCTCTCTCTCTCTCTTTCTCTCTCTCTCTCTCTCTCTCTCTCTCTCTGCAGCCCTCCCACTCCCTAACAACACATTTCTATCTCTCTCTTGCGTTGTTTTTTTCTTTTACTTCATCTATTACCACCTCCTCTGCAATGTTCTCGTGTAATCATCCCCTCAAGAAATATATTCACCTCCAAACAATTGGGCTCCTCTTTGGAGTGCATACCGCCGCAGTTCCAGCTGTTATTGTGGCTGTCATTACTTGTGCTCTTCGGGGCAGCCGAGAGTGCCACGTAAAAAGAAAAAACGTCCATTTCAGGAGCCGCACAAAGAGGAACGGGGCGGTAATTGAGATGATCATCACGCATATTAAGCCGGCAATGGCGGCAAACCGCTTTTAATGGGGAAATCAAGAGAACGCTGTGGCAGGAGAGGTGTCAACGCCACATCCGCAGCACGCCGGCCGTCTGGCTCACAGCAGCATGCACGCACATACAGTACTGCGTATGTATGAGGCAGGCACAGATGTGGTGACAACTCAACGTTATCAACATCTTAGATCACCCCCCGTCCCCGTCCCCCTGTCGTCAGTTTACACGTACAGTGCCGTGTCACTTTTCACAGCTCTCAGCCCTATCAATTGTGAATTCTGATTAAAAATAATTATGTGTCTACAGCGTTGGACCGTCAGATCAAAAGAAGTAAAAATCGGCATTGTATCGTTCCGAAATTACTTTTCTGCATTCACCCAGTGCATGGCTTGCCCCCTGCTGAGCGATCGGTTGGGAGCTGTTAAGGCTCATACATACTCCAGTTTTACGTGATAAGCTATCACCTTTTAGGAGATAACTTATCACCTAAAAAGGTGATAATGAGTCAAGGCCATCCTACTCACGGTGATGTGACCTCCCCCCCCTCCCTCGGGTTCAGATGGCACAACCCGTGCCTGCAAAACCAAGGGGGCCGCCCAACCAACTTCTAGACCAATCAGTGAATGAGGTGATAGCCGCCAGAGTGAAAGGACTTGTCGGTCAGTAAAAACAGAGACATGTGCTTTATCTGTGCTCATCACCACTGCGAGTGACGTAATGTTGTAGTCATCTTTACTTTAGAAAACTACACCGCAGTGATAAGCTATCTATCACCTCAAACTGGAGTATGGATGTGCATTAAGGGACACTTCGACACGTTTAGGGTTGGGATCCGGAACCAGAGGAGCCAGAGGAACCGGGGGGAACACGATCCAACATTGAAGAACCAGAAACATTTTCCATCACTTTTGGGACCATTTCAGGGACCGAACCGGTTCTATCATACTAGAACTGGTATTTTAGACTTTACGCCTCTGCTTATACAATTACAATACCAGTGGTTCTCAAACTTTACAATGTTATGGACCACCATAACTCTGAGTTACACACCTGTGAGGGTCCATTTGGAATCCCCCTATAGGAACCGCTAAAGGGAACCGTTAAGGAATTGGGGGAGAGGGGACCTTCAGATTCCCAGACGGCATCACTACGGCTGAACCAAACATTTCATATTGTATTGTACACTCCAAAAAGGGTGTGACATCAAACCCGTGGAGTCGAGTGAGCTACAGTTGGAGGACATCGATATTGTCCTTTTCTTTTTGCTGAGGTTTGCGTGATCTGCGCAAAAGGACAGTTAACCCATTTTGGGCGGGAACCCCTTTTGGTGTTTTAAACATTGTTATAATTTAGCTATTGAAAAATAGCAGATCTACAAGCTCATAGCGCGCCACCGAGTGGCGCGCTACGAGCTTGTAGATCTGCTATTTTTGAAAAATCGTGAAAATATTTATTTCAGAAAACTGGAGGATTTAGAAGGATTTTTTAAAATTTTGAGGTCAGGCCTAAATGGGTCAAATGATAAGGGACAATATCGGTGGCACCCAACTGTACACGCTAGTCGAGTCACTCTTACACACGTGTGTGGGGTTCGAGACTAGTGGATAATTACATTTTTCAGCCGAAGCCCACATTGCCGCAGCTGCACACAGAACGGGCTGGGCTCTCTCGGGGAGTATCAAGCACTTCAGAAATCAGGTATGGATGAGGCCAGAGAGCTTGGGGGGGGTGACAGAGAGGGGGTGGTGGGGAAGGGGCGGGGGACCGTTCAGTCCCTCCAGACTCCGGTAATGAAATATTAGTTCTCCGAGAGGCATGTTCTGCCTTCAGGGTGGTTAGCTAGGTCCCAGGCTAAGTTTACATTATGGACAGAATCCTAATGCCTAATTCATGCTCGGTCCTACGACAGTGAAGCCCTGCCAAAAATAACCGATCTACAAGCTCACAACGCGCTCTATCCGCGATGCGCTGTGAGCTTGTATATCTGTTCTTTTTCAGCATGCGACACGGTTGTATGAGAAGGTACAAATCAGCTTAATGATCCTCAGCCCAATCCTCCCACTGTGGGCGTTTTCTCTTTTCTTTTTTTAATATATGGATCTGCTTTTTTAATTATCTTCATGTCATGTTACACTTCCTCTGCAACGCCTGCGAGAGGAGAGAGAGAGAGAGAGAGAGAGGCAACGCATCATTGCTACTCCTACTGCTGCCTTCCCTGCTCCAACCACCCAGAGCCCATCTGTGCTGTCACACGCACACGCGTGCGCGTGCGTGTGCGTGTGCAAGCACACAGACAGGCACATTCAAACATTGAGTACACAATAATCCACATTTGCATGCACCTAAACACCAATAAGGACGCAAGCCAAGACATTATGTGAAACAAATAGATGTCTGTATGTAGGCTGTAAATAATAGGAAAACCACCGTGGTAAGAACAACGGTAGGATAAAGACTTGTGAGCCACATGTCGTGAATACACATGAACGAGCACATGACGTAAACAGCTTGCTCCGAGTAAACAAGGAGAGAGTTGCCCCTGTCTGTCAGCAGCGCCAACACGACGGTAGCTAGTCCACTTCCCTGCACAACACTGACAATTCTAGACTCTAAAAGGAAGGACCAAAGTATGCATACTGTGTGTATTATATATATTATGCATCCCTGTTTATGCCTAATCCAAGCAATATATGCGGTTGCAGACAAGCAACGTGGCGTGTAGATTTGGCACGGAACAAACGTGTTCAAGCTCTCAGCTCCCAGGTGATGTATCATAACAATAATTACTGTCAGGCCTGGAATGAAGGTGTTTCTTTCAGAGAGAGAGAGAGAGAGAGAGAGAGAGAGAGAGGTGGATGAAGGCAGTAGCATGGTAATTATGCAGTCGTAATGGAGTCGGTGCCTAGCAAGAGCCTAATGAGCTTACTGAAGTCTACCACTGAGAATTGATTCCTGCTAAAGAAAAAAGAACGGGAGGGGGGGAAAACAAAAAAGGAGTTGTGTTCGCAGGAGTGGGCCAATGGAGGTGAGCTTGTCTCCATTGATGTACACTTAATTGACAGGGAGCCGGCACGCACAGAAAATCCCCATGAGCAATTATTAATAATGAAAGAGGTGGAAATATTTATACACCGAAGATCCTGATCTAGCGACTTTCATTCTGCCGTCTCCTGTCAAGGGACGAAGGCGCCTCACCATCACGTATTTCTTTGCCTGTGTTCCATGTTTGTGTGTCAGCGTATCTCTCGGCCTCTCTCCATGTGCTGCTCCGCCTTGTATCTATAAAGTACAACTGTCAATATCAGCGAGGAAAATCTCCCGTGGGTGGGCACAGCTGTCATAGAGACCAATCACAGTCTAAGGATGGTAAGAGAAGCACTTCATCCTTGAAAAGCCTGCCCGCCCCAGGACCCCTCCTCCCCTCCCCGGTAGGACACAGCGGAGAACACTGACGTCACCAAATTTGGAGCGACACCCCTCTGCACTATTATTGATTAGCGAAATACAAGGTTCACTACCACTCCTATGCCACTTTACCTGTCTCGTTTGCCCAGGCTTGTTTTTTTTGTTTGTTTTTTTAACAAAACACCTGCGGTTCCCGAGGCTACTTGTGTCTATAAAGGGAACAGAAGGTTCCCAGTTCGATCCCGGGCTCCCCCAGAGTTAGTGTCGAAGAGCCCTTGAGCAAGACGCTGAACCCCTAATTGCCCCCTGATGAGCCATGCTTGGTTTCCTCCGGACATCGGTGTATGAATGTGCGTGTGAATAGGTGAATTCATGCACAACCATTGTAAAGCGCCTTGGATAAAAGGCGCTATATAAATTTACCATTTATAAGTTAAGTTTCATATATGTTTTTGTTTTCTCTTTATCAGCCTTCCATAACATCACACTTTATAGCAATTTCTATCAATACTCCTTCCAATAAGTGGTCTCTCGGCTGTTCTGTCTTTTATAAACTTTTTTTATTTCCCCAGTCTGGTCTTACTCTACCACCCACCACCGGCATCATTTATCCGACTACTTGCAATTACACTGAGTGAACCAAAATGTCCTTAACAGAAAACAAGCTACTGGGGGGATTGATTCAGTCTCAGTGTGCCAGTGACCATATGGACAACACTGACAAACACTGACAAATTCTGGCTAGGCAAACAGATTCTGTAACCAGTTTACTTTTTTCCCCCTGAAATGTTACATTTAAAGTAAACAGTGCTACTCTCCTGAGTGGGACTTACCTCATTTTGAGAGACAACACTTGGAGGAAAGATAATTTCACTGTGGGTAGCAGAGCAGGTGTTGAATGCCTAAGTGGGACAGACGGGACAGACAGATTACGTATGAATTAGAGCTGTCAAAATAACTGAGTTAACTGAGTTAGTTAGTTTGTAAAATTAATAAGATTATAAAATTTTTAACGCAATTAAATGCATGCTTGGATGACCCGCTCCATCACCTGACTAGCCAACCTGTCTTGTCTGGATGATGTTTGTGACCATGAGCTGATTTGTACAATGACTATATTGGAGTTGTTAGTTGTTGTTTTGTTTTTTGTTTTGTCTTTGTTTGTATTGTGTGTGGTGTTGATTTTGTTTTTTTTATTTGTATTTGTTACTCTGTTTGTATTTCTCAATTTATTTCTGCATTTGTAAAAAACTAAAAAAGTAATAAACAGAACATTAAAAAAACAGCAAAAGGCTGCACAATTTAGGCAGCAGCTCAAATCACATCGCACGCCAACGGAGTGAGAGACAGAGAAACACCATGCATCCTAGCTAGCTCTGGTCCATAGCTCTAATGCCTTCATTAGAGCTATGGACCAGAGCTACTGTACATGCATCCTACAGTATCACACTGGATTTGTTAAAGAATAAAACATACATAGATACGTATGTATGTTGTATATATCCGCCTTCTGTCATTTATCTTTCCATTCCCACAACAATATACAGAAAAACATGGCATATTTTGGACATAGTTTGAATGGTGATTAATCATGTTTAATACATTTTTAAGATGTGATTAAAGATTGTAATGGTTTGATAGCACTATTATGAATCCATTCACAGTAGTTCATGGTGTAAAGTAAATACATTAACTACATTTACTATGCTGCAGTATTTCCAGTTTTCAGTACTTGTATTTCAAAGGCAAATATTGTACAAAAATTCCACTAAAATTATTTGAAAACGTAATTCTAGTTACTTTATAGATTTAGATTATTATTACAAAACATACAGTAACCACTTCAGCCATTTTGACTATTTTCAAAAGATTTTTAAGGCATTTGAAAACTTCTGCATAATGAGTACTTTCTACTTTTGGTACTTGAAGTACATTTTGATATCAATACTTTTGTACTTTTTAAGTACATTTTGAATTTCCGGACATTTACTCGTAACAGAGTATTGCTACAATGGGGTATTGATGCTTTTACTTAAGTAAAAATGTGAGTGCTTTTTCCTCCACGGCCTCCACTGCAGTAGTTCAACTACCTTTCATGGGGGTTATATTGAGCCTAGTAGGCCTAAGGGGCGACTCACACGGTCGCAACAGATTGATGTATGCTTGTTGTATGAGATGTATAGCTGATGCAAGCTCGCAATGCATTTCCAATGGGAGTCACATGGTTTGACACAACATTTGTGTTGTATGAGGGGGAGGGGGGCAGTCGAAACACAGCCGAAAGCCATACAACAGCTTGTAGTCCAAAATGTTGTATCAAACCATGTGACTTCCATTGGAAATGCATTGGGGCGGCCATGACACTTACATCTTGCTTACATCTAGCATGCATCAATGTTGTATGCTAGATCGAAAGGTTTGAGTGAGGCCTAATTGTTTTCTGAGCTAGCTAGCCTCATAAATTAATCCTACGTGACAGGATTTTTGAGTAGGCCTATAGGCAGCGAGGCTTATTAATTAAAGCATTGCTTTATTACAGCACTACAGTACAACAACAACGACAACAACAACACAACCTGCAGCCCTTTTGGTTATAATAATAGTGACATTTCCAAAAGTTACTAAATTAATTCATTCTGTTTATCTGCCTTGTTTATCTGACAGTTTTGGTCAACAAGTCAGTGCTATTACCGGCCATGCACCACCATCCATCTCCGGGGGGACACCTCCGGGGGGACCGGGGGTCCCCAAGTACCCACACATAAATAACAAACAGAAAAAGCCACTTCAACAATCAAAATACCACATGAAATGTAATAGAGAAGATGTTAGGCTTTAGTCTAAAAGCACACAAAATATACTCTCTTAATAATAATTATTCAACTTATTTTATCCCACGGGGGAAATGCAGTTTTCAGCTTGGGGGGTGGGAGGGTGTTAGGGGTGCCTTGCTCAGGGAGAGCTCGCAGGGCCAGGAATCGAACCTGGGACCTTCTGCTTACCAGGCTCCCTCTGCCCATTCAGCTATGGTTAGGCATGCATTGGATTCAGGATAGTAACAAAAGTGGTTAGTTTGTAATGCGCTGTGGGTTTTGACTGACTGACTGACTGACTGACTGACTGACTCAATCACTGAGTGATGAAATTACAGTACTGGTCGGCCAGTTGCCCTAACAGTGAACTAGCCAATCAATAACATAACAACTGTCCATCCAGGCAGTGGGAAGTTGTAGTCTTTCCTCAGTTGGCCTAACCATGAAATAGCCAATTGAAGAGCAAGCAACCATGCCTTTCATCATGTTGCATCATCTCTGTGTGTGTGTGTGTGTGTGTGTGTGTGTGTGTGTGTGTGTGTGTGTGTGTGTGTGTGTGTGTGTGTGTGTGTGTGTGTGGCGTGTGTGTGTGGCGTGTGTGTGTGGCGTGTGTGTGTGTGCGTGCGTGCGTGCGTGCGTGCGTGCGTGCGTGTGTGTGTGTGTGTGTCTAAGCCTATAGGACATGAACATAGGTTGGTTGTAAGAGGCTTCCAACAACTTGGGATGCCAAAAAAGCAGCTAAACGGCTTGCAAAATTCTGTGCAATCTCTTCTACTATCAGTACTAGCCGGCGAAGACGCTGTTACTTGTACCCCTGAAGGGTGTGTGGGTATTGGTATTTGAAATGTGTGTGTCCTTGTGTGTGTGTGTGTGTGTGTGTGTGTGTGTGTGTGTGTGTGTGTGTGTGTGTGTGTGTGTGTGTGTGTGTGTGTGTGTGTGTGTGTGTGTGTGTGCGTGCGTGTGCGTCATAGCACGCCTTGATAGAATAGTGGAACTCATAGCAAAGGACAGCTCAATATATCATGCATCCTCAGTGAGAATGTACAAACATTCCTGTGTCATTCCATCCATGTTTCAACTCTGTGATAACCCAGACATATTTACAGTACATCTTTGACAGCTAATACACCAGATGTTGTTGATGAAGAGTCCAGGGAAGTGTCTGTATTAGAGATGGCCTGCATTTGACCACAGCATAGAGGAAGCCTTTATGACCAAGGTCATTAAATACCAACCACTTTTAAATACCATCTCAGAGCTGGGCTATAGGTGCAGACTATTTGTTTTTATATTCGGTGTGTGTGTATATACTGCCTGCAGGAAGCCTGCAGAAAAAGCGCAACCGTCCTAGCGCATTATTGACTTGGTTAACTTTCATTGAGATGGTTTTCATAACGTTTTTGCTTTTGCAATATATATTTTTGTCAGGTGAAACCTGACATATAACAGCTCATGAAACGTAAGCGACCTAGTCATCAATGGGAGTCTGACCCCATGCCGCCTAAGCCAATGGGAGTCTGACGGTAGCCTGACCCCATACTTTGAAATGCTGCCTAAGCCAATGGGAGTCTGACTCCATACTCTGAAAAGCCGCTGAAACGCCGCCAGCCAATCGCGTAGTAGCGACCTAGTTATGATTGGCTGCCTCCAAAGCTATGACACGCGTACTGCGGAAATCTGCACCCAGACAACACTCTGCAACCATAGACATATTGCAGCAAGGGGGACAGATGCACAACAGAGACAGTGCTTCACCTGATAAATATGACAATGTCATAATTTCTTGTTTTATTTATATACTACAATTTGTTTCTATTTGACTTTTTTTGATAGCCATGAGTCTTAATTTGTATAATTTATTTATCTATTTAGGCTATCTTTATCTATTACAGTTAGCGTTGAAGGTTGCTTTATTGGTGGTGGAGTAGTTATCACACTTTCAAGATTTTCATTCCCTGGCATTCCCAGTTTAAATGGGTTAACAATTGACTCTGCAACAATAGTTGCATTTATACTGTATTAGCTTTTACAGTAGCATTTGTCAGGAATATAAAACAAATACAGGTATAAGGAGGATCAACAAGTTGGCTACTACGGTACATTAAAAGGTATATTCAGTGATTTCACTTAATTCAAATATCACTTCTTTTTTTGTTTTGTTGTGATAATCCTCCCTACTATAGACTGCACTGACCATATAAGGAGTTCCTCCCTGTCCCCAGTTAACCCCTGGGGGTCAATAAACCTTAGGTTTTGTTTTTGGCTAGGTGGCCCAGCCTTCATCCAATCAGGATAGAGAGGGGCCTTCTGCCAATCATGATCGAGCGGGGGCGGGCCTTGGTGTGTGTGCTGTTGGCCTGTTGCGTGTCCCCCAATGTAGTGCGTGCATGTGCACATCTTGTTACCGGGGCGGACCGGGGGGGTTTCCCAGGTCCGCTCCTTTAATTTCAAAGGGCTATGCAAAACCTTTGAAATGGCCAGTTGGCTCCTTTAGACTTGCACTCACACACACTATTCCATAAAACAGACTAGCCTATAGAGGGTATGCGCATGCATAAAGTGACTGGCAAACGACAAGTGAGTTTAATGTCCTTTAATGTTGTTTAATGCAATCTTTGGATCTATGGTCTGTCAAGGCCAGAAAGTAACCACTCAGTAGGCGTTCCCGCATAACTTCCGGGTATGATGATGATGATGTGCATACCCTCTATAATAAATACAATATAACACATTACTATATAGTCCACTTGCCAGAATGTGAACCCTCAACCCAGGCATGTTGAGTACACCAAGGTTTTATGTTAGAAATGTTGAGTATGGGTACCCAGAATAAACTGCTAGATGCTAACTTGCATATGTTGAGCAATTTTCATAATTGGCATAATATGTGACCATACCATTAACAACCTATAGAAGGCGAAATATTCAAAATTTCATCATGCTTTATGTAGCATGTGACGTGTCAAACTAGGGGGTTTTCATGATGCTGAATCGATTCCAAGCATTAGTTTCGCCAAAACGGCTAAAACGGCCACTTAAAGCTGCTATAAGCAATAATATGTCAACATTTTAATGACCTTTTTATTTTAGATTTTTTTGGTATTCAGACAGCCAGCAATGGGTAGAACGCTCCCAAAAATAATTGAGTTTCTGTGACACATCTAGGGGCCGCAATATGCATTCAAAGATGTTCCTAGAAGCTTTGTCATTGGTCGGAAAAAAAACCGGTCGCAATGACTAACCAATCAGGAAGCAGACAGGCAAATCGACCAATGACAAAGCTTCTAGGAAAATCTTTGAATGCAGATTGTGGCCCCTAGATGTGTCACAGAGACTAACATTTTTTTGGGAGCGTTCTACCAATTGCTGGCTGTCTGAATACCAAAAAAAATAAAATTAAAAAGGTCATTAAAATTGTGACATTATTGCTTATAGCAGCTTTAAATGTCAAATGTGCTGACATCAACGGCATTGGCCATTTTTAGCCCAATGAGTGTTGTTGTGCAAAACTAATGCTTGGAATGGATTACTCAGCTTACTAAAATCATATTGATGTAAAAATAATCATGTATATTTATGCACTAACTTTGATCATGTGAAGAAATGTTTGTCAATCATGTTTTTGTTCGCCAATCATGTTTCTAATCACTTATAATTTTTGGAGCTACCCCAAATAATACACCAGATGGGCTGATGGCTCTTTTGTCCACACTCTATAAGGACTCATTTCCTGTTATCTCATTCATACTTGAAAAAGACGGTCGAAACATTCTATGTCCTGCCTGCTGTGATTGTGAAATAAATACTTGGAGCATTACAAAAGTGAGTTGTGAGCCTTTGCTTTTCTTCATGGAATGGATTCAGCATCATGAAAACCGTGACGTTTGACACGTCACATGCTACATAAAGCATGATGACATTTTGAATATTTTGCCTTCTATAGGTTGTTAATGGTATGGTCACATATTATGCCAATTATGAAAATTGCTCACCATATGCAAGTTAGCATCCGGCAGTTTCTAAATGCTGGGGACCCATACTCAACATTTCTAACATAAAACCTTGGTGTAGGCCTACTCAACATGTCCGGATTCACTGGCAAGTAGACTAATAATTGTGACACATTATGAAGAAGGTCAAGCAGCGGGTTTGCATCTGTTGTGACTTAATTAGTTGTGAACTCACCTCCTCTCATCATCAGGACTCAGGAGATGGTAGGGTTAGGGGGGACCACCTGACACTGTCGGCACCGACGTCACGTGACTCACATCATACTGCAAGCCTCGCAGGCGGCGTTTTGTTTTCAAACACTGACTGCACGTAAACACAGCAAACTGTAAATGACCAGACCTTCAATTAGCTGAGCTAACAACCAGAATAGCTGGTTCATTTGGCTCATGTATAGGCTACAGCCTACACTGATGATTACAGTATGCTAATAGCATTTGCTAATCTACTCCACCTGCCATTACTCAACAAGGTAAGTTACTTTTACAAATACAAGTTGAACACTCACCTTTCTTAAGTTTCCTTCGTTTTCTTTAGCTTAATTTCCCTCCTTTTTTAAGGAAGTGCTGGAGGCACTTGACATGATGCAAAACATTTGTTCACATGCACATGCAGTTGCAGATAGATAGGCTACAGTTATTTCCACAAAGATACACGTGAGAGACATTGTTGACATTCGCAGCATGCACTCACGGAAGTGCACGAATGTGTTTTTCGGCAGAATCCGCAGTGTTGCCAGGTCTGCTTATTATAAGCGACTTTGGGCTGTTTTTCTCTGTAAATTTGCTTATATTAGAAGATGCCTATAGTTACTTGGGTTCCTGTTTTTTGGGCTTAAATTGTTTCTAAAGTGTACTTGCTTATATGGGCTTGCTTCTTAAATGTTTAAACCAGTAGTTATCAAAGGTTTTCATGTCAAGGGCCCCCCAAATTATTGCATACATGATGAAACAGTCTGAGTAGACACAATATGGCTTGTAGCTATTTATATAGGTCTAATGATGAATAATCACCATTATAATTTACAATAGGCATACATATTAATCAGTAGGGCCTACACTACACTGTTTAAAGGTCGACTCAAAGAATATAAAGATATAGCTAAAGATAGAAACCAATCAATGGCCAATTCTCTACCCACACAAAATGTGTTTATCTGCATATTATATAAGATTGCTATAGGCCTATTTATTAAAATAAATATTTATTAAATGGAAAATATAGGCCTATAGAGCACTGAAGTCTGACATCAATATCGCTAGAGGGTGCTAAGTCCAAGGGTTTGTGTATTTATTTATTTGTACGCTCAGATAATATTCTAAATAACCTTTAGCTCTCCTTTGGTTTTACCCAAATTATACAATCACATCGTCACTTTAACAGACAGACAACAGATTTGGTCTTGCAAGAGATGCTAAATCGCTTGCCTGCATGTGGGTGTAACACTGCATCACCTCTGATCATTGCATTGCAATGAACACAATTAAAACAAGGCAAATTAGGCAGATCAGAAACATTTTGTGATGGTACTTACCATAGAATCTCTCAACTTTCTAGCACATGTGTTCTTGGCCTACAATTGAGGACTCAGAAGCGGATCAGTATGTTTCACATAGCTCCTATCAGGGAGGGAAAACGTGGTGGTGGACTAGCCCTGGTCCAGTGCTTACAGCGAGTCTCTCTCACACAAAACGACGTAACTAATCACCGACACAAAGCCTGCTAGACCTTGGTAAAAGTCTATTCTCGAAGCTGGGAAGCATCTCAGCTTCTCTCTAAAATGCACTATTTTAGTCATTAAATAAAATTAATTCAACCAGATCGGCGCAGGCAAAACCCGGAAATGCCGTAGTAGAAGAAATGACTCTGTCCGGTACATTGTTGTATTAAAATGGCACAAAGTGCATTTTAGAGAGAAGCTGGGGACCTGAGACGCTTCCCAGCTTCGAGAATAGACCTTTACCAAGGTCTAGCAGGCTTTGTGTCGGTGAGTAGTTTGTTTTTCTGGGAATTGTAAACCCTCTCACGCAGTGGGAAAAGCTGCTAGTGAGCAGTGGATGGGTGTCCGGCAGGGCGTCAGTGAGAGAGACTCGCTGTAAGCACTGGACCAGGGCTAGTGGTGGACAACACAATGTGTGGGTCTCCTGTCTACGGTGAGCAGGTAGACTCCTTATTGTCATTTCCCTTATAGTATCTCTCTCACTTTCTACACAAGAACTACATGCTGCTGCTAATTGACATCAGTAATCTCCATATTATATAGATAATATATTATGTATAATCTCTAGAGAGGCAAGGCAGCATGTTCTGTCATTACTTGATTAATTGATTGATTGAAGTTTCTGTTTCACTTCTATTTTCTATTTTCACTCAATACAAAAACTGTTACTTTGTGGATGATCCATGATAAAGCATTACACTTATTTACAGGGTCCACCATTTTAAATTCATCAGAACATTTAGAGACGTACAAATATACACTTCTATAAAAAAACTAAAACTGGATATCATCATATAAAGAAAGTAACAAAGGGAAAGAACATGTACAGTATGGGGAGAAAGGGGTGGGGGAGGGGGAGTTCAGACATAATTTATAGGGGCCAGTTTTGGAGTGCAGGTGTCCGTAGGTGCTCAAGGGATTCACATGTCTTAATGGCTGTTGGTAGGGCGTTCCACATTTTAGTGGCCTAGAAGCGAAATTAATGTAATCCCTTACAATCCCTCCTGTTGGAGCCGAATCTGGGTTGCACATGGTTTGTTGAACTCCCTCTGGTGTTGTGAGTGTGGACTTTGTTGATTAAGGAAGTATTTAGACAGGTACATGGGTATCTTGGTGGTGTAGCGAATCTTGTGGACCAGACCCATTGCAAGATGCTGTACTCTGTCGTCAACCCTAGACCATTCCAGCTTATCAAAATGGGCAGGGGTCAGGTGAGGTGGGTTCGGGGAGTGAGGCCAAGTAGGCCAAACTGTAGCCTGACCAGTTTGTTTTGGGAAGTCTGGAGCCTTGCTTTGAGGGCCTTTGAGGTACTGTGGCAGTGGCGTATCCAGGAATTACGTTTTGGGCAGGCAAGATAAGTGTTAATTGTCGTCTCCCCGCACACAATCGTAGCACTAAAGGTTTTCAAAGAGATATACCTGCCAGACGAGTAGGATACAAAGGCTGAAAGGCATGCATTTACATTCCAATGGGTGATTGAGGGTCGCGCTCTTCCGCAACGGCCAATCAGCTGTCCATTAATAGTTCTCAGGTCTTGTTTTTGTCGTCTTTTTTTCTCATTGTATGGATTTTGGCCAGGCCAGAAATGGATTTGGATAGGCGGACGCCTGCCCTCGCCTTATTGTAGATATGCCTCTGTACTGTGGTACCAAGAGGTGCATGTTTCAGTTTATTTTTATTTATAGTGCAACATCACTCCAAGGGGTCTCTGTGCACTTCACAACAATACACAGCAAAAATACAGCAAAAAAACACAACGCATAGTCAACGAAACCTCGTACAAGGGCTCCTGTTAGGGTCTTCAAGGTGTTTTTGTTGACCAGTGAGGAGATCCTGTACAGGAATCTTGTTCTTTGGTTGACTTTTGTGATTACGTTGGTGGCCATTTTATCACTGAAAAGATTAGCCTCCAGGATGGAACCTAGATAGGTAATTTCATCTTTCCGTGTGATAATATTGTCACCCAATTTAACTGAGAAGCCGTCTGCCTTGCTGAGTTTACTATGTGATCCAATTCATCCAACGAGAATGGATTCAGTTTTTCCCATTTTTTAAGGAAAGTTTGTTATCAGCGAGCCAGGTGCAGATTCTACCGAGTTCAGAGCTGAGGACCTTTTCAACCTAAAGTTTGTTCCTGTCTGAGTCGAGACCAGCAGTGCCGAGTCATCCACGAAGTTGCAGTCACAAGCTGATGTCATGTCGTTTACATATATTAGGAACAGTAAAGGCCCTAGTATGCTTCCTTGTGGACCGCCACAGCACTGGGAGGGGGGGGGGAGCAGGGAGGGGAGGGCAGTGTTCCGTTCTCCTCGACGATCTGATTTGATTCAGGGTATTGCTCTGTTGTTGTTTTGTTACTTGGGCCCCCAAGTTTCAGGGCAATTAATATGTTCAGTGTTTGTGTTTGGCTATGGAACTGAAGTCTGCTGTGAATGTGAATCTTCCTTTGGCTGCAGTTGTGACAGCAGGATGGCTGTTGTATTGGTTCACAGGATTGGCAGGGCTGAAAAACTGTGTGTAAACTTCTGGGTCAGTAATATTACTCTACCTTTGAAGGCTATAAATGACATTTCCTTATTCATGATTCATGAACGTGTATTACATTCACGTGGCTGCTGTTCAAGATAGAGGTTTTGATCTCTGACATTCTCTGACGTTCACTGGACTATTATCATGGTTCATTGCTCACAGTCACAGATGCTCTTATTTATCTGTTCTATGTTCATTTTGGGGTGCACAAGTTGACAAAGGTGTGTAAATCATATAGCTATAGTGCTGAGTGTGGCATTGGTGTATTTTTTGAAAATGGTTACTGACTCACTGACTGACTGTACTAATTTGTAAGTAGCCCAGGGGCCCATGGTTTCTACAATCTAAGTCATATTTATTTTATAGCATTCATTTGAATGATTGGGTCACTGTCTTCTGAGACATTCTCCAGTTCGGCAAATGTTGTGTAGCCTTGTGCATTAAAGTGCCTTACTTATGGATTATGAAAGAATGCCCTATGTATGAGGATTAAAAAGTGGTTCAGTAAAAGATGCAATCTGTGACATCTTCCTGTGCGCATGTCATATTGTTTAGTTGAAATATTATGCAGGACATTTTCAAACCACGTAAGGGATTGGAAACTCAAAACATAATTATGTGATCAGCCCATTGCCCCCGAGTTAATGGCTATATCGCAACTAGACCTGTGTATGTCAAAACAGCTACCTCTCGCTGAAATTACTTTGCGGTTAGTTATAGCTATTAGGGTTTAAAAACAAAACGGTACCAGGGGAAATAATCCGATCTAAACTTGTGCTAAACCGGTTGATGATAGTTCATGTGGGATAGTTATGCTGTCGGTATGCAAACTACAAGATATTATATAACCAAACAACAGCGGTAATAACATATACGGTAATAACATATCTGGTAATAACCAGATACGGTATGCTCTGTAGGTGGGGCAGCAGTGGTTCAGGGGTAGAGCGGCCACATGGCAACCGTAACTTAAGGTTCCCAGTTTGCTCCCGGGCTCCCGCAGAGTTAGTCTCGTAGTGTCCTTGATTAAGACACTGAACCCCTAATTGCTCCCGATGAGCAGGATATTGGTTTCCTCCGCCATCGGTGTATGAATGGGTGAATGTGCATTCGCACAATCTATGTAAAGCCTTTGGATAAAGGCGCTATATAAATGCACCAGTTACCATTTATAGGAGTGTACGGAGTCTAAAAGGGGGAGGAAACAAATTAGACAAATCCCCAACAGCCCGGTAGAGTACTTGTGTAAGCATTTTCAGAGTTACAAACTGGGGACAACACTCCAACAATGACAACAACAAGTGGAAGAGTGGAAGCGGTGGTGAGCTGGAACATGGGAGGTGGTGGTGTGTGTGGGGGGTAGTACCACCAGAAAGCAGAACTGAGATTACTGGTCCAGTGAGCGAGAGCCGCAGCAGAGGCAGTTGCTATAGAAGCAAGGGCAGGCTTCACAAAGGGACATTACACACCTACACACTAAAGAAGTGTTCACTTAATGTTCTCCCTAGGGACTGGCCCACTGCAGCATGCTTCATTTAGACCACCACCCCCCCCCCCCCCCCCCCCCGCCCGTGCCCCCGTTTCAATCATCGTCTCCTCCCCTCCTTCTCACCCTCTTTTCAGGGCGCTTGTATCTAATTCTGTGTATATTAAACAGTGCCTGCAGTTTGAATATATAATGACATTAATTTTGTTTTTAAGTGACTGTAGCAATGTCTTCCCCTCTCCGTTTCTTTCTGTCGATCTCTATTCCTCACTTGCTCCGGCATGTGTGGCAGCAGAGGTACTGAACACAGATGTCCATTTGCTATAATGGTACAGTACAAACTGGTCCTATAATAACCGTTTCTCATTTTTAATTCCAGGTCAACAAAACAATTCTCACTAAATGCTTTCACAAAGTCCCTCTCACCAATTAAAATTGATCTGAATGCCTGGTTAAAGTGGGACCATCAAAATCCCTAATGCTTTTTTAGCATTTCAATAATTATTGATGCACTTAGTTTTTTTTTAATCTTCATTGAAGGTATTAAAAATAGTCAAATGGAAATCCCAGAATGCCTTGAATGGTCTCAGTGGAGACGTGTGCGTTGTGTGGGTGTTGCAAGGCCAAACCTTCATAATCACCATAATGATTAAAAGCCAGTGGAGAACTTGCATTGAATATTAATCATACATAAGGAATGGCACAGGGCGGGGTAACACAATCTGTAGTCTGCCCATACGTTGCTTTGAGAAGAAGAATGAAATATACCAATCAACCCGAATAGGCCCATGAAAATGTAATTACAGTTGCACTCTAACCTAATTAAACCATCTATACATACCCACATTTTTCATTAAACCCCACATTGAATCTTCCCTTCTATTCAGCGCTTGACCCTAGCACCCCCACCACACACACACAACCCCATTTTAACCTCCAGACCCAGTCCGAGGCTATTCAGGGGGAGTCATTGTATTTCTCCATTCCATCAAAGGAGGTGTAGTAGCCTACAATATACTGTTAGGTAGAAGTGATGGGGAGAGATGGGGGAGAGAGGTTCAAAAGTACACTCCCACCATGAACAGAGTCAAAGTGTTGCAAAGCATCCCAAACAGTCCCAGGCAGGGAGCATGTGGGCTCCTGTGGGACGGGTGTGATTAGGAACAGCAATGAGATGAGGGAGCTGTGGGTTGCAGTCAATCTCTCACAGGTCTCTGGGCCTCTCATTACGCACTGATTGATCACCTGCAGCACCCGCACCATTCTACAAAACCGCACAATATAATTACAGTGCAAAAATAATAATAATTTCAGCAAAAAGGCAGACTTACACACACACACACTCGCATGCCCGGCGGCAACACCTGGACTCTTGGGAGATTTCCGCGGAGAGAACAAAAGGAAAGTATTAGAATAGATTCTCTGAACAGAAAACAATCTACTGATCTGTCATGAAGTGTGCGCTTATAATGTTTCTTCTTGAAAGACTTAAATTATTATGATTTTCTTTTCTTTTTGTGTGTGTGTGCGTGTGCGCGCGTGTGTGCGTGCGTGCATGCATGCGTGCGCGCATGTTTGATGAGGGAGGCATTGTTATTTGTGTGCTATGTCATGACTCCAAACCATCAGAGCATTATAATTGGGGGACTCCTGTATTGTGTTCTTGAGAAGCACTAATTATTCTCCAGTTTGGAATGAACTCTTTTTGGTTTGAATTAGACAAACGTACAGAACATTTCCAGTAAATACACCAGTTGTGGTAATTCTTAGCAATGGTGGCCCTCTGAATCTGGGTTTGGATTGCAATTATTACATATACAAATGGCATGAAATACAATCATTTATATTCTCGTGGGATACGGAGGACAATGGAGATGTAATTTCAGTTTAAGGTGCCAAACCTCTGGTGAGATTTTTCTAGATTTGCAATTCATGAGTGATCTTTAGAAAAGGTGACAGATATCCATTATTAATGATTGGCCTGTACAGCTGCGATACATCACCTGTGCCCTTAACATGCCTAATTACGCATTCATAAGCTATAAATAAGCAATACAAATGAACTGTCTGTGCTTACATTTCCACGTGATAATTACCCCATTAGCTTTATTGCCATCCATATGGTTCAAGTTAGTTGTGAACAAGAAGCCGACAAGTCTATTTTACAGCTACAGTATGGGATTACAGCAGACATATATTACTGTGGCGAATATACAGATGACAAGACTGAAATCTGATATATTTAGTTGCATACCAGTGTCTTCTTCTTTTCCTTTCGGCTGATCCCTTCAGGGGTCGCCACAACGAATCGTCTGCCTCCATCTCACCCTGTCCTCTGCCTCCTCTTCTCTCACACCAACTAACTTCATGTCCTCTTTCACTACATCCATAAATCTCTTCTTTGGTCTTGCTCTATGCCTCCTGCCTGGCAGTTCCAAAATCAGCATCCTTCTACCGATATACTCACTATCCCTCCTCAGTTGCATACCAGTGTCACAGGCGAAAATAGCAAATCTATAAGCTCACAAATTTGTGTCACAGTGTGACACATTGTGAGCGGCGAGCGCATTGTGAGACGTTGTGAGACTGGTGTGCAACTAAGTATAAATGTACAAGTCCACTCTACAGTGGAGTAATTTACCCCCCTCATCACTACAACATGGATAGGGTCGCACGGTCGCACCCGACACCGGCAACTGACCGGACATGTTCGGTTCTTCATCAACGGGTTCCGACGCGTCAATAAGGCGATATGGATGGCAAGCGACGGGAGCTTCTCGTCGGGTGTCCCCTCCCTGCACCACAGCTCTAGGTGGTATTAGCATGTCAGTGGATGGCAGCTGACGCTCTCTGGATGGAGGTACCCATCATGCACTAGCCAGCAGAGACAGAGGTCAGCCATGTTAACCATGTCCTTGGGGAACTGTGAGACCACCCACTGGGACAGAGGCCTGAGTATTTAGGCACCATGGGGGCCATATTATAATAGAACCACCCCGGCAGGGTGTGCAGAGCCTTCGGGCTGGGATACAGGGAGAGGAAGTCGAGGAAGGGGGAGGTGTAAATAGAACAGATCTAAGTGGCGTGATGTCTCCTTGCGCAAGAGCCTTTGGGACAGGTCGGAATGGGAATGTAGGTAGAGCGCCTTGGGCCTTATGGCTGAAGCACGGGCCCAGGTGAATCAAAGCAAAATTAGACGTCTAATGAAATGGAAAAGGTGAACCTGGCAGTGGTGGAAAGTAACTAAGTACATTTACTTAAGTACAGTTTTGAGATATTTGTACTTTACTGGAGTATTTCCAATTTTACTTCTACTCCACTACATCTCAGATCCAAATATTGTACTTTTACTCCACTACATTTATTTGAAAACTTTAGTTTAGTAACTTTACTAGTTACTTTGTGGATTCTTTTTTGTAGTAACCATGCACTTCAGCCCTATACATTTCGGCCATTTGAAAACTTGTGAAATGGGACATTCTGCATAATGAGTACTTTTACTTTTGGTACATTTCAATGCCGATACGTTTGTACTTTTACCCAAATAAATTCATGCTGAATTCCGGACTTTTACTTCAGAATACTACAGTATTTCAACATTGCAGTATTGATACTTTTTTAAACCACTGGGCGAAGGCAGCTGGACTGATGGAGGCTGGATGAGCCCTGCAGGGTCCCTAGTCCAGTGCAACCAGGCCTGCTCCCCGACTGGGCCTAAATGCCAAGCTCACACACTCTAATTATGGCTTATAAGCCGATTCCACCTCATCCTACAGAGCAGGGTGAGGAGTGCAGGACTCGAGTGGGATTCATAAGTAAAAAGATGGTGTAATTATTACAAGCACTGGGTTTCATGGTGCTTCGTATGGAGGCGGTAGAGTCGACGACGCACATCAAGGCGGGCGTGCGTGCGTGCGTGTGTGCGTGCGTGCGTGCGTGCGTGTGTGACATGGAAAATAAGGAGCTAAGGAGATTTTTATCTTCTTTACGTAGGTTTGTGTTCAGCAATTTGGAATCTCACTCTGTTATCTGCGGTAGTTCTGCCTTGTCGTCTACCGAGGCGTGACTTTCATCCCGCCGCCACCGCCGGAAATCATGCTCTTGGATCAGCTCGTCCCGCAAGAATTGAAATGAACCCTAATGATGCATAATAATGTATGGATGGAAGTCCCAGTATGCTTGCCATGTTATCCCATTTAGGACTGAGACCAGATTCTACAAAATGCCTTCTAAATCCTGACAGTTTTCTAAAACACCTATGTTTCTATGTCAGTGGTTCTCAAACTATTTCATGTCAAGGACCCCAAAAATTATATGCAATTCCCCCATCTGAAAATATGTTGTTCCAGGCACACCCCCCAGAAGCAAAGATATGAGTTAAAAACGTTTGCTGTGAAATAATTTATATTGAAAGAATTGCACACCATTTCACGACTTTTCCAAACTAGCAGCTTGTAGAGCTGCTATTTTTCAACAGCTAACGTTTAAAACAATGGTTAAAGTTGTTGATGCGTTCCCGTCCTAGATGGGTTATCATGGGTGTGTGAGTACCGGCGGGGGCCATAGGTATAGCTGCATGCTTTCCCAGGGTTTAGGTGCCTGCTGTAATCCCCTGCACTGTGAGGTTAGGGAGGTAAAACACATATCCGTGCTCATGCTCTGTGTAACACTGTATTGGTGCGTGGCTTAAGCTCCCAGCAGTGGAGGAATCGCTCCTTTTTTTTTCCTTCCTTGGGAGATGTTTTTTTTCTTTTTTCTTCTTTTTCCAACGTTGTGCTGTTAGACGCGTGTATTTTGGGGATTAGTGGCTTAATCGACCTTGTAATGGGGAGATCAGAGTGCCATGCAGGCATGAAGAGAAGTGCGTATACGCATACACACACACACACACACGCTGATACTCAGATATTTTCATTTCCATGCATGCACACACACACAAAATTCTATTTAAGCAAACACAATGTGACGTACCAAGTATATTTTCGTCAAGACAGACACCTGCCATATATGTGTTCCAAGATCCAACCTTTCCTTCACAGAGCAATACCACGTAGGAACCTGCAGCAGTGGTGGAAAAAGTACTCGCAGTATTACTTAAGTAAAAGTAATACTGCGATGTAGAAATACTCTGTTACAAGTAAAAGTCCGGAATTCAAAATGTACTTGAGAAAAAGTACAAATTCTACAGAATGTCCCGTTTCAAAATGTATAAAAAATCATTTGAAAGCCGATCTACAATCTCAAATGGCCGAAATATATACAGTATATATAGGGCTGAAGTCGTTCAAAATCTACAAAGTAACGAGTAACTCAAGTTTTCATATAATTGTAGTGGAGAAAAAGTTAAATATTTCCCTTTGAGATGTAGTGGAGTAGAAGTAAAAGTACTGAAAATTGGAAATACTCCAGTAAAGTGAAAAATTCCTCAACATTGTACTTAAGTACAGTACTTCAGTAAATGTACTTCCACCACCGGGACCCAGACACACACACACACACACACACACACACACACACACACACACACACACACACACACACACACACAGCTAATAACCTCATACGTCTCCCAATATAGCCATAAAATGTACGCTAGTACCACCCAGGGTATTAAAGCACACCTTATCATAGCTTCCAGCCAGCGTTCCTTCTGCAATATGTTGTGGCTGTGTGGCTGTGTGGCTGTGCTCATAGTGCAGCAGACAGAGGGCTATGCTTAGTGTATTGTCTCAGTGAACAATGAGCACTCTGGCTAATGCTTCTGTATTCTAGTGTTCTGAGTCACCCCTCCAGTCTATGGGTGCATTTTTAGTAGGGATGCACCGATTGTGGAAATTCTTGGCCGATACCGATGTTTAAAATAACAATTTAGCCCGATAGTCGATACTGATTATCGTGGCGATATACCGGTATGTTTATTTCGTTTTACTTGTTTTTATTTCCGCCTTTTGTGTCAGGGAAACAAATACATCTTCAATACAAGAAATAAATGTTCAGAATCTACAGCTTGGTAGGCTGCAGATAACCAACACACCAACGTAGCCAACGCAAAATGTATGCTTATCAACACAACGGATAAATATCGGCTACTGCCATCGGTTAATGTAAGATATATTTGCAGATACCGATATAGACTGATAACGGCAAATACGTGTAATAATGTGGCCGATACATCAGTGCAACCCTAATAGAGAGAGAGAGAGAGAGAGAGAGAGCTGTTTAATTCAGCATCAGGCTCTATATTGACACCCGAACAATGCAGTAATTTACTCTTCATCCACATCCCATCTCTCTCTTCCTCTGTTTTCACATTCACTTCCCTCTGCCTTATCTCCCGTTCGCCCCATCCATCTCGCACACTTTCTGCTCTCTCTCTCTCTCTCTCTCTCTCTCTCTCTCTCTCTCTCTCTCTCTCTCTCTCTCTCTCTCTCTCTCTCTCTCTGTCAAATTATTTTTCAATTCAAAGGGCTTTATTGGCATGAGAAAACATAAGTTTACATGGGCAAAGCAAAAAAGTGGAACAATACGGTCTAAACTAAATGTATGTACAATTGAAAGTCAGAATCTCCAATAGATCAATTTCTATGTACCGAGGTCACTCGATGCAGACAGTCCAGGAATATATACACACACACACACACACACACACACACACACACACACACACACAGTGATAAGTAGTCTTTAAGGTGGTTGTGTTCCGTTTGATATCCTTTTCCTACCACAGCAGCTCACCAATCTATCTGGCTGCTGTGTTTGCACATTGTTGTACTTCGCCCGGCAGATATGCATGGGAGTTTTTTGTCATCTCTCTCTCTCTCACTCTCTCTCACTCTCTCTCTCTCTACCTAGCCTCTATCTGTCTCTCACTCCTGTCCCCTCTTTCCTCGAGTTGTTAGTAGTTTGTGTGCTGTGTGTGTGTGCGTGTGCGTGCGCATGACGTGCTCTCATATTGGCGCGGCGGCCGTTGGAATCCGGTGCAGCAGGGCTGATAAGATGAACAAACAGTTGGGATCATTAGAGCGAAGACATTGTGTAATCACCACTCTAATCTCCCGCTAATCCCCGCATCTCCAACTGGCCCGGACGGCGCTGCCATGTATGCATGTGCCCGCCCCGCACACCAGCCCACTAGCCATGGGCCTGTTTACACACTAGTAAACACACACACATACAGTAGTATAGCCTCAGTGAACACATACACACACACACTCGCATGCATTACATACATACATACATACATACATACGCACGCACGCACGCACGCACGCACGCACGCACGCACGCACGCACGCACGCACATACTGTACAATACATGCTGCACAAACACATACATGCTTGCTTACAAAACAATGCTCCACACATGCACGTGCACACACCACTGACCACACACACGCACACACACACACACACACGCATGCATGCATGCATGCATACACATGCACACACTCAAACACACAAAAACAGCTCACCTGCAGCACATGCTCTCGCCACATTCTACAGTTTTTGTTTGTTTGTTTTGTTTTGCTTCTAAACTAATAATACACTATGCGCACATGGGCAACCCAGAGGGAAAAATCTATATTCTCTCAGACAAAATCAAGATTTCTTTTATCCTTCCACCTTCCACTATCCCCCCCTCTTTTACTTTCCCCTTCTCTCCCTCTCTCTCCTTCTCTCCCTCTCTCTCTCTCCTTCTCTCCCTCTCTCCTTCTCTCCCTCTCTCTCTCTCCTCATCGACATCCGTGGCGTCTTGATCTCAGAGGAAGTCCTTGGAGCACGGCTCGTGGATCTTTGTCGGAGCGGCACGCTCACCCTCTGAAGTCCTGATCGATTAAAATAATAAGATATTTTCCCAGGACGCTCATGGTGTCGCCACGGCCCAGTCCCTTCTCGGTCGGTCTGTGTGTAAGCCAAGCCGTGCACGAGTATAGCAGCATGCAGGTCGGATGAGGTGAGCTGAGGTCAGGCCGTGTTGTCCCAGCCTGGCTGTATTATACATGTGCTTTAACTGTACGGAATGACCGGTTCTGACATTCCATATATGTTGATCCTTCCCCATCCATCCTTCCTCTTCAATGTCTCCCTTTTGACTGATAACCTGTCCATTTAAACTCTAGACGGGCCTGCCCCAAAGTTATTTAGTGCAGCCGCGCCCGGCAGCCGGCGAAAACTAGTTTGAGTTCTTAACAGTACGAGTTCTTAACAGACCCGAAAATTAAGATCTTACCCCCATGCCAAAGCTCCAGCGCTCGCCTAGCAGTCTGCTGTCACTCAGGCGGATGCGTTCTCGCCCTCAGGCGTCTTACTGGTATATAGAGTTGAGAGTTAATACCGGGAAAGCATCTGTAATTTTTTGCGTTGGCTATTAAAAAAAAGCAGATGTACAGTACAAGCTTGCAGTGCAGCACAAAGTGGCTGTGAGCTTGTACTTGTATCTGCTGTAGCCAATTCAGCCGTAGCTGAATAATTTTGAATTACGATTTTTTTTGGAGTGGTGCAACCACTCCAAGGAACAGCAATGTCCCTATGTCCTAATGTCCTAACCTATATGTCCCTATGTTTAGAGTACCAATAGGGGGTGCTGTTGTTTTTTTTTTGCATACAACTGATTTAGAAGGCATTTTGCTGAATGGGCCTCAGCTCTTATAATGGGTTAAAATGAAGGCCTGGATCAGCCTCAAGCCTGTATGGGTTCATCATCGCATCGTGGATCAGCCTCAAGCCTGTATGGGTTCATCATCGCATCGTGGATCAGCCTCAAGCCTGTATGGGTTCATCATCGCATCGTGGATCAGCCTCAAGCCTATATGGGTTCATCATCGCATCGTGGATCAGCCTCAAGCCTGTATGGGTTCATCATCGCATCGTGTATCAGCCTCAAGCCTGTATGGGTTCATCATCGCATCGTGGATCAGCCTCAAGCCTATATGGGTTCATCATCGCATCGTGGATCAGCCTCAAGCCTGTATGGGTTCATCATCGCATCGTGGATCAGCCTCAAGCCTGTATGGGTTCATCATCGCATCGTGGATCAGCCTCAAGCCTGTATGGGTTCATCATCGCATCGTGGATCAGCCTCAAGCCTGTATGGGTTCATCACCTGGATCAGCCTCAAGCCTGTATGGGTTCATCATCGCATCGTGGATCAGCCTCAAGCCTATATGGGTTCATCATCGCATCGTGGATCAGCCTCAAGCCTGTATGGGTTCATCATCGCATCGTGGATCAGCCTCAAGCCTGTATGGGTTCATCATCGCATCGTGCGACCGGACTCAAAGTGAAAAACATCCTCTCTGACTGCCAGCCAGTTCCAGGGCTAATGGGACAATGCAGATAGAACATCATTGTTTCTGATGGACAATAGAAGTGAGGGGAAAACAACAGAGGTGAGGAGGAGGAGGATGATTCTTTCTCCTGTCGGCTTTTCAGAGACTCTCTGCAAGATGGCAGTGGTTCAAACAGTACAGACAAGCTTTACTTAATTAAGTAAAAATATCAATAGTGCAATGTCGAAAAACTCTGTTACAAGTAAAAATGGAGTTAAAGTACGATATTTGGATCCGAGATGCAGGAGTAAAAGTGAAAAATATTGAAAATTCTCACGTAAAGTACAGATACTGTACATCAAATGTTTTACTTAAGCCCAGTACTTAAGTAATGTACTTTGTTACTTTCCACCACTGCTAGCTGGTGGGGTAGACGCTGATGAGATGCCGGAGGGAGTCAGACGAGGAGAGGCAGATATAATGCGCAATGTTTGATTTCTTTTCTTGTTGTGGTTGTTAGTTTTATTTATTTATTTGTCTAAGCGCTGGCACGCACACACGCAATGCTTCACTCATGCCAATGAAGCCTGTTTTTTAAATTAACTGAATTGATGCAGGCAGCCGTTGAGACGAAGACAGACGGAGAAGAAGGGGGTTGGGGGGGTTAGTAAGCAGACACACGCGCCAGAACAGAGACATAGAAGGCTCATTATTACACCCCCGTTCTATATATAATAGGCTATATGTGTATTTCTGTATATTTTTCTGTATATTTTCTCCCCGTTGTACTACAGTAGCCTATGTGAGTTGAGCTTTTTATTGCCTTTTCTGGCGATAAATCCCCCATCCATCCAGATATATAGGGCCATGCACAGGTTAAACTTTTCATTCTCGTTTGGTTCATTGTTGAATCTGTCAGCCATCAGATAACAGAGCGTGACTATAGTAGAGTATGGGCTGTTACTGTTAATGCATTAATTCCATGAATTAATTAACTCATTTTGACAGCCCTAATGTATGAATGTATACGGTTCAGAGAGAGAGAGAGAGAGATATTGTAAGTATATATACACATAATTCTATCGTTGCTGTCGGGGAGAAACCACCTAAGTCCATTTTTTTATAAGTCAATGCTGTTGAACAGCATTTATGCGTGTGTTGGTTAAACAAATATTGAACCAATGAAAAGTATTATAAAGCGCTTTGGACAAAACCTCTTAACTCCATTGGACCCTCAAAAGCAACTACAACTCCACTACCTCTCCCCCTCTCATACAATATAAAGTCACAGTAGCAACTTTGATGAGACAGTATTGCTTTGTTTAAAAGATATATGGTTTTCTTCATTTCCTGAAAATTTTATATTTTTCATTTCCTGAAAAATGAACATTTTGGAGTTTGGTGGCTTATTCCCGACAGCAGAGATATAGAGCTAGCCTTTTGTCTCTTCAGTTGTTGTATGTATTATTTGAAGTTAGTGGATTAATGAGGTCCCAGAGGTACAGTTACTACAGTACAGTAGCACCATATAACTGAGTATGAAGAGAACAGAGGTACAGTAACCAGTACAGTACAGTACAGTATGAGTATGAAGAGAACGGATACTGTAGACTGAAAAAGGACGGGAGAGAGACACAAACAGAATGATGATGGAAAGTGCTTGAGGTATTTGTACTTTACTTGAATATACTTTTACTTCTACTCCACTACATCTCAGACCCAAATATTGTACATTTACTCCACTACATTTATTTGACGAGTTACTGTGCTTGAGGTATTTGTACTTTACTTGAATATACTTTTACTTCTACTCCACTACATCTCAGACCCAAATATTGTACATTTACTCCACTACATTTATTTGACGAGTTACTAGTTATTTTGTGGATTTTGATTATTATTACAAAACACATTAACCACTTCAGCCCTATATATACATCATCTACAAGCTCACGATGCATCACATCGCGAGATTTGCGACGCATTGTGAGCTTGTATAGATCTGCCATTTTGAAATGGGACATTGTGCACAATGAGTACTTTCTACTTGTGTTGCTTTAAACTAAAGTACATTTTGATACCAATACCTTTGTACTTTTACTCAAGTGCATTTTGAATTCCGGATTTTTTTACTTGTAGCCTAACAGAGTATTTCTATATTGCAGTATTGATTCTTTTACTTTAAGTAAAACGTTTGAGGACGGAGGGAGGGTCGAGGGAGGTGTGGGGAAGCTTGCAGGCGAGGCGGAGAAGAGGAAGACAAGAGGTGTGGCTCTGGAATGTTATTCCAAGAGGGAAGGTGGAATAGTATATAGCAGTGATTTTCAACCCTTTTCATATCAAGGTCCATTATTTATTCGGCATTTGAGCCACGGACCACCATTTGATGAGATTTAGCCTTGCAGACCCAAAACGTATATATTTCGGTCTATTTGGTTAATTCTACGCTCTCAAGAGTTAAGATCTATAAGGCAGTGTTCCCAATTTTTTTCATGTCAAGGACCCCCAAATTGACACTAATTAGCCTGCGGACCCCCATTTGAAAATATATGCCAGGGACCCCCATAAGAGAAGCAGTGATTCTAGCAGTGATTCTCAACCCGTTTAATTTCAAGGACCCCCAGTTTGACATGCATTAGTCTACGGAACCCCCATTTAATGGCATTTCTATCTCTGGGACCCCAATTTATATTGTAAAATCAATGTTAATTTAATTCTGAGAGTGTACAAATGGAACGGGTCCATTTGGTTCCATTTGTACACTCTCTGAGTTACAGACCCGTAATGGTCCATTTGGTTCCAAACTATCATTTAGCTGGGGATCCCCTGGTACTGAAGAAATCAATGAAAAAGAAATCCATAAATTAGAAATCAAAATGTTTAAGCAGTGAAAATAGCCGGTCTACAAGCTCACATGTGAGCTTGTAGATCACTAGTTTGTGATAGCATATTATTTTCACTAGTTTGGGTCCAGTACTACAACAGGCCCGTTTTCTCTAGTTTCTGCCCTCTCCCCTCCTCTCTGCCTTTCCTTCCATCTCTTGCTCTCCTTTTTCCCTGTTTCTTTGCCGTGATAGATATACACCCAAAATGCAAAGGACGGACAAGGGCACGCTCGGCCGGGCCTTGGTGAGTGAGTACTACAGTATTTGACGAAGCCCCACAATGCAGATTGCATATATAGGCTACTGTAGCTCAGAAACCACGGCCGGGCCGGGAGAGATTGGCCTCGATGCTGCAGCGGCACCTGGCCAGCTCTTTGTGCCGAGCAGCAGAGGAATGGAAAGCAGATGCCACATAAAATGCCCTGGTATTGGAGGAGGGGGGGATATTGATTCATTTGCTGTATCTGCTCTCTTTAAACAACACCACTTTATGGCTCAGTTAAATGTGCTGTGCGGCACGGGCCTTTATGTCTGCATGCGTGCGCTTCCTCCCCCACGGGTGTCCTTTTTTTGCGTGCCTGTTTGTGAATGTAAAGAAGAGACCCGCACCAAATGGCACTCTGAAGTACAGCTAGCGGGAAAGTTCTTTTTTTTCCTTCCTTCCTTCTTTTTTTTCTTCTTTTTTTTTAAGAAGGAGAAAAACCCAGCATAACAAGTTGTAAGTGTCCCTGATTAAGATGCATACGATTTGCATACTTCTCACTTGCCAAAGGCAGATGTCACCTATAATGTATGCTTTTGCAGGGATGGTGCTTCACCGCTGGTGAGCCTCTTGTGAACTGGAGTGGAGAAACCCCGGCGAGGCGAGGCGAGGCGAGGCGCCCTCTGGAGAGAGACGAGATCACCGGGAGCCCGACCTCCAGGTCAGGCCTTAAATGATTCATAAACATAATATGCCTATTTTGTCACTCTCGCGCCAATCTCGCATAATGGAGAGCCATTTTCTCCCCAAATTACACTTGATGAAGTAGAGACGAGCACTTTGTGGCGCTTTTTTTTTTTTCTTGCAGCAGAGTCTGTATCCACTCTCAGCGTGCGCGCATGTTTTTTATTCATCCATATCTGAGTAATTGCGCTCCTCCACCCATTCACCTCTCTATTTCAGTCTACCAATCTTACAATAAATGCACTGACTCTCTGTACGTATGTACGTGCGTCTGTAATCCACGTAACTTGCGAACCGTTCGCCCCACGACTTCAAATCCGACACACGCGTTCCACACGGTGCAGTGCCCGGCCTTGAGTCGGGCACTATACGGTTGTCCAGAACCGACAGATAAGGCTCTGGTCAGGCTCTGCCAGTGGACCTAATGTGGCCGACAGGCACAGGTCTAGTGCTTCAAACCAGTGGGGGAAAATGTATTTCCAGTTTACTTCATCTCAGTGATAAATATGGTACTTTTACTCCGCTACAATTATTTCAAAAGTTACTAGTTACTTTCTAGATTTTGATTAATAAAACAAAATATACAGTACATTAATCACCCAGCCCTATATATACTGGCCGATCTACAAGCTCACAATGTGTCACTTTGCAACACCTTGTGAGCTTGTGAGATCTACAATTCTTTGTAGTGTGTATTTTGTATACGTTTGAAAACTTGTGAAATGGGACTTTTACTTTTGGTACTGTTAACACTTACATCGCTAGCATTTATTGAAAAATTGGGATCTAATTCACGCCAGCATTTGAGCTCTTATTTTGAAAAGCCACATTTCCAGTCTACCGGAAGTAGTATTATCCTAGTAAGCTCAACAGAGCCTGGACAGGCCTTGTTTTCAAGATGAATCTAAACCGGGGCACTGGAGAGCTCCACATCGTCGGCTCTGTGCCGTCAAAGAAACGTTGTTTTGACCAAAAATGTCATCTGGGACAAGGAATAGGAGATACAGGCGATTGAAAGAAACAGATAGAATGGATTATTATGGCGACGACGATCTAAGATGGACGATCCAGTGCTGTGACAACAACATAGCTAGCTAACCGGCTAACGTAAGTAGCATTATGGCTCGATCGATCGAATTCTACGTCCGTAGAACGTGGCCACACGTCCTAGGGAATCCAATCGAGGGATGCATTGGACGTGTGTACATGTCCTAGCGCATCCTCAATGATACCAGGCGAGGGGAGAATATTCTGAATTTTTTCCTTTTTAAAATGTTTCAGTCGGACACTCGGCCACTGTCCTTCGCGCTCTACGGCCATATTAGCTTCCCGTTGACTTAGCTGTTAGCGGCAGAAAGAATGCCTCGTCTCTCCTAATCCAAGGCGCTCTCCGTGGTTTTGATCTGATGGATTTTTGGATCATATATCGTATAAACGATAGCAATGTAAGCTAGCAAAGTAAAGCAAACTATTTTTTTTTCCCGGATTGTTTCCGGGGGGTGGGTTTCAGAGTAAAAGCGGCCATGTCTTTCCGGCACCCCAAAGCTCCTATTTTGAATGAATCCCGGCGCTGATTGTGTTAATCAACGGCATTGGCGGTAAGTGTAGTATCAAAAAATAGGCTTCAATTGACCTACATCTACGGCAATGGCACTGAAAGAATTAAGTATATTTTGATGCCAATACTTTTAATCAAGTAACCAGACTACCAGAATACCAGACTTTTACTTAACAGTAACAGAATATTTCTATACATTGTGATATCAATCTGGGAACCCATCTGCAAAACAACCCGTTTGGTCCGCCCTCAGCCCTCCTCTTCCTGTGGGGCGCCTATGTTTTCATTCCCACTAACAACAACAACAATGTATACACGTTCTGAATGCCCCTGCTAACAGATTCAGTAGCACAGCTCGGAATCTGTTCTTGAGAGATTATTGTGATATTGACACTTTAACCTAAGAAGTAAATCTTCTTGCACCACTGTTGAAAAAAAGCCTCTTTCCCGCCGACACCACTCAAGTCCGTATAAGCTGTCTTAGAGAACTGTCAGGCTCTCTCCCTCCTCCGTTGTCTTAGAGAACTGTCAGGCTCTCTCCCTCCTCCGTTGGCGGGTGTATATAACTGTCAGGCTCTCTCCCTCCTCCGTTGTCTTAGAGAACTGTCAGGCTCTCTCCCTCCTCCGTTGGCGGGTGTATATAACTGTCAGGCTCTCTCCCTCCTCCGTTTTCTTAGAGAACTGTCAGGCTCTCTCCCTCCTCCGTTGGCGGGTGTATATAACTGTCAGGCTCTCTCCCTCCTCCGTTGGCGGGTGTATATAAACGGTAAACGGTGCATTTATATAGTGCTTTTATCCAAAGCGCTTTACACACACACACACACATTCACACACCGATGGCGAAGGAAACCATGCAAGGCACCAACCTACAGTTGGAGGCCATCGATATTGTCCTTTTCTTTTTGCTGAGGTTTGCGTGATCTGCGCAAAAGGACAGTTAACCCATTTTGGGCGGGAACCCCTTTTGGTGTTTTAAACATTATGTTATAATTTAGCTATTGAAAAATAGCAGATCTACAAGCTCATAGCGCGCCACCGAGTGGCGCGCTACGAGCTTGTAGGTCTGCTATTTTTGAAAAATCGTGAAAATATTTATGAGAATTTAGAAGGATTTTTTTTTAATTTTGAGGTCAGGCCTAAATGGGTCAAATGATAAGGGACAATATCGGTGGCACCCAACTGTACACATCAGGAGCAATTCAGGGTTCAGAGCCTTGCTCATACAGTTCATCACTAAAGCTGGGGGAGGCCGGTATTGAACTGGGAACCTTGCGGTTCCCACTTTACCCCTGAGCCACTGCCGCCCCTACAGTATGTCACCTCACATGCTCGCCAGCCAGGCCCTGCAGCGGAGCACAGGCCCTGCAGCGGAGCACAGGCCCTGCAGCGGAGCACAGGCCCTGCAGCGGAGCACAGGCCCTGCAGCGGAGCACAGGCCAGGCCCTGCAGCGGAGCACAGGCCCTGCAGCGGAGCACAGGCCCTGCAGCGGAGCACAGGCCCTGCAGCGGAGCACAGGCCCTGCAGCGGAGCACAGGCCCTGCAGCGGAGCACAGGCCGAGGCCACGGAGGAGGAGGAGGGGGTAATGAAAAAGGCATGTGTGACGAATCGAGGCAAAAGGTTGAGGAGGCAAAGATGTGATGAAGAGGAGAAGGAGGAGAGGAGATGAAGGCGCACACGCACAGCACAGGAGGAGAGGAGGAAGGAATGGGGGGGTAGAAGCCTGCGAGAGAAAATAATGCCGAGTTGTAGGGATTGGAAGAGCAGATTCAGCACTTATGCAAACACTTTGTGGAGCTGGCCGCATTCGTGTGCGGCGCACAAAAGCGCGCGCACACACGCACACACACACACACCCACACACACACCTGTAAACCAGCCACACAGCATGTTTTTCTGTTGTGCCGTTCGGAGCGGTCTCCTTCGTATCAGGATGTCATACAGGGTGGAGTGAGGCTATTGGAACAGCGACTCCCTGTTGCGCTGTGAGGCTATTACATGGTCTAACAGAGCTTAACTAATAACCTGGACCAGATCATCAGCCACTTCCCACTTCCCCTGCAGATCATCACATATCACAAGAGCAGAGTGTTTCCACCCCGCACACTGCTGCTAGGGACCTTTCTCAACCCCAATTCTGAACACACACAGCACACGGCACCACGCATCGGCGTGCACACGCACACACCGACGCCAACCCCTCCACACAGTCCCACGGACGGACGCATAAATCATGTGTAGCCAGTGGTCAGTTGGCCATCATCCACTATTTGTGTTTTATTTTACCCCCCCCCCGCTTGACTGTTTGTTGCCGTTAATCTGTTTGAATAGCTGCAGGGCCTTTCCAAAAAGCACTCCCGTTCCAAATTTACCGTCTTGGTGGTTGAGCACACATCTGTCTCTTTCACAAACAGAATTCACAACCAAATTCACCGTCGTATGCCAAGGTCTCCTCCGTACGTAAACAACACGACCCTCTGCCCCCCCCAGCCTTCATTGTGTGTGTGTGTGTGTGTGTGTGTGTGTGTGTGTGTGTGTGTGTGTGTGTGTGTGTGTGTGTGTGTGTGTGTGTGTGTGTGTGTGTGTGTGTGTGTGTGTGTGTGTGTGTGTGTGTGTGTGTGTGTGTGTGTGTGTGTGTGTGTGTGTGTGTGTGTGTGTTACACAATAAGAGAGTACATGCCATAAGCTACTATCATTATATGAGCGTTGTGTTGTGTCTCTGGATGGTTGACTTTTTCTTCTGTGTTGTGGTCGGTGATTGAATCAATTGTATTGACTGACCTGCGTGATAAAGAGAGATGACACGTGAAAATCATTGTATTAACCCATTTAGACCGATTCTACAAACGTCTTCTAAATCCTATAGCAAGTTTTTCATGTCAAGTTCCACGGACCCCCAAGAAGCAAATATTTGAGTTCAAAACATTCACAGTGAAAGAATATAGTGTATTTTCAAAGATTTGCACACATTCTTACGATTTTTCAAAAATAGCAATACAAGCTTGTATATCTGCTATTTTTTGGATAGCCAAAGTATGAAATAACGGTTAATGTGTTTAACATCTAAAATGACACGATGCTTCCCCGGTCTCAATGGGTTAAACAGTAAGGTCTTATTGACTTTTTAATGTTTCAGTTGCTCCGAGGCGAAATGTCTCACTGATTAGGTTTTAGATCACAGATTCTGGCACCAGCACACCTTCTGAAATGGACCCTTAAGGTCTGCTTCGGTGCGTACCGTACTTCATTGCACACAACGACGCCAAAACAACAGGCCAGAGGGAGAGACGGCAGCATTTCTCTCTCCTTTTCAGATAGATCTCAGAGCTGGTCCCTGTTTGTTTACACCAGTGGTTTTCACAGTGTAGGCATGTGTGTGTGTGGGGGGTGGGGGGGGGGTGGGGAATTGGAAAATAAACTATGTATAAAATGATTCATTTCAATTCATGTTAAATTAATAAGGCTCTGGTGAAGCCTTAAAGTGCAGGCCAGTCCACACCAATGCAACTCCTTGGGGATAATGCGGTTGTATGTACAGTGGTTGTATGTACAGTGGTTGTATACAGTGGTTGTATGTACAGTGGTTGTATACAGTGGTTGTATGTACAGTGGTTGTATGTACAGTGGTTGCATGTTGCAAGGAGTTACGTTGTGAATGATTGGCGTGGACTGGCCCTTACTCCTATATAAGCCCAGCTGACCTTTGCTGTGTGTCACTCACTCTCCGACGGGTGCATGCGTTTGTTTCGACGTACTAACAGTCCGACAGGCATATAGTCCGACACCCTACGCCAAACCCTAACTTAAGCCTAATCAACCTCACAGGGAAGCCACGGGTGAGTTTTAACCGACCACACATGTGTCTTAACCGACCACGCATGTGTCTTAACCGACCATGCATGTGTCTTAACCGACCATGCATGTCGGGAGCCACGGGTGAGTCTTAACCAGCCACGCATGTGTCTTAACCGACCACGCATGTGTCTTAACCGACCATGCATGTCGGGAGCCACGGGTGAGTCTTAACCAGCCACGCATGTGTCTTAACCGACCATGCATGTGTCTTAACCTACCACGCTTGTGTCTTAACCGACCGCGCATGTGTCGGACTGTTGCACGTCAGACCACCGTATGCAGCCCCTCCCCGACTCTTTCCTGTCAATCTCTTTATCACTTTACAATTAAAATACAAGCAAAAAAACGAAAGCCCCCAAAAATTGTTCAAAAGAAATAGCGAAAACAGCAGATCTTCAAGATCACAGTGGTTGAGAATTTGTACAGTCTATTTTCAAGCCTTTTTAAAGCCGCTTCGCACCATGGAAGGTGCAGCCAGAGGCTATGGACATTTAGAAATGATGGGAACTGGTTTACAGAACCAGATGTCTGGGTTTAGTGGGCTCCCTCAAGGTGAACATCAGATGTCTGGGTTTAGTGGGCTCCCTCAAGGTGAACATCAGATGTCTGGGTTTAGTGGGCTCCCTCAAGGTGAACATCAGATGTCTGGGTTTAGTGGGCTCCCTCAAGGTGAACATCAGATGTCTGGGTTTAGTGGGCTCCCTCAAGGTGAACATCAGATGTCTGGGTTTAGTGGGCTCCCTCAAGGTGAGCATCAGATGTCTGGGTTTAGTGGGCTCCCTCAAGGTGAACATCAGATGTCTGGGTTTAGTGGGCTCCCTCAAGGTGAACATCAGATGTCTGGGTTTAGTGGGCTCCCTCAAGGTGAACATCAGATGTCTGGGTTTAGTGGGCTCCCTCAAGGTGAACATCAGATGTCTGGGTTTAGTGGGCTCCCTCAAGGTGAACATCAGATGTCTGGGTTTAGTGGGCTCCCTCAAGGTGAACATCAGATGTCTGGGTTTAGTGGGCTCCCTCAAGGTGAACATCAGATGTCTGGGTTTAGTGGGCTCCCTCAAGGTGAACATCAGATGTCTGGGTTTAGTGGGCTCCCTCAAAGTGAACATCAGATGTCTGGGTTTAGTGGGCTCCCTCAAGATGAACATCAGATGTCTGGGTTTAGTGGGCTCCCTCAAGGTGAACACCAGATGTCTGGGTTTAGTGGGCTCCCTCAAGGTGAACATCAGATGTCTGGGTTTAGTGGGCTCCCTCAAGGTGAACATCAGATGTCTGGGTTTAGTGGGCTCCCTCAAAGTGAACATCAGATGTCTGGGTTTAGTGGGCTCCCTCAAGGTGAACATCAGATGTCTGGGTTTAGTGGGCTCCCTCAAGGTGAACATCAGATGTCTGGGTTCATGGGCTCCCTCAAGGTGAACATCAGATGTCTGGGTTTAGTGGGCTCCCTCAAGGTGAACATCAGATGTCTGGGTTTAGTGGGCTCCCTCAAGGTGAACATCAGATGTCTGGGTTTAGTGGGCTCCCTCAAGGTGGACATCAGATGTCTGGGTTTAGTGGGCTCCCTCAAGGTGAACATCAGATGTCTGGGTTTAGTGGGCTCCCTCAAGGTGGACATCAGATGTCTGGGTTTAGTGGGCTCCCTCAAGGTGAACATCAGATGTCTGGGTTTAGTGGGCTCCCTCAAGGTGGACATCAGATGCAACCGTGCGGGCCGCGTAAGCCTTAATTATTGCAGCAACAAAACCCTTTTAAAGGTGGGCAGACATGCATGTTTAGATAGAGCAACAAAGCATGTTTAGATAGAGCAACAAAGCATGTTTAGATAGAGCAACAAAGCATGTTTAGATAGAGCAACAAAGCAATGCTTTGCATCCTTCCGTGAGAATAGTCCAGTGACAGATATTGCACTTGGCTTTCGAATGACATATATACCGTATAATAAGGCAGTGGAAACCAACGTGTGTGTGTGTGTGTGTGTGTGTGTGTGTGTGTGTGTGTGTGTGTGTGTGTGTGTGTGTGTGTGTGTGTGTGTGTGTGTGCGTGTGCGTGTGTGCGCGTGTGCGTGCACACTCGTGCGCATTTTGTGTGTGTATTTAGATGGGGAGAGAGAGAGAGAGAGAGAGAGAGAGATCTCCCTCGGGAGACTGTAATGGAACACCATTAGAGGAGTCACAAGCAGCAGTCTGTATGGCTCTATTGTAAGGGGGGGCGGTGGTGGATGTGGAGGGCTGCTCTAACTGCCTACTGTGTTTTCACCAGGCTGGAGCACTTTACACTAGCATCATATACCCGCAGGCACAATGTCTCCCGTTCATAATGTGTCTCTATCATAACCTCCTTCTCTCTCCCGCTCCTCTCCCTCTCAATGCCCACTCCACCCCACACCGCTACCATCTCCTGCTCTCCCCCTTCGTTGTTTTCCTCTTAAGCGATGTGTCGTTGTTTTCCTTCGCCGGGAAGTTATTTTCGGCGAACCGCACCGTTGTATGTATGCCGAAAGTATATACTTTGGCTTTCTACCTCTCACACACACACATACCGTATACTGTACACGCACGTATCGCTCACGTGTCGCGCACGCTGCTGTCAAGCCCCTCCCTTTGCCTCAGCCCTCCATTTTTTCCCTCCATCAACTCTGTGACACCCAGCAGTGGGCCGTGACATTACAGAAAAACAGAGCGAGGAAAAGAGAGTGAGAGAGAGAGAGAGGGACAAGGAGAGGGAGGGAGGGTTGGGGGGGGCGGTGTTGAGTGTCAGGGAAAAAAGAGTGGGAGCAACGTTGCAGGAAAAGTGGGTGAGGGATGAGAGAGAGAGAGAGAGAGAGAGAGAGAGAGAGAGAGAGGGGGTTATATAGGGTGTGGACCAGAAATAAGATTGAGAGAAAGCAAGCAAGTGGCAGAGTGAGTGAGAAGTAAGTGAGGGACATGTGAGTGATTTCCTCAATGTCATGAGGCGATACGGGCGTGCAGTGGGAGGGGGGGTGTTGGGGTGGGGGGTAGCAGGGGGTGAAGGAGCGGTGAAGCAAACTTGATGGCCTGTACACACATCTGATGAGAGGGAGTGGTCCCCTTGAAAGAAAGAGCTCAATAATTCAAAGGCAGGTGGGAGGGAGAGAGAGAGAGAGAGAGAGGTAGAAGAAGAGATACACACTGGCTGACGGCCATTTGCAATAAATGGGTTGGTGGGAGGGACGTTGATTAGCTACAGGTCAGAAATGATCAATCCCCACCAGCTCCAACCCAACTTTGTGTGTGTGTGGCGTGTGTCAGGAGTGCCAGCTCATGCCCTGCAGGCATTCGTGGTCCAATGGCACAATTCTTGGCGCAGGTGCTGCAAGGCTGTTAAATCTGTGGTGCTTTGTTCTCAGGTAAAGCTGCGTGCGTGCAGCACACATCACTTTCGGAGCAATTTATTCACACTGGCAGCTGCACAGTGTGGCCACAATCAGAGCCGCCGTCAGCCTGCCGCGCCGACACAAGCAGGAGGAATTATACTCTTATGAAAACTGCAGGGAGTCGGTCCCGTTGTGTGGGCGGGCGGGCGGGCGGGCGGGCGGGGGCCCCGCGACACCCCCAACGCACAACTCCCATTCTGCAGAGCAAACGCTGTGTCATCCGTCTGCACCGGAGGAGAGTTCAACATGAAAATGAAGGAAATGGTGTGACAGATACAGCATTGGGGAACTTTCATTTGACTTCAATGTAATGTCGTTTTGCGTGATGGCAGATCTGCAAGATCACAAACGTGTCGCGTCACGACCAGTGGTGGAAAAAGTAGGCCTACTCAAATGTTTTACTTAAGTAAAAGTATCAATACTGCAATATAGAAATACTCCATTACAAGTAAAAGTCTGGAATTCAAAATGTACTTGAGTAAATACAAAAGTATTGGCATTGGTATTTAAAGTACAAAAAGTACTCATTATGCTGAATGTCTCATTTCAAGTCTTCAAAACGTATATACAAATCTTTTGAAAATAGCAGATCTACATGCTCACAATGTGTCGCATCGCAAGCACACAAATGTAGAGCTGAAGTGGGTAATGTATGTTTTGTAATAATAATCAAAATCTACAAAGCAACTAGTAACTCAAGTTTTCAAATAAATGTAGTGGAGTAAAAGTACAATATTTGCCAAGATGTAATAGTGAAGTGGAAGTAAAAGTACAAGAAATAGGAAATACTCTAAAACGGTTAGTCCCAACACTTAATTCTGATTGGCTGGTTGCCATGGTAAATCTCATGATAATCCACACCTTCAATCACTTTATATCGTTCCCAGCTGCGTTACATTGATCCCACAGCTCTGTAGCTGAACTGGGGAACGGAGCACTTGAATGCCTTACAAACACTGGCCGTGCGTGCGTCTAAGCACCGCCCGTGCTCATATGACTGTGTGGCTCCGGGCGGCCTCGTAAAAACATCAAGCGCCTCCTATTCCCCCGTCTGAGTAAAAACAAGGAAGTGTGGCTCGCTCTGGTAGGCGCAAAGTTGCGCAAAGTGTAGCTTGAGGTTAATATTGCTATATGTTTGTAACCGTTTTAGAAAAGCAATAAGCCACTCGAGGTCCCAGTTTACCGGGTATTTTATAATGGCTGAAAGGGTCGGAGACACTCCGCTACACGTCGTGTCTCACTACGCCTCTCAGCCATTATAAAATACCCAGTAACCTGAGACCTCTTGTGGCTTATTGCTTTAGTAAAGTAGAAATACCTCAATATTGTACTCAATACTTAAGTGAATGCACTTATACTTTCCACCACTGGTCACGACATATTGTGAGACTGTATGTCTGCTATATCCGGTGAGTGGCACCGCCATCCAGTGAAGCGCGTAACTAGAGATAGAATACCTATAGCACTTTCACAGCCTGTAATGAGGCTGAAGACACGATAAGACAGACAGTAAGGGAAATAGATTTGACTCTTTCTTAGCCAAAACTTCATGTTATAGGGGATGAGAATTAATAAGAGGTCACAACGGGTGAGGCTTTGACACGAGGACCAAGATTAGAAATTCCCTATACAATGTAGGAGCTTTTAAATTCATTTCCAAGGGGGGGCCTCTGTCTATTCCCTGCATCTGAAAAGTTTGAAAGAATCTGGAATTGTTCCTCTATAAGTTGGATGATAATAGCCAAGCTAATTAGAAGCTGGCTTCAATTAAGCATTAAGCAACACGATAATCTCAGCCATTTCTCCAACCTCTAATTTGAGCCCAGATATTCATTTATATGACAAATGGCATTCATTTTCCCACATACATAAATATTCATCTCAGATGATGTCCCCCATGGTTTAGTGCAGTCGTATAGTTTTCATAACGTAAACCGTGTGTGTGTGTGATGGGGCTGCAGTGCTTCCTGCTGGTCAGGAGACAACACAACAAGTATTACTGTATTTATCTTCCCACCATCCCCATCATTTGGTAACTTTGTTATTTTTCACATCAAGGACTCCCAAATTGATATGTATTTGGCCGTGGACCTCCATCTGAAAATATGTTGTGCCAGGGACCCCCATAAAAGATGGTTTTCTTCAAATATTTTGCGACATGTTGAGAGCTTGCAGATAGGCTATTTTCAAATAGTCTATACACATACAGCATGTTTAAAGTGGTTCAAATGATTCAAGGTTCAAGGTTGCATCTTGTTCACAGGTACAGTAGTAGTACATACGAGTAAAACGTATTCATTCATTCATTCATTCATTCCAGCTTCCTTCAGACAGCTTGATTTTGATATTAATTTGTAGGGGACCATAATGACCCATGGGGGTCCCCGGACCCCATGCACTTCCACTGTTCTTTTTTTGTTTAGGTTTGTTTTTGGCTTTTGTGCCTTTATTGATAGTTACAGTGAAGACAGACAGGAAAGAGGGAGAGAGAGAAGGGGAGAGACGTGCAGCAATGTCATGTCAGGCATGAGTTGAGCCTACATGTGGCATGCGCCTAGACCACTAGGCCAGCGGACGCCCACCACTGTTCATGAGTTGAGCCTACATGTGGCATGCGCCTAGACCACTAGGCCAGCGGACGCCCACCACTGTTCTTTACAATGAGATGTTTTGCCCCTGGCAAGAAAGATTATACATTAAATTAATATACATATTAGCTTTTTTAGCATTTAGCTTGGCAGACGAGGTTCTTTGTAGCCCATTGCAGTTTGCTTGTTCATATTGTTGACGTTTTTATTGTGAACGGACACATTTGTCATCGTGACTAAGTTAGTACACACACAGTAAAATGCTTAGGATTCAATTAACTCTGAGAGTGTTCAGATGTAACCAAATGGACAGCAAGGGCGAAATCCAAGCTTCACTCTCGGATTTACAAATGGATAGGGTTTTACTGTGTAGAGTAGCTCAATGGATAGGGTTTTACTGTGTAGAGTAGCTCAATGGATAGGGTTTTACTGTGTAGAGTAGCTCAATGGATAGGGTTTTACTGTGTAGAGTAGCTCAATGGATAGGGTTTTACTGTGTAGAGTAGCTCAAATGGATAGGGTTTTACTGTTTAGAGTAGCTCAATGGATAGGGTTTTACTGTGTAGAGCAGCTCAATGGATACTAGGGTTTTACTGTGTAGAGTAGCTCAATGGATATGGTTTTACTGTGTAGAGTAGCTCAATGGATAGGGTTTTACTGTGTAGAGTAGCTCAAATGGATAGGGTTTTACTGTTTAGAGTAGCTCAATGGATAGGGTTTTACTGTGTAGAGCAGCTCAATGGATACTAGGGTTTTACTGTGTAGAGTAGCTCAATGGATATGGTTTTACTGTGTAGAGTAGCTCAATGGATAGGGTTTTACTGTGTAGAGTAGCTCAATGGATAGGGTTTTACTGTGTAGAGTAGCTCAATGGATAGGGTTTTACTGTGTAGAGTAGCTCAAATGGATAGGGTTTTACCAGGGCTGCCAAGTCTCACGCTTTGAGAGTGAGAGTCACGCAATTTGACCTTTTACCACGCACCACGCCACACCTCTCATTTCTCACGCACGCACAATACGCACGCCGAGGGGGGCATAAAATGTGCCAAAAAAGCCAAGCCGGCTATCATAATAACAATTTTCTCCGCGGCTCCGCCGCGTAATAACGCGCGCCCATGTGTGCGTCCTCACAAACGGCAAAATAGCCGATCTGCAGGAGATCATGCAGCGCTGTTATATGCAGTAGAAGGGTAACCAGGCAGTGGACCACCAAATCGTCAGCAGGGTCCCTGACTGTGACGCATGGAAATGAGCCATGCAGAGTTTAACATCGCATCGAAATATTTTTCATGGAAGACAATATAGCCTCCACAAGTTACAACATTAAGTGAGTAAGTCACAAGTGACTATCTCTCTTCTATACTGGTGTGTGGCGTGACTGGCGTATCTTGCGTGATATGAGGAACGGTGCCAGTAGCCTACGAACATTATAGGGACAAAGTCGTGTGTGTGTGTGTGTGTGTGTGTGTGTGTGTGTGTGTGTGAAGGGGGAGGGGCCGCATCGCAACTTGTCGTTATAGTTCTGTTCAGAGAGGGGGGGGGGGGGGGAGAGAGAGACAGAGAGAGAGAGACCACAGATGTGTGGGCATGGGGAAATTAAAAATAAGGCATTTTCCCAAATTCCAGTTTTCTGACTTTTTATTTCACAACATATTCCCCAATTTCCACTGAGATTATGGGGTGAATGAATGTGGCCAGACCCATCTTCTCTTTCTGTCATAGTGACATTGTCCTGCATCAGATCATGTCCAAATCAGGTTCTCCAATCTCCAGTAGCCTCTTCAGTTTTTTTAAGATTTTTTGAGTGGTGCAACCACTCTCTTACGGAGCTATGTGTGTGGCTGGCTGGGTCTGAGCACTATGTGTGTGGATTGCTGGCTGGCTGGGTCTGAGCACTATGTGTGTGGCTTGCTGGCTGGCTGGCTGGGTCTGAGCACTATGTGTGTGTGGATTGCTGGCTGGCTGGCTGGGTCTGAGCACTAGTCCATGAGCCAGACCCCCCTAATTTGCGCGTTAATTACGAAATGGGTGGGCAAATTCTTGTTTGAATTTTTGACTAGCTGTACTTGTCTACTTCACATTTTTGTATGATAACAATCGCAGACTAGCAGCTTAGTGGTAGTTATCATGCATTGAGTACATGCACCCCTATATTGCCACATGCAAATTGTGACAACAAATATATGATCAACTTTTGAACCTTACTTTGTGCAGAGACCAATGAAACCACTTTTCTGCATAATTCAAATATGGGGAATTGATTGGAATGGTTATTTTACTTCCACAAAACTTCCATATATGCTTAAATGGGCTTTTAATGCAGTATTTTGCACACACATCTAAGAAATTTAAAATAAGGCTTGCAAATATCCCCATTTTGGAAGTGTGTGCTAAGAACCAACATGTTCTTTATGGCTATAGAGAACTGCTCACCATTCTAAGCTTTAATATGAGTGGTAACATGTGTTTGTACGTTTTGTAACTCTAGAGATACAATCAGAAACACTATTATAGTGTGATAACACGAGCCAGGGCCATAGCTATAGAATCAAATCGGTGGGCAAAGCTGGTGTGATTTTTGTGACTTGTTTGTGACTTGTTGTGCATCTCTACTTCACAGTTTGGCATGATAACCATTGCAGACACATAGCTTAGTGGTCGTTATCATGCATTGAATATGTGGCCCCCTATATTACCACACACATTCTTACAAAAATATATGATAAACGTTTGAGCCATTATTGTGTAGAGACCTATAATCACACCTTTCTGCATAATTCAAGTATGGGTAATTGACTGGAATAGTCATTTTACTTATTCAATACTTTCATATATGCTTAAAACTCGACACCAGGCTGGCTGAAGAAGTTCCTCATGCAGAAGACCCCAACACGTTGTAGTGTCTGGCCCTTAGACTTATTGACAGTCATGCCGAAGCAGGGTCTCACTGGAAACTGGTGGGGCAGAGTGAATGGATAGATGATGTTGGTTGGACACAGGGTGATGCGTGGCCGTGGACTGAGAGTGCATCCCGCATTGACACCAACCACAGATCTTGCAGCTTTAGGCGTGCATCTCGTGCTTTGTCTGACTCAGCTCTCTATGCACGTTGTTGTGCGTCACGCATCCGGTTGCAGTATAGGCTCGGGTACCTTTGGGCATATTGGCATGTAAAAAAGGTGATCTGTAACTGCCATCTATTAGCCAATTCATCATTCTGTTGAGCTGGTCAAGTCATGGTGATGTCAGCGGTATCACCTTTTATGCCCATCTTTGTCAGGCATGCCCAAATATGGGGTCTATGCAGATGTCAGAAGTCGGTGGGACGAACCCGTATTTAGGCATGCCCAAATATGGAGTTGCAGAGGCAGAGGCCTTGTGATGTCAGCTGTGGCCCGGGCAGAGGCCTTTTGTGGCGGTTCTGGACAATCATGGGTCCGACCAACTCAACACCGGGCACTGCACTCCCTGTGGGGGTGTAGAACGCGTGTGTCGAATTTGAAGTAGGTGGGGCGAACGGTTTTGGTGTTACATGTATTACAGACGTACAGCTGTACAGACACAGAGACTTTGCATTTATAGTTAGATGATACATTGGCTACTATATGGACATTGAATATTCCCTCATTTAAAACCTTTGATTTTGACATGTTAACAAAATGAAATAAGAATGTTGACTCTGTCAATACAATATTCAATTGACAGTCATGCAAAATCAGGCATATTTTCCTATATAATGCCTAATTTGCATATTTAAATATACAATTTCAGAAAACTTGTAATACAATAAATCATTGTTTTCATGTAATTAATCAACTATAGGCCGTGTTGGGACCCCAGAAAAAGTGCCTAGAAAATGAATTTCGTTCCCGCGTCATGGGCACTACTCATTCAATGCATTTTTTCAAATCAACCTGGGGACCACTATTGTGTTGGGTGGGGATATGGGCTAAGATTAGTGCTTTTGTAACTTAACACTTGCTATGCATCCCATGTGTATACAACATCCCACTGTTTCTCAACCGTTGACTACTACTGGTAAAATGTCCTAATAATAATGACTCAACCAGACAATCCGGTGCACTTCCCCTTTCTTGAGATTCTAACTCCCTTTTTCTGTTGAATTTCTTGAACTCCAACTTGTCAGTAAATGACTACATGGATGGACTCATCATAGGTCACCAGGTCATTCAGTGCACTTCCCCTTTCTTGAGATTCTAACTCCCTTTTTCTGTTGAATTTCTTGAACTCCAACTTGTCAGTAAATGACATGGATGGACTCATCATAGGTCACCAGGTCATTCAGTTCACGGTTTCTCAACTAGTGGAAAGAACATTTAAAAAAATCAACAAATCCTACATTACTAAATGCATGGTCAGGGACCACATGCAATACCTCCACGGACCACCAGTGGTCCACGGACCACCTGTTGAAAACCCATGGTCTACTAGATGGACGTGTGTATGCACGTACAGAGATTTTGTGCATTAATTATTTAATACTCCTATCTGTATCAATATGAATGTGTATATTAGAGTGTTCTAGATAGATGTAATCATACATCAGAGCATTTCAATGTGGCCTACTAGGGAAGTTTCATGGTGATCACTAGTTCTTAAGTTTTTTCATCCTATTCACATGTATATAGGTGAAAATAACAAAATGTGTGATAAATATGAAAAAGCTGCTCCTGTGGAAGTGTTATCATATATTAATTTACTTATATTGACCTTCTAAACAATTTAATATAGGTATGGTTTTGCCCACTCATTTCGTAATGAAAACTTGTCTGGCTGGCTGGCTGGGTCTGAGCACTATGTGTTTGGCTTGCTGGCTGGCTGGCTGGCTGGGTCTGAGCACTATGTGTGTGGCTTGCTGGCTGGCTGGCTGGCTGGGTCTGAGCACTATGTGTGTGGCTTGCTGGCTGGCTGGCTGGCTGGGTCTGAGCACTATGTGTGTGGCTTGCTGGCTGGCTGGCTGGGTCTGAGCACTATGTGTGTGGCTTGCTGGCTGGCTGGCTGGGTCTGAGCACTATGTGTGTGGCTTGCTGGCTGGCTGGCTGGCTGGGTCTGAGCACGAAAACAGCGTGGTGGTTTTTCACCACCTGTGCGCAACCAAACGCAAACACAAACACACATGCACATATTAACTGTATATATGATGATTTCGGGTGTGCCAGTACAGTACAGTACAGTACAGTACAGTACAGTACAGTACAGTACAGTACAGTACAGTACAGTACAGTACAGTACAGTACAGTACAGTACAGTACAGTAGTGGGTCATTTCTCTACCGTTTCGGACGCGGGGTGGCTCGCAGGAACCGGCCCGGCACCCTGGGCTCTATCCTGTGGGTCTGACCCCCCCCCCCCCCCCCCCCCCCGGGGACCCCCACACGGAGTTGCACCACTCTAGGGTGGGATGTCTGTATTCCTCTAAAATTGGCCTTTTTTAACATTGATTTAGAGTCTAAATCAATGTTAAAAAAGGCCAAATCGCCGCCGCCCGGTGGGCGGCGTCGAACACATTAAGACACTAAGGTCTCACTCTTGGCATTTTCTGAAACTTGGCAGCCCTGGTTTTACTGTGTAGAGTAGCTCAATGGATAGGGTTTTACTGTGTAGAGTAGCTCAATGGATAGGGTTTTACTGTGTAGAGTAGCTCAATGGATAGGGTTTTACTGTGTAGAGTAGCTCAATGGATATGGTTTTACTGTGTAGAGTAGCTCAATGGATAGGGTTTTACTGTGTAGAGTAGCTCAATGGATAGGGTTTTACTGTGTAGAGTAGCTCAAATGCTAAGATGAATACTGCAAAGCACACAGATCAGAATTACAGCAGTTTTCCACACAGGAGCCTTGGGAAAACTCCTCCAGCAATTATTTCAAGTAAAGCATTGATCCAAATAAAATATTCTGCACTTCATAGGGTGCATACTTCTGCCAACACAATGCAATTACCAAGATATGCCATGTCATGATCTGCGATTATGTGATTCGGACATTGATTTTAATTGTGACCTTGTCCTTTGACCTTTTTGACCCGAATGTTGATGATCTCTTGGGGACAGCCTACTGATCATTCCCATGTCGCTTCATGAAAATCAACCCATCCATTCTTGCATTGCTTACAGTGTATTAGCATGACTGTCCACTGGAGGCTTTTCTAAAATAGAATAACACTCTAGTCTAAAACCCAATCAAGTACAACAGAACAAAAAGGACACTAGTAATATTTAACATCATCAAAATCAAACCCAAATGACCCAATACATTAACTTGTGAGAAAAATAATCATTCAAGTATAAGTAGTCAGAAACTATGTACATGATGTGAGCACAGCACAGTTGATTTGATTTCAACCATAGTTTGAGTCCTCTGTAAAACACATTACCATCTGTAGACGGTCTCTAGTTTTAGAACCTAGGCAAAGAGTTCCAAAGGTTTGTCCTCTTTTACTGAGAAGGCAGACTGTCCGAATTAGTTCTTACACTTGGGAACAATACAGTCACCATTGAGGCTCGTGTCGTTGCTCTATCAGAGCTCTGAAGTCTATCAGCCAGTCCAGAAAACAGAGGTGAGACATGATTATGTAAACATTTAAAAACCAATTTGATAGTTGGGGGAAAAAAACAACAACCTACAAACAGAATGAGGTGAAGTCTGGTGGAGGCTTTCTTTATATTGCACATCATCAGCCAGATACAGGTAATGGCTCACTCAGAACATGTTGTCCATAATTACATCAACGTTACATCTTCAAGTCTCAGATGTGAGTTCAAACACAACGTGTGACGACAACAACACATTGCAATCAGCCCAACATAACACACACACACACTGGAAGGAAGCACCATGCACCACCACTTCAGCGTGGCGTCTGGTGTTTTCTGCTGCAGCTGCTTATATGGAATATATTATATATATGCCTACACTGCCTTTGATTTGTATTTGGTCTAAAGAAGACAGATGCACTCCTTAAAGGTTGTTAATGAGCATGTAGGACAACCAGGAAGGTGTAAATGTTCAGAAATGGATTTGTGATATCAAATCAAAAAGAAAAAGGTCCGAACATAAAAACTCTATTGCACATAGATAGAATACAACACTGTGACAAGCTGTTTGCATTAAGTTAGGTAACAGCAACTGGGAAATAAATAAATTAGAAAGAAAAATGCTGCTGGTATATACAATATACCAAGAACTATTTGCACATATTTGATTTGATGATGCAATAATGACAAGACTATGCACATGTACACATTTGATTTGGTTATGCTCTTGAATCATCTTTTTTTCTCTCCTTGCTCTTTTTTGCACTCTCTCCCTTTCTTTAATATATATATATACGCTTTTATTTTTATTTTTTTATCACTATTCTACTGTTGGTCTATGCTGCTGCATTGTCTGAAGGAAGCCAAACCAAAATATGTTTTACTCTTATGTACCTGTACGCGAACCTTGAACCTTGAACACTGTCTGGAACTTGTAAAAAGGATCTTTATTAAATCAACGTTTCATCAGGACAGGCCCTGGTGAAGGTTTGACGACCGAAACATCGATGGAGAGAATCCTTTTTGCAAGTTCCAGAGAGAATTTGTTCCAGAGAAAAGTGCTAAAAAGCCACAGTGTGAACTGTGAACAGATGTGAAAATATATAATGAATTTGTGTGAGAGCTACCACAGAGTACTAGGTGGCCATGAAATCTTGTTTAAATTAGGACCAAGAGCTAATGTAAAACTACAGTAACTTGCATTATCGGCGGCACATTATAATCAAAAACCTAAATTAATCAGATTGACAATTGATTTATGAGTGCTGAATGAAATTATGGCATTACAGTATGTGCTGTTAGTACTCCACACGATAAAGACCTTTTTTGACAATCACAAACAAAGCATCAGTTACTGCTGCAGATATTATCTCCGTCAGACGCCAGGCCTACAGGCCGAGACTCGAAAGGCAGAGATCATGTTTTCACCCCTGTGTGTCTTTGTGTCTGAGTGAATTTTCACAGCTAATCTTTTAAACTGCCGGACCAATCGCTGTCAAACTTTACATGCACATTCCCAGTACAGGCCATAAGGAACACCAAATCTTTCGAATCAGCCTCAGGGTGGCGCTATACCAGGCTATACGTTTTGAGCCATTAGGTGGTACTACTGTGGCTAAAGATTGTGTTCAAAACACACACCAATTGGGTTAGGGTTGGGGATAAACAACAGATTATTATCGTAGATTTTGGCTATGTGAGGCAACACAACATAAAGTGAAAATGAAAAACAAATTAGATTAGAACTAAATTAGTATGATGTCCGGCTAACATTGGGCAAGACTGACGTCATCGTCGATATGATGTCAGAGATCCCCACAGGAGAGGAGACGTGCTAATATTGGAACCTGTATGGGAGTGTGCCCTCATTTTTGTCTCCACCAGGCCGAAGGCATGGGGAGAGAGTATGTTTTGCACTCCGTCCGTCCGTCCGTGTGTCCGTGTGTCCGTCCGTCCGTGTGTCCGTCCGTCCGTGTGTCCGTCCGTCTGTGAACAGCTAATCTCCGGCACCGTTAACCCGGTCGATGCCAAATTTTGCACACACACTCCCTGAATGGCCAGAATGGCCTGTTATAGCGCCACCAGGAGGCCGCTTTGTGCAAAACAAGTTTTTGGACAGTACACCTACATATTTTGTCCAAACATCACGCAAATTGGTACACAGTCTCTCTAGAGCCATTCAACGAAACGGGTCTTTCAGATTTCTCAGACTCCATCCTGATTGGCTAAGATTGGCTTCCAAAGTTTGCAGGAGTGCTCGGTTTCAAACAAAATGCTGCAAATCATGAACACATCATGTGATTTCCGTGAAATTGTGCACGCACCTTCCCACTAGGCAGAGGAAGAAATGCCCCATGAACATTTTCAACTCAGCCTCATGGTGGCGCTATAACTGGCCGAAAAGTGTTTTTACCTCTAACTGCACGGATCTGTGAATAACTTTGTATGCCAACTCCCTAGAGGCCAAGGAAAAACCTTTGCCTGGAATGTTTCACATCTGCTCTTTATAGCGCCACCAGGAGGCCGACATATGTAAAACACATTTTCTAATATTACTCCTTCAGATTGTATCCAAATTTCACGCAAATCGGTACACATGCTCTCCATAGTCATGTGATCAAGACGGGTTTGTTTGATTTCTCATAATCCACCCTCATTGGCTACGATTGGCTCCTAAACTTTTCAGGAGTAGCCCGCTTTGTACCCGTTTTGTACAAATCGCCACAACTACTCAACGCAGCGTCCGATTGTGGTGAAACTGTGCATGCATATTCCCACTAGGCTTTGGAAGAAATGCCACTTGACCGTTTTCAAATCAGCCTCATGGTGGCGCTACAACAGGCCAAGCCGCGACACACACACACACACACACACACACACACAACACACACACACGTTTATATTGCTCCTAAACATTTTGCCAAACATCACACACACACACTCCTATCCTCCTGGTGGAGACCTGTGCCCAGAAGGGCACTTTTTCTAGTTAAGTTATGTAATTTATCAATACAGTTCAAAGCAATACAGTGGGATCCAAAAGTATGTGTCTACAACCAATATTTATGTTGCCGACATTTAAGGTTGGAGTTTATTACATGGCAGTCAATACATTAACTAAATATTATGTGTAAATAAAAATAGGCATGGAGTGGAGTACAACAACAGCATCCCAATTGCTGTTTGTCAACCTGCCCAACAAAACCAGAAATGCATCTGGGAAAATAGAGCCTCAAACTGTTGGAGGCGATAGATGGTAGGCTACGATGCCCAATGTTTGATATCAAAGTCAACAAAAGTGTTGATTCACTTGAATATTAATTCAAATAAACATTCCATTCGTGTTTGTATAACATTTAGATAGCATTATGCGAGCTTACCAACAATGGCAGATTTACAGATCAGTGCTCATTCATGTGCTTTTTCCTTGAATGAAATAAATACATTAATTCAATTAGACTATAAAACCACACCCTGAGGGCGAGAAGCGGCGAGGGCATGCACTCATCCGCCAGCGTGACAGCAGACTGCTGGGTGAGCGCTGGCGCTTTGGCATAGGGGGTCAGATCAACATATGGAATGAATTCTGTACTGGCCATATAGACCGATTCAGAAACGGGTCTCATGGTCGCAGGCAACGTATTTCCTGTAGGTGGAGACGACATATCTGCGGTTTCCCCGCACCTCCTTCTATCTTAGTCCATGAGCCAGACAAGTTTTCATTACGAAATGAGTGGGCAAAACCATACCTATATTAAATTGTTTAGAAGGTCAATATAAGTAAATTAATATATGATAACACTTCCACAGGAGCAGCTTTTTCATATTTATCACACATTTTGTTATTTTCACCTATATACACGTGAATAGGATGAAAAAACTTAAGAACTAGTGATCACCATGAAACTTCCCTAGTAGGCCACATTGAAATGCTCTGATGTATGATTACATCTATCTAGAACACTCTAATATACACATTCATATTGATACAGATAGGAGTATTAAATAATTAATGCACAAAATCTCTGTACGTGCATACACACGTCCATCTAGTAGACCATGGGTTTTCAACAGGTGGTCCGTGGACCACTGGTGGTCCGTGGAGGTATTGCATGTGGTCCCTGACCATGCATTTAGTAATGTAGGATTTGTTGATTTTTTTAAATGTTCTTTCCACTAGTTGAGAAACCGTGAACTGAATGACCTGGTGACCTATGATGAGTCCATCCATGTCATTTACTGACAAGTTGGAGTTCAAGAAATTCAACAGAAAAAGGGAGTTAGAATCTCAAGAAAGGGGAAGTGCACTGAATGACCTGGTGACCTATGATGAGTCCATCCATGTAGTCATTTACTGACAAGTTGGAGTTCAAGAAATTCAACAGAAAAAGGGAGTTAGAATCTCAAGAAAGGGGAAGTGCACCGGATTGTCTGGTTGAGTCATTATTATTAGGACATTTTACCAGTAGTAGTCAACGGTTGAGAAGCAGTGGGATGTTGTATACACATGGGATGCATAGCAAGTGTTAAGTTACAAAAGCACTAATCTTAACCCATATCCCCACCCAACACAATAGTGGTCCCCAGGTTGATTTGAAAAAATGCATTGAATGAGTAGTGCCCATGACGCGGGAACGAAATTCATTTTCTAGGCACTTTTTCTGGGGTCCCAACACGGCCTATAGTTGATTAATTACATGAAAACAATGATTTATTGTATTACAAGTTTTCTGAAATTGTATATTTAAATATGCAAATTAGGCATTATATAGGAAAATATGCCTGATTTTGCATGACTGTCAATTGAATATTGTATTGACAGAGTCAACATTCTTATTTCATTTTGTTAACATGTCAAAATCAAAGGTTTTAAATGAGGGAATATTCAATGTCCATATAGTAGCCAATGTATCATCTAACTATAAATGCAAAGTCTCTGTGTCTGTACAGCTGTACGTCTGTAATACATGTAACACCAAAACCGTTCGCCCCACCTACTTCAAATTCGACACACGCGTTCTACACCCCCACAGGGAGTGCAGTGCCCGGTGTTGAGTTGGTCGGACCCATGATTGTCCAGAGCCGCCACAAAAGGCCTCTGCCCGGGCCACAGCTGACATCACAAGGCCTCTGCCTCTGCAACTCCATATTTGGGCATGCCTAAATACGGGTTCGTCCCACCGACTTCTGACATCTGCATAGACCCCATATTTGGGCATGCCTGACAAAGATGGGCATAAAAGGTGATACCGCTGACATCACCATGACTTGACCAGCTCAACAGAACGATGAATTGGCTAATAGATGGCAGTTACAGATCACCTTTTTTACATGCCAATATGCCCAAAGGTACCCGAGCCTATACTGCAACCGGATGCGTGACGCACAACAACGTGCATAGAGAGCTGAGTCAGACAAAGCACGAGATGCACGCCTAAAGCTGCAAGATCTGTGGTTGGTGTCAATGCGGGATGCACTCTCAGTCCACGGCCACGCATCACCCTGTGTCCAACCAACATCATCTATCCATTCACTCTGCCCCACCAGTTTCCAGTGAGACCCTGCTTCGGCATGACTGTCAATAAGTCCAGGGCCAGACACTACAACGTGTTGGGGTCTTCTGCATGAGGAACTTCTTCAGCCAGCCTGGTGTCGAGTTTTAAGCATATATGAAAGTATTGAATAAGTAAAATGACTATTCCAGTCAATTACCCATACTTGAATTATGCAGAAAGGTGTGATTATAGGTCTCTACACAATAATGGCTCAAACGTTTATCATATATTTTTGTAAGAATGTGTGTGGTAATATAGGGGGCCACATATTCAATGCATGATAACGACCACTAAGCTATGTGTCTGCAATGGTTATCATGCCAAACTGTGAAGTAGAGATGCACAACAAGTCAAAAAAATCACACCAGCTTTGCCCACCGATTTGATTCTATAGCTATGGCCCTGGCTCGTGTTATCACACTATAATAGTGTTTCTGATTGTATCTCTAGAGTTACAAAACGTACAAACACATGTTACCACTCATATTAAAGCTTAGAACGGTGAGCAGTTTTCTATAGCCATTAGGAACATGTTGGTTCTTAGCACACACTTCCAAAATGGGGATATTTGCAAGCCTTATTTTAAATTTCTTAGATGTGTGTGCAAAATACTGCATTAAAAGCCCATTTAAGCATATATGGAAGTTTTGTGGAAGTAAAATAACCATTCCAATCAATTCCCCATATTTGAATTATGCAGAAAAGTGGTTTCATTGGTCTCTGCACAAAGTAAGGTTCAAAAGTTGATCATATATTTGTTGTCACAATTTGCATGTGGCAATATAGGGGTGCATGTACTCAATGCATGATAACTACCACTAAGCTGCTAGTCTGCGATTGTTATCATACAAAAATGTGAAGTAGACAAGTACAGCTAGTCAAAAATTCAAACAAGAATTTGCCCACCCATTTCGTAATTAACGCGCAAATTAGGGGGGTCTGGCTCATGGACTATCTACCGCGGTGGCTGAGACCAGAGCCATATAGTGATGGTTGAGACAAAGCAGTGAAAGGTCCTGAAAGATACATAACGTCAGTCTTACCCAATACACAATCTTTCTTATACCTCATACTAAGCATTAAAGTATGAGGTATAATGTACAGCAGCCTTGTGTAGTAGAAGGAGGTGCGGGGAAACCGCAGATATGTCGTCTCCGCCTACAGGAAATACGTTGCCTGCGACCATGAGACCCGTTTCGGTCTATATGGAGCGCGTCTTGAGTGTACAGGGTTTGATGAGGTCAGATCAACATATGGAATGTCAGAACAGGTCAGCTCCATATATGGAGATCTAAGGGTAGCAGTGGGGGCAGTGTCTTGAGTGTACAGGGTTTGATGAGGGCCCAGGTAGGGCCGGGTCTTAATTTTCAGGCCTGTTGAGAACTCTAGTAATAACTTAGGGGCGGGCCCGTCTAGAGTTTGAATGGACAGGTATCAGTCAAAATGGAGACATCGAAGAGGAAGGACGGGATGGGAGGAATCAACATATGGAATGTCAGAACAGGTCAGCTCCATATATGGAGATCTAAGGGTTTGATGACTGACTGACTTACGGGATATGCATGTTTTTCATAGTAAACTGCTACAAATACACTAAAAATAGCTACACTGTGTGTGTGTGTGTGTGTGTGTGTGTGTGTGTGTGTGTGTGTGTGTGTGTGTGTGTGTGTGTGTGTGTGTGTGTGTGTGTGTGTGTGTGTGTGTGTGTGTGTGTGTGTATATTACATGTATACAAATCATCATAGTTAAACAGAGTGGTTACCAAACGTGATTTTCTGTAGAATCATCAGATTTATAAACAGATTGTGCTGCTCCGAACAATCACTAGAAGGGTTTTTAGACTCGGGATAGTTCAGATTTTTTTAACTTAAGTTGTATGAAATACTTGCCATTAATATAGTGGTTGCAACTGTAATAATTGATTGCCCGAGTCCTGTGGTGGGAGTTCTGCTCTGGTTTTGGTGAAATATCAAGTAGTTCCGGTCATTTTGTGGGGGGCACTGGGGGCCACGCAGTAAAAGTAAATTAATCCACAAAACTAACGTCATTTGTATTGTTGACCTATTTCTAAAATATTAGTGCAACTTCCGTTCTTTTTTTACCCCTCTATCACACAGAACTATGTTTTTTGTGTCCATATCACTACGCCCAAAAAATAGTTCCATGTGATAGAGGGGTCAAAGTTGAACGAAAGTCGCGCTAATATTTTAGAAATAGGTCAACAATACAAATTACGTTTGTTTTGTGGATTCATTTACTTTTACTGCGTGGCCCCAGTGCCCCCCACAAAATGACCGGAACTACTTAATATTGACCAAAACCAGAGCAGAACTCCCACCATGGGACTCGGGCAATCAATTAATACAGTTGCAACCACTATATTAATGGCAAGTATTTCATACAACTTAAGTTCAAAAAATCTGAACTATCCCTTTAACATTGTTGTGTTATTCAGTTTGAAGATACTGGTAATACACTGTTCACTTCTTGGAAACAGCTTTCATCTGTATTTAGGAACTGAAAACATCCAACACTCATCCTAGCCTGCTGCCCAGTGCTCTGCGATAAATATGTTTTACAGTTACTATTACTGTCTCCTTGTCTGTGTCTGCACCTGTTCACCTGTTCTGCAGCCCCATTCATAGTAATTTTAGTAGTGTTGGTCTAAATGTTGTTGACGTTAAAAATGTGTTTATCTGAAGACGTGTAAACCACAGGATGTGTTTTGACAGTCATCTCTGCTGTGTTGCAGATGGGTTTTTTCAGTCAGTCACTAGGTTCAGCTGAAAACCATTTCTAAGAAGCCACTCTCTGTAATTACAGAGAGAGTGGCTTCTTAGAAATTCTTAGAAATTGATAATTATTAGGGATGCACGATTAATCAGTAGCATAATCGGAATCGGCCATAAGAATGCCATATCGGTATCGGTCTCAAGATAATACACATTATTTAATCGGTTTTCACCAGAAAAAAATAAAATATAAATCTATATTTCATTTGTTTACTCATTCAGTAGTCATTCAGTTGTGAAAACAGACACTTGGAAAAGTGTATATGCTATTTATTGATTGATTGAATACTTTATTAACAGGCTTTTGGCCAAGCCCCTAGGGCTCTGTATAATATGTTTAATATCGGAATCGGTCAGAATCGGTATCGGCAGATATGACCCTGTAAATAATCGGAGATCGGATATCGGTCATAATTTCATAATTGTGCACCCCTAATAATTATCAAAACGTCTTGCCAACATTACCTTTACATGTTTTTTTTATGCACCAGTCACCTTTAAAGGCGCTCTGAAAATAACTTGGACATTTTTCAGATTTTATCTCAAAATCCTAATTTGGTGCTTAACAAAGAGATTTCAGCACAATCAGATTTAACAAATTATTGTCGTTCATCAATTTTTCATTTCACTCACATTGTCTGCTTTTGTTGTCTGCCTGGCTCTTCAGTGCTGCCACCAGTTGTTCAATTAGACACAGCTTCTTCTAATCAATTGTGATTTGTCAGTAAAACATAAAAGGGATAGCAAAGGAAGATTGACAGTTTGTTTGTTTCAGAGATCTCATATGGGTATCATCACCCCCATTCCTGAACAGTTTCCTTTCCCCAGTACCACTCATACAGATTGTCAACAGTTTGTTTCCTGCCATAGTGTTGTCTTATGTAATTACAGCTGTGACATACAGCTTGTAGGGGGAATAAGGTGAGACTAGCCCTGTGTTTCCTCTTCCAGTTGAAGTACTTCTGGTAGCTGACCGCGTCCTGGTCCAGATGAAGGATCTGCTTGGCTAGGGCCTGGGGCGAGGAGAAGTCATCTACATGGATGAAGGCGTCTCCAGGGATAAACTTCTCGTAGTTCTCCCTTGAAGGCCCGAGCACCACAGGAACAGAGCCCAACACCAGAGGCCTGTAGACCTTCTCCGTGATGTAGTCTTCATGGATGGAGTTCTCAAATGCCAGGTAGAATTTGCAGCTTGCTACGATCATTGTGTATTCACTCTCGCTGACTTGGGAGTAAAATGGGCTTCCATAGGAGTGAATATGGATGAACATGCGAAGGGCCTTGTAGTAGTGTATTCTCTTATGTTCTGGGCTCCAGTTGCTCACAATCCAGCAGATCAATTTGTTTTTAGGAGGGATATCAGGCGTCTTCTCCTCCCTGGTCCTCCTGGTGATGGAACCATAGGGCAAACTCACATCTGCATCCCGCCTGTAGCTCACGGTCAGGTTGAATTGATTATTTAGGCCAATTATTCTCTTAGAGTTGGAGGGTGATTCAAAATTCATCCACAGCCATTTCTGAAACCGTGGCCGGTGTTGCAGCCGGGGCAAATTAGACAAATCCGCTTCAATCTCTCTGTGGTGGATGAGGACAGCGTCTGCGACGCCCAACAGCTCTCTGTTAGCCGTCAAATGGCAGCCTTTGATGTTGAACATGGCATCGCAGGAGTTTAGGTCAAAGGACTCTCCGAACGGCCAGTGCCATATCAGCATTGTGACCTGTTGTTTTTCTGTCCTAAGCAGTTGGTTCGCGACTTGGAACCAGTTTGGTGGTGGTAGACAGAGCCAGAATAAAGCAAGAAGGAAGGGTAGTGGAAGAAGCCATGTGAAGCTGCCAGGCAAAATTCTCATTTTGCAGCTGGATGCTGCTAACATCATCTGCTTGGGGAAAATAATTGTCATGGTCATGGTTGTGAACATTAATGTGCACAATTGAACACTAATTGATAATAGATTATATAATGTAAAATACAAGGAAAGTTTCAGACTCAGAGCATTGGAAATAAAGCTGGTTTTGAATGCTAGCACAAATAATAAGACGGTAGCAAAATTCCTCCACTTGTGATGTCATGATTACTTCATTTCCATTCTGCTATCTTCCTCCGCCTTTTCAGAATTTTTACTTTGAACTAATTTGCATAATAATTATATAAAAAGCAACTAATATTGTGTATTATGTAGATGTGACATAATATGCAAATACAATATCTGAACTCTGAAGTAACCCTGTATCTGTTGCCCTGACGTTAACTACCACTGAAACTCTCCAATCCGTAAACAAAGCAAATGTTTTTTTTTAAATGAGCTGCAAAATGACAGGTTGTTGTGTGTGATTGTACCATAAAATACTTTTTTACAGACATCTCACAATGACCACCAGTATAGTCAAAAAACTATTTTGAATACTTACATTTTATCAGCTTAAGAACATCAAGAACTTAGTCTAACATTGCTGAAAATAGACATATTATATGTGCATGCCTTGCCTTCAAACAGGTTACTGTCTGTGATAAGCCAGTTACTGTGCGTCACGCAGCTTCCACTGGTACTGCATAATGTATTATTATCTGAAGTTAGTGTTGCATCACTTCATAGGCTTAGTTATACATCACATAATACCGTCCAAGTAAATATTATCGAGCGTGGTGTTTATTGAGGTCTTTGCAATTCAACCGTGAAACCAGGGTTTGATCATTTGCCCGGAGCGGCCTTCTGGCTCGTCCACAGTCTACCCAGTCAGTCTCTGGCTCAAAGGGTGAGCGTCAGCATCTTTCATTTGTCTTAAAGTGGTTGAATTTGCTGAGCAGTCAATCCATGTTCATTTCCAACCCCGAGTAGAATGAGGTCAATTATCATGCCACATTACTCTGCTTGATGATAACCATTCAGTAGAGAGAGGGATACCTCATTAATACCAGTGGTGGAAGAAGTACTCAAGATATTTTTGAGTGGTGCAACCACTCCTATAGACAGCTATGTGTGTCCCTGCCTGGGTCCCTGGCTGGCTGCCTGGGTCCCTGGCTGGCTGCCTGGGTCCCTGGCTGGCTGCCTGTGTCCCTGGCTGGCTGCCTGGGTCCCTGGCTGGCTGCCTGGGTCCCTGGCTGGCTGCCTGGGTCCCTGGCTGGCTGCCTGGGTCCCTGGCTGGCTGCCTGGGTCCCTGGCTGGCTGCCTGGGTCCGTCCGTCTGAGCCTGAAAATTGCTTTTGGTTGGTTTTCACCACCCAGAGTCACTGTTGTGCAGCTTAACACACACATATTAACTGTATATATGATGATTTTGGGTGTGACAGTACAGTACAGTACAGTACAGTACAGTACAGTACAGTACAGTACAGTACAGTACAGTACAGTACAGTACAGTACAGTACAGTACAGTACAGTACAGGGACTCCCCGGGCGGCTCCCCGGAACCGGGCAGGCCCCCTGGGCGTGTTCCTGGGGGTCTGGATGTTCCTGTGACCCCCACACGGTAACTGTCATTTCTGGACCATTTCAGGGTATAATAGGCCAATGTGAAAAGGGTGCCATTTGCTCTTATGCCTTTGATGGCAATTGGATGATTTGAGGCATTTTGTTCCAAAAATGTGTTTTGCAAAAATCCACCTGTTGGTGGCACTATAACAGGCCAATGTGAAAAGGGTGGGATATATTCCTCAGCCTAGTAGGAAAGTGTGTGAAAGATTTCACGTAAATTGCACGCTGCGTTCATGATTTGAGGGTTTTTGTTCAAAACGGGCCAGTCCTGCAAACTTCCGACAGATCCGTCTTGAGCACATGACTATAGAGATAGTGTGTAACGATTTGTGGGATTTTTGGACAAAATCTGGATGAGTAATAGCAAAAAAATTAGTTTTACAAAAGTCGGCCTCCTGGTGGCGCTATAACAGGCCGTTCTGGAAAAATTGAGGCAGAGGTTCATCGTTGGCATCCAGGGAGTGTGTGTGCAAAATTTGGCATGGATCGGGCCAACAGTGCAGAAGATTAGCTGGTAACGGACGGACGGACACACACACACGGCCTGGTGGAGACAATAAATGTTTTCAAATAGCAGATCTTCTGTTTTCTGAAAACCTTGCAAGTACTTTGGTAATTAAAAAAAAGGAAAACAATGTTACAGAAGGGGGTTCCCGGAACTTCCCGCCCATAATGGGTTAAGTGTGTTATGTTGTGCTCATGTGTTCATGTTTTCATTTATTGTCCATGTCCTTTTCTATTTTTATAAAAAATATTGAAACACAAATTAGCAGATCTACAAGCTCACATGTTGCGACGTGAGCTTGTAGCTTATTGTAATATTTGACCAGAAGTATCAATTTTTTGACTCATGTAGCCTATTGGAGTTCAGTTGAGTAAGCTACTTTATCCACTACTGGCTAATACCTGTTTTATATTTAATTGTGCACCGGTGGTCACATAATACCGATCTATACTTGGTCCCCTGTATGGATCTATACTTGTAGATCTGTTATTTTTCCACTGAATGTTCACCCCAGAATATGTTCATGTAGATTAGAATTAAATATGTAATACCACTTTGCTCCACCTGATGCCGCTATTTGACATGGCAAAACTTGTTATTTCAGTCAAGCCTTCACTGCTTTCAGACAACTTACATGCATGGCTCTGCAGGGGTCTAGCTGTCTGTAGCTCCTCATTGGAGCCACAGCAGCACAGCGTGTCCCTGGTGGATTCTGAGATCCACATGGTCTTATTTTCATTTTAAATCCAATGTGCATTAATTACCGTTTGGCATAAACACAGCTGTCACGTTGTCTGTACAGTATTATTAATAAAGGTAGGTCTACTGGGTATGTTTTTTCTCTTTTACATGTCACAAGAGATAAACAAGAGACAAATTCAGCCTTCGTCAGTGCATAGCCAAAACGTTTGTCTCTTGTGTCTCTATGTAAATATATACAATAAAAGAGACAAAACGTACTCTTGCCACTGTGTGCGCGTAGGCCTACCTTAATGATATTGATCGAAGAGGATAGCACACCAGAGAAGTTAGAGCGCAGCAGTAACAAGAAAAAGCTCATATATTCAGATGCATAACACCAGACATAAGTGATGACAATATTGGTCAGCAATGTTTGCGAGGTGGTTAATTTCACACCAAGCCACACAAAGCCTTTCATTGTAGCTCAGCAACAATTTCCTTCCACTCATAAAGAGTAGACATGTCAACACATCTATAACCAACCAAATCAAGTAGCCTGTAATAAAATTATTTTGTTCTCCTTTCTTTAAAAATACACTGGTGGAGTAGGTACAGAAGGTCCTTTGTTTGCTGAGAGTAGTGATTTCCTCTATATGCTTATAGACATTACTCTCCCATGTCATGGAAAGGAAGCATCATTTTGCACTCATTGTGACAACATTTAGCATGGCACAGCTGCAGGACAATGATACAGTATATTTTTGTCAAAGTAGTGTGTCATTCTAAGTTAATTTCAATGTCACTTCTGAAATCCCCATGTTATTTTAAACCACTTGATGTAGACACTTAAACTATGGTTGAGCAAAGTCCCCCAGGGCTCTATGCTTTACCTGAAAATAGCTTTACCTGAAAATAGCCGATCGACTAATAGCGGATCGGCTATTTTCAGCAAAAGCTTTCCCCACAATACGGATGCTGGGGTTTAAGTGGATTAAGTGTTACTTTCTCCTCTTCTCCACTTCTTGTCATGAAGACACCAGTGTATCTTTCTTGTCATGTAGATTGTAGACACCACTGGGCAGTATTATGCGTGTCTTAAGTACCAGGTCTTATTACTTAACTTAAGACCTGGAGGTGTGATCAATGCCATTTGGCTATTCTGAGTGGCCAAACAGCATTGACCACGCCTCCAGGTCTTAAGTTAAGTCATAAGACCTGGTACTTAAGACACGCATAATACTGCCCCACTGTCTTTTGTTGAAATTCTGAATTCTCAACTCCCCAACCAATCCAGTAACAATTTCATTGGTGCGGGGCTGAGCATGCAGGATCCGATTGTAAATACCAGCATTTATTATCGTGATTTATTAATTGATGTGATGGCCTTCCTGCCCTGGCATTTGGCCTTTGTGCCCTAAAAAATGGACAACACATAAGGCCAAGTGGCCTTTCCCGTAAAATGACAAAATTCAAGGCCTGCATGAGAGAAAAACGTATTTTTCATTTGTTCCTTCAGACAATATAGCAGCATAGGTAATGAGGGAAAAATAAGAAAAATAGAAAAACACGACCAAACAAAAAAAAGTTCATAGTTTCATAAGGGTAAGATAATTGAAAAAATATATCAGCATATGTACACTGTACGTACGTGTATGTATACGTATCTCTGCCCTGATAACTGAACAAAACTCACACATTGTACCTAACCTGGAGTCCTTGACTGTACAATGATCTGAACATAATGCTGCAGACGCCACAACAAATATCTTGCGATTATCCTACTTCATAAAATAAAAATCACACCCGTGTGAACTGAGTGGTGTAAGGTCTGTCTGACGTAATGAAATCATGTCTGACGTAATGAAATCACACCCGGATGTGATTCACAACTGGCTTTTTTGTGCAGAAAAAATGAGCATGGTTGCTACGGTCATCCAGTTCACCCGGGTGTGATTTAATTACGTCAGAAATTATTTTGAACATAGCAACCATGCTCATTTTTTTCTGCACACAAAAGCCAGTTGTAGGAGTGGTTTACACCACTCAAAAATAGCTTGGTTGAAGTGGGGAATGCAGATGAAAAGGAGAGCCTTTTCCCTTTAGCCTCCCAGTCCTATACTCTTTCCACTAATACAATAACCTGCTAAAGGAATCAAAGGAAATATGAGGGGATGAAGGGCAGACGGAAAAGACAGGAATCCAATAAAACCTTTTTTATGGTTTTTCAAAATGAAAGTGCAGCCAGGAAACAAGCTGCAATGGTCATTAAGTGTGAAGAAACACCTGAAGGGGTGACATTTCTCTTTTTATTTTACGGTTTGGGCCCATCTGCCTGACTGTCTGTACCCTGATAATCCATCCACAGGAAAATAAGTGCCCCGGAGAACCTGTCAGGAAACGGGCCCTGTAAAGGCCCCAGGCTGCGTAAAGCACTGTCTCTAATTAGGGCCTGCTCAGCAAAATGGTGGGCACAGCATGAAGCTTTTAGCCTGTTTACAGCCCTGCCAACAACAGCAGCGCCATGTGCTTCATGAGCTTAAAAGGCCTGCCGCTGTGCCAGCAACCACCAACAGTCAATTGTTGGTTTAGACTAGAGACTTTCACGTGACGTGGCAAGAAAGAAAAACCGAATCATGTGGATCTCCGACTTCATGGAGAGTGAGCCTGTGACGTCAGCTGTCTATGATGTATCAGTATTTACCGTATGACTCCAAATTTAGGCAAGGTTTTCAGCCAATCTGAGCCCCAATCATTTGCATTGTAAAATGTAATAAAGTTAAATATTTCAGAAAAAATAAAACATCATGTGGGGAAACAAATGAGGTACTAATTCAGCCTAGTGGCAGGCAGCTTGCATAGATAGTGCATACGAGGTTTGATGCTGTTTGTTCAAGCAGTTTGCGAGATTAGCTCCAGACAATCACACAGACACAGACACATGCACACACACACACACACACACACACACACACACACACACACACACACACACTTTGCTCTTATAAATGGAAATGGTCTGCATTCAGTGCATTTCTCCAAAGCACTTTATACTACAATGTACTTCACATTCACGTATAGACGACTAGCCTCCTAAAAAGCTACATCATGTAAAACATGATGTACAAACAAAATAATCCTGTGAATACCATTCTGGACTGAGAAACCAGTTTTAAAAATGTCAATGTTTTATTTTTATCTATAACATTTCTGTAATGAATCTGTCAGGTGCGTCATCTCATAAAAGACCTACCCAAGGGTGCTCATATTTTGTAAGTTTGCTAGTGTAGGTTTGAGGTCACATGAGTTTCAACCTTCGGGGGGATGTGGTTGAGAACTGTGGGTTGGGTTAAATATATCAGCTTTAAAAAGACTGATGTCAAACAGGCCTAAGTGCAGTACAACTGTGAGCTGTATAGAGATTGCTTCTACATCCTGCATGATTCTGTTTGAAACAGAGTTTCAACATCGCTCGCCCCTGTGACCTGTCTGTCTGTGAACAAACCACATCAAGAAGTCATTATGTGTGTAGAGTATAATATCATACTATCACATCTTTTTTTTTTTTTTTTACTTTTTTATTTCAGTTTAGGCAACTTCACAGAATTAAAAGCATACATTTTTCTTACAACTGCTTTTTTTCTTTTTTTACACAACCTCAGCTGTTTCATACCTTCACAAAATATATATATATATTATACACTCATACACACAAACAACTTCACATACATTTACAAGTATTCACAATAAAACAAGGAAATAAAATACAAGTATTCACCATAAAACAAGGAAATAAGTAGCGAGACAAAAACAACAGAGCGTCGACCACAATGGGAAGTGAACAAAACTGAGAACAGACATGACTGGAGACAGAGGAAAGAGTATGAGCACATCAGAAGGTCTGGGGAGAAGTGTATTCAGTGAGTCGTTACTCGAGATTCCGAAACCTGCTACCTCATTAGTAGAGGCAGTACAGGACTCCATCTTTTACTAAATATGTTTGGTTGAAGCCTCAGGGCATAAGTAATTTGTTCCATCTGGTAAATGTCCCATACCTTTTCCACCCACATACTGTATGTTGGCGGGGCTGGTTTTAGCCATTTAATTGTAATGCATTTGATGGCCGCTGTAAGCAGCACATGCAATAAATATATTTTGGCTCTACCCTCCAGACCTTCCGGCAACATTCCTAACAACATTACTATGGGATCCTCTGGAATGTTTTACTATCACATCTTTGAGGGCAATTTATGTGTTTAATTGGCGTACGGGGAGTAAAGGAAATTATCATAGTTTACATACTTTTCTTTTTTTTTATAATATTTATTTTATTTGGAAAAAGCAGTACAATAGCAGCATTTCTATGCATACATAGATCTTTTTTTTCACCCCTCTTCCCTCCCTCCCCCCTCCAAGTGAATCCATCTCCAGTGTCTCTGTAACATCCTTGCTTTCTTCAGGACTGCATATGGCATCAGGTCAACACTTAACAGGGGCAAAGGGCAATATCGCTTCAGAGTGTACATTTCAGAAGGAGAAAAAGAGGAAAGAGTGGGCAGACAAAAGAAAAAGACAAAGACAAAAAAACAACAACAACCAAGAAACGAAAGTATTTACAATATTGCTGAGGGGGACAAAAACAAAACAGCTTTGGATTTCGACCATGAGAAGAGGAAGGGTGTCTGAAACATTTTCTACAAAGATCATAAAGCAGGCTATTAGGACCAGTGAGATCACACAAAGTCAGCTCTCAGAGGGGCAATGTGTACTATCCAGTTGTTCCAAATTTAGTTTACATACTTTTCATGATTAAAAGCAATAAATGTTATTACTTGCACCACTGATTAAAATAAGTGAATTAATGACCAATTTCAGCACATTTGTGCTGTGCTTCGAATGTGCCATTTCATTTGAGAACTTCTCATGTCCTGCCATTGGCAATTCATTAGGTTGTTCTTGAAACAGAACAATTCAGTAGATTGTCAGAGCATTCAGAAACAGAACATTGTCAGTGAGAAAGGGGGGCATTTGCCATGGTGTTGTATGTTAATTCTATTCAGATTCGCTGAATAGATCGGGTTCCTCTGCTGGACACTTATTTTCAGTAGCAAAACAGTAGAATTAGCTGCTTGCCTACCTGCAGGAAAAACAGGCATTTTCAGAAAACTTTCAGGAAAGCATGAAGAGTTGGAATGGCACATCTGTACATCTGCTGTTTTTGAATTTTTTTGGAAACATCTTGAAAGTGTGAGAACAGGTCTTAATAATGGGTTAAATGAATGTTGAGGATTGCACTGTGTAGATTCAGGTCTCTAGCCAGACCATATATAGAGTCTCCAGTGTGGCCTCAGGAAGTTGTTGAGACAGCTGGTCCATGCCGAGGCCCCTATTCTCTTCATTGTTTGAATATTCAGAAAACGTTCACCCAAAAAAACAAACATGGTGAATACAAAACATCTAAAACTATACATGTAGCAGTATCTGTATGAGCAGGAACAGGGCTGGGAGATAACAGGATAACCCCTGGACGCTTGCCAAGTGTGGAAATCACACACACACACACGAGAACAAATATGAAAAGAAAGAAAATACAGCATTTTTTGTGACTCAGACTTGAGAAAATGACCAAAATCTGTCACTTACTTCAACACAGCATGTGTTGAAGGATTTATGGCCTCTGTTTTGAACTGTACATGTATTATTATCCTGTGTCACTGTGTAATAGCTCCAGAGTTTGTTAAATGCACTGTATGTTAGAAAGTAGAATTAATACTACACTGTAAAAATGTCCTTTTGGTGTGGCGAGCAAACTTCCTCCTTTTGTTATCAGTGGAGAAAATGTGTGGTACTGGGCACGCGGTTTGTTATTCATCTCCACCAGGTATAATAACTATATGTTTTCCTTCCTAAATCTCACTTTCTATTCACTAGTTTTTATCGCCATGCTTAGTCAGAGGAAAGACGTACAATGTGTGTCATCCTCCAATATCTACCACACCTATTAATTACAGTATTAGATATTCATTTAATGTGACAGTTACAACCTTGTTTCTTTTTAAATGGTGGATATTTCATTGGAAACGAGGTCTTTTAAGTGCAGACAAATGCAGAAGTATCTTTAATGGAAGAAGATAGTGAAGTCATATGATGGTGACATCAGAGCTTGGTCAGTGGCAGTGACATTAAATTAAAGTGGCAGTGAAATAGGTCAGCCTCATTTATTTTCTTTCACATTCGGCCTCATCGTAACGAAGTGCTGTGTTTAGTCCCTGCTGCCCAATGTCAGAGGTCTATCAACATGGTCCCTGGCACACAAAGTACAATGTCCTCCCTATTGTTCACGAGCATGGACCAAAACAATCCTCACCCTAAAATGACACAGACCTCTGGGGCATTTCATCGACAGAGGTGTTAATTTAGTGCAAATCCACCATTATTGCACAGCTCTGGCTATTGTGGTTGGCTGTGCTGTAGCAGTAAACAAAGTAATATTACAAGCCACGGCTGAATTTGCCCTTTACAAGCTTAGCCTGACTCTAAATAGTAGTCTGTCCCAAGGCAGTTCACTTAAAAATAAAATACAACATGATTGAATCATGTGGAAGTCGAGAAAACAGACTGACGCTGGCATAGTTCCTTTTTTAGGCCCGTGGGACCATTTCAATTACGTGTATGATCATTATCTGCATGGGCAGATGAAGTCGAAGACAAAGGGAGTAAGCCATATACATGTCATCACATCGACAATGAACCAGCCCAACACTCTCTCCCACAGTGACTTACTTGACCCCACACTGTTCCAACTCTTGACCTCTTATCTACTCGGCACAGTCTGCAGAGGTCAGAGGAACTGTCTGGGGAGTGTTTAGTTCTGCGTGGGACGTGGTAGAGAAACACACAGAAAGAGGAGTCCTCTGATAAACACTGTTGGTCACATCGACGTTGTGATTTGGCATAGATTTGCCATTGTGGAACTGGACTCTGGAGTACAGATGAACAAGTAAGACGCGTAAACGCGGGAAGCGAACAAAGCTGTTGTGGCAGTCTGACACACACACACACACACGCACACACACACACACACACACACACACACACACACACACACACACACACACACACACACACACACACACAGAGACCTCTGTATGTTCCAATTTCAGTTGCCCTCTGGTGGCGGGCGGGTGGTGTTACTGCGTGACACACACAGACACACAGACAGTTTTGGCCAGCTTCTATAGTTAGTGCTCACTTCGTTCGCAATAACACACACACCCCGTGGTCTCCTCCATCTACCCCTCCCCAGTCCCCACACAACTACCTCTTTTTGCTGAAGCAACCAAAAGTACCACGAAGCGAAGCCTGATGATGATGCCTCCAACACTCCTCCTTCTCTTCCTCAGAGGCGTGACTCAGTCAGAGAGCAGCTGAAAGTGTGTCCAGAAAGCCGCGCAACAGCAGTTGAGCTTTGGCAGACACACAGAGACTCAAATAACGGAGAGAGGGAGACGGAAAAAGTTGGGCCGGCTGCGGGGTGGATGAGATAGCCTACCCACTCATTTCTCAAGCTTGTATTTGGTGCATGTAATTGTCAGGACATTGCTTACTGTTCAGCACAGCCATTTGAAACTGAGGAGTGGATGTGATTTGTTTCTTCATCATGACGAGCAAGAGGACCCTCCTGATACTGGGTGAGTTAAATGTCACATCTGTTTCCACAGATGGGCCTTTGGAGAAAAGAAATCTCAGATAGAGGGAAAACCTTTGGTCAGAAATGGGAAGCATGAAGCCCACTGGCTGCTGACGAAATGTAACCCCTTTAACCCATAGCTTCCCTCATTCATAACGGGCGAACAGTCAGCAAAAACAGAAGAACATTTGGCGAATATAGAAGAACATTCAAAAACTCCTTGAAAAAACTGAATAGAAGAACAATTTGATGTACACAATAGGGTTTAAGTTATTGATTTTAAATGAGTATCTTATTTTTAGACATACTACAGTAGCTCATTCCAAATTAATTAATAATGTAAATAGTCTGGATATCTGAAGTACTTTTAATCACAACAATGTAGTTAAATTGTTGTATTGGAGAAATGCATTTCTGTTAATTTAATACATTATTTTATATTTTGTTGAATTAATATGAATAATCTGATAAATAATAAAGCCATTGAACATTAGTCGCACTCTTTTTTTCTGAAAATCCAGAGAATTCTCTAGGCTAAGTGAACAACAAATGCACACAAGGTGACTTAATACGAACACAAAACACTGAAATGTTTCATTGTTGAATATGATGGAAGACGGTTCGTTTTAGATCAGGGAATCGGTAATGCGGAACACAGTAGATCTTATTACGGTACCACTTTTAAACCACTTTTAATTATATTAATATAAACTATGAGCTCATCCCACAGCACCCTTAATATCTGCTGTCTGACACACACACACACACACACACACACACACACACACACACACACACACACACAGTCATGTACTGTACACAGATGCACCCCTCTCCCTCAGACAAGACAGCATTCATTCTCCGTTGCCATGCGATCACAACAAGGTGACAACAAAGCTGACACATTCTCAGTATGAGTGGTTCAGTGTGGTGAGGAGCGAAAGCAGCCCGGAAGCAGCCACAGATCAATGGGGATTTTACAGCTAATGTACCAATTTGAGAACTTTCTGTCATAACACTTGCACAATGTCCTGCTGGTAAATTGAATGTTCCTGTCGCAATGACAGGTGGCAAATAAATACACTGCGGAGTGCATATCTTTCACAAATACGGTATTAGATGTATTTATTCTTTTGTAAAGATGTATTTGTCGACCATGTACAAAGTAGGCCTACAACCATCCATTTGTCTTTTGCTAGACAAAAAATACAGGAAAAAGACAATAGAAAAATAAAAGCAAAAAGACAGACAGACAAAAAACAACCCTTCCCCCACCCCAGAATGGCACAATAATCAACATTGACTGCAACAACATTCGCAGGAACAGCAATTTGTTACAAATATTAGATATGAACACAGCCAAATCTATTTTTTTCTTTTATAAATTAAGATGGAGCTCCTTTCCCGTTTCCCATACCTTTCTCCTATCTTGTGGACAGGTCCTCGTTAAGCTGTTCATTCACACAGCCTGAGGACATAAAGTCATCTAACAGCCATGTCAGCTCATGGTTTCCTCATGCAGAGGAAGTGGGTTCCTCCGGCTGTCCATGTGCAGCTCAGGTTCAATATGGGAAAATCCTGCATGCAGATGTTGCAGGGACAATCTAAGGAAATAGGGGCAGAGAATGGAGGGGATATACCTGTAACTGTTCTGCTGAACTTGCTGAGCCTTCTGAAAGATGTGGTTTGCATGTATCCACATTGGAATATATCCAAATGGTCAGATAGAATCAGCAATTCAGCATGGATGTCAATGATGTCATTGTTGCATTAATCGTCAGAACCGGGAGACAACCCCTTGGTCTGCTAATTATTGACTGACAGGATGCTTCTCTCTTTGCAGTTCTTAACCTCCTCGTAGTGATTGTGTTGTCACAAGACTGTGGTCCAGGATATAAAACGGCGGGACGGAAAAAGTGTGTAGGTAAGAGTCTAATACCTTTGAGTTTCTTTCTATCTTACATAGTATTTAGACATCATCAGTCGCTAAAGCACATCCAATGGAGGACCACCCAATCAGTTGGTGATTACTGTTAACCTGTGTTCACCTTCTGTCCTTCCTCGTCCACATCCCTTGGCGTTTGATCCCAGACATCGATGAATGTGATGATGAGGTGTCACACTGTGGTGACCATCAAGAGTGTATCAACACCAAGGGCAGCTACTACTGCAAGTGTGAGAAGGGCTTCACAGCTGCCACCCCTTCTTCAACATGCATAGGTATCATTTTTAAATATGAATACCGGTAACTTACACCACAGGTAGTCTGCATTTTATTGCAACATTCATGCATCACATATTAAAAATTATCCGTTTCTTAATACATGTACGTCAAGATATCAATGAGTGTGTGGATCCGGACCCCCAGATCTGTGGACCCAATGCAAAGTGTACCAATACAATCGGAAATTACTACTGCACCTGTGAGGATGGTTTTATCAACAGTCAACAGTATCAACAGCGTGACAATGTTACATGCTTAGGTGAGACGCCAGTGAAAGTGCATTTGTCACACTGGCTTGCTGCATACATGTAGGTCTACTGCTTTCCATGTCCTTTACTGACGTATGTAAGATGTTGATGTATGCTTTGCAAGTGGTGACTTCCTTTAGCATCAACCATAGTCTGTGCATTTGTCACACTGGCTGCATACATGTAAGGCAATATGTGACTAGATTTGATCGAAGGACTGCCATTGGATTTTTCGTTTTTTCATGTCATATGAAAGCAGGGAATCATAGCTTCAAATTTACATATTGGTTGTTCAGTTTGACCCACCAGTTTTGGAGATATGGCTTATAGAGTAATGTCTTGCAGGAGTAGTGGAAAAAAGACCAAGCAGAGAAAATGGACTTCTAAGCTTTAGTTCAGTGATCTGTGACTTTAGGGGGCGCTGTTTTCCCTTCATTCCTCCATTAGTCAACCAGCAGTGTTGCCACATAGCAGTGTGCTATACACTTATTATGTGTATAGCACTTTTCAACAGTCAGCAAGGCAATTCAATGTGCTTTACATAAAACACGAAGCAAAAGAAACACACTATGAACGGACATTTGAATTCTTTAAAAGTAAAGGAAAGGAAAAATAATTAAGAAATTAAATACCTACCCCCTTGATAGGAAACACCTATTCAAGACACAAAGCAAAAACACACTATAAAAGGACATTTGAATAGAAAAGATATAAATAAAATATACCTTTAAAAGAGTGACATTGCAGTGCAGAAGAATATTTAAAGAAATCAATATGTCTTATTTAAAGAACTGAGACAAAACCTGTATGTAGTGCATAAAAACTGGACACTGCTTTTCCACGTTTAGTTTTGGTTCTAGGGACGCAAAGCAGACCTGTCCCAGATGACCTGATAGCACACAAGAACAGAAATATATTTTGGCCCTAAACCATTCAATACGTCATAGACATACAAGGAGCCATTGGCCATTGTACATTTCTAAGAACTGATATTTTGCTCCACTTTTTTGGTATTAGCAAGGACCCGAGCAACAGCATTTTGAATCAACTGCAATCTACTTTCCTTGTCCTTTACTGATGTACGGTGTCTGTGTCATAACAAATTGCGAGTTTTGACTTCCTTTAGCATCAACAGTGTTCTATACATTCTGTACGTTTGCCGTGTTTCACAGGATGTCTTCATTTTACCCTGGTTTATAGATGATGATGAGTGTGAATATGGTGGGCCTTGTGGAAAGAATGCAGCATGTAACAATACAATTGGAAGTTACAACTGTGTCTGCAACACTGGCTTCAAACTGAGATCTGGGAAATCTACTTTCACAGAGGAGGAGGAGGAAGGGATGTGCGAAGGTGAGGAATATGACATTTACACAATATGTACATAGTCTGCATTTTACTGCAACATTCATGCATCAAATATTAAACTATCAACAACAAACTATCCGTTTCTTAATTCATGTACGTCAAGATATCAATGAGTGTGTGGAGGACCCCCAGATCTGTGGACCCAATGCAAAGTGTACCAATACAACCGGAAATTACTACTGCACCTGTGAGGATGGTTTTATCAACAGTCGCGAGTTGAAGAATTTTCATCAGCGTGACAATGTTACATGCTTAGGTGAGACGCCAGTGAAAGTGCATTTGTCACACTGGCTTGCTGCCTACATGTAGGTCTACTGCTTTCCATGTCCTTTACTGACGTATGTAAGATGTTGATGTATGCTTTGCAAGTGGTGACTTCCTTTAGCATCAACCATAGTCTGTGCATTTGTCACACTGGCTGCATAAATGTAAGGCAATATGTGTATAGCACTTTTCAACAGTCAGCAAGGCAATTCAATGTGCTTTACATAAAACACGAAGCAAAAGAAACATACTATGAACGGACATTTGAATTCTTTAAAAGTAAAGGAAAGGAAAAATAATTAAGAAATTAAATACCTATCCCCTTGATAGGAAACACCTATTCAAGACACAAAGCAAAAACACACTATAAAAGGACATTTGAATAGAAAAGATACAAATAAAATATACCTTTAAAAGAGTGACATTGCAGTGCAGAAGAATATTTAAAGAACTTTTTTGGTATTAGCAAGGACCCGAGCAACAGCATTTTGAATCAACTGCAATCTACTTTCCTTGTCCTTTACTGATGTACGGTGTCTGTGTCATAACAAATTGCGAGTTTTGACTTCCTTTAGCATCAACAGTGTTCTATAGGCCTACATTCTGTACGTTTGCCGTGTTTCACAGGATGTCTTCATTTTACCCTGGTTTATAGATGATGATGAGTGTGTATATGGTGGGCCTTGTGGACAGAATGCAGCATGTCACAATACAATTGGAAGTTACAACTGTGTCTGCAACACTGGCTTCAAACTGAGATCTGGGAAATCTACTTTCACAGAGGAGGAGGAAGGGATGTGCGAAGGTGAGGAATATGACATTTACACAATATGTACATAGTCTGCATTTTACTGCAACATTCATGCATCAAATATTAAACTATCAACAACAAACTATCCGTTTGGTCTACTGCTTTCCATGTCCTTTACTGACATATGTAGGATGTTGATGTATGCGTCATAAACTCATAATACTTTGCAAGTGGTGACTTCCTTTAGCATCAACCGTAGGCCTAATCTGTGCATTTGTCACACTGCTGCATAAATGTACGGCAAGGCAAATGTATTTGTATAGCACTTTTCAACAAGGCAATTCAATGTGCTTTACACAAGGCAAAAGAAACACATTATAAAAGGACATTTAGAATTCCATGAAAACTAAAGAAAAGTATAAGGAAGGAAAATGAAAATTAACACATCTCCTTGATAGGAAACATAATTCAGGAAAGTATATGCTTTTGTTGTTTACGATTTGTCATTTGTTTACTTCCCACCGAGCTCTAAACTACGTTTTGGCTGTATCTGTACCACAAAATGTGCTGTTCCGTTATTGGCGATATGTTGTGAAACCTACTAAATATCTTTTCCTCTCATTGATAATTTCAAGACATTTGCAAGATTGATAACACCATCTGTGGAAATGGAACCTGCCATCATACAAACAATGGCGGCTATCACTGTGCATGCCACCACGGCTTCACTAATTATGGCAACAACAAGTCACGTTGTGCAGGTGAGACCTCACATTCATCACTTAACATCATGACATGTTTCTAAATCATACTTATTTCACCAAGCACAAGTGTCCAACAAATCCACAAATCCAACCGATCCTTCTGTTTACACAGAGCTGAAGTGTGATGCGTTCACGACTAGAGAAAACCAGGTACTGTAGATGTTACTACTATATATACCTGACACAATTTCACCAGCACTGTTCATATATACAGTATTATAAAATGCATTCTCTTTAATGTTCTCATTCCCAGACACTCCCAGTACTATTCCAGACTTTTCTGAAACAACTGAACGACACTTGTCTGGATTTCACGACAAATGAAACTCCAACTGGAACAGATTTCAATGCAGACCTCATGCTGAAGGTATTACTGTACCACTTAAAACTAATAGTTGGAAATGTGCCTTTTCTTTTTACAGGCATAGAAATGGGAGGTCGCTGCTGCGGTATCCTCCCGTTCTGTAACGTGATGTAGAGATGCTTAAACATAACACTGTACTCTGCATATACACACGGAACAGAAATAGCACAGAGACAGAAAGTCTCTTGATTCTTCTGTTTCTGTTTCCGGAGTTGTGTTCCTTCCTCCTCACATGTTTGCTCCTCCTCCTCTGTGCCAATAGAAACTGTTGACTATACTAGACAAGCTTCTGTCTGGTGGCGACATCGGCGATAACGAGAATGTATCCACCGTGTTGAACATAGTGGAGAGCGCTCTGAAGATGATGGCGCCCCTGATCAAAACGCCCAAAACTCAGAAAAGCAAAACTTTTCTGAGTAATCACACAGGTAAAAAAATTAAAAATAAAAAGTATATCCGGAATGTACTGTTAACGTACGTCTAACGTGGCCAGACAATCAGAGATCTCTGCCTAGATGATATGTCTGACATCTACAATGTAGTTGCTAGAACAGCGGTGAGAACAGCCCCTAACAAACCTACGCTCACTGCTTTGAAAGCAAATCCTATCACTTAAACCCCATAATATGGGGTTTAAGTATTGAGCCTCAGGGCTCAATACTATTGTCTTAGTTTTCTGTTATTGTGGGGAAAGCTTTCACTGAAAGTAGCCGATTGACAAGCTTGTCGATCTGCTATATGTTCAGCGAAAGCTTTCCCCCGTAATACAGATGCTGGGGTTTAAGTAGGCCTAGTTAATGCAGTTCTTTAACTTGTATTATCTCAGAATTGTTTCTACCACCCATTTTTTGCAACTCTATTGAAGTTAGTTTTCACCAGACGTATCAGATTTGCTGGGTGGAGATCTCTGAATGTCTGGCTATGTGAGAATGTCTCTACATTCACTGAGAAATATACAGTAAAATTCAGTCATAATTGTTTATTCCTTCTTTTTCTTTCGATGATTTTGTAACCCCTATTTTCACCCAGTTTGTTTCTTTCATGCGTTTCCTATACTGCCACACAATACTTGCATATAAAGATATGAAATCTACTTTATTGTTTTGGTGCAGAGTTGGAAATATCGATACGGAGGGACGGTGACCCACCCCAGGGACGCCTTTCCATGACTTCTTCTGAGCATGCCCATCTGGAAATCCTGTGGGAGACTGCTGCAGGAATTGCCTCCTCTTACCCAGGTCACCATTGTCTTTATCATCATCTTCATCATTGTATTCTTCACTTTTCTCAGCATTATTATCACTATCAAATAATTATATTTTTTAGTTAATCCCGCTTATTACCAGTTTGAGAATGACATTATGTTATACGTAGTTCACTATAGTAATAGGATAACAGGACTGTGGTAGTAAGTTAACAGGAGGAAAGGTGTGATTTTCCCCCTGCCACTGGGTTGGTTTGGTAAGTCCTACAGTACGGCACAGAGTAGAATAATAAAATATGAAAATATCTCCTCTCCCCATACTTTAATCAAAGACTACAGTTATGAATCCAATGGATGTCATCTGGATCAAGTATGTCTTGTGTCGTTGTGTGTGATTGTTACAGGCTTTGCCACAGTGTCTTTGCTGAGCTACAAGAACCTGGAAAGTGTCCGTGGGATTAAACCAAGCGAAGACTTCCAGATCAACTCCAAAGTGGTGACGGCCTCCGTTAGTAACAAAGATACAGACCTGCTCAAAGATCCAGTGGTTTTGACCTTCGCCCACCTGACACAGGCAAGAAACAATACGCTTGGCCTTCACTGTTCACAATTCAGGATTTATGATCGATGTCTGCAGGATGACTGACAATCTGTTATAAAAAGGTTATGCCAATGTCTAATGTGTTTAACAGGAACATGAACGCAACCACGTCTGTGTCTACTGGGATTCCACAATGGACGGCGGGGCATGGTCCGCTCGTGGCTGCAGCGTTGTGAACAGCACCTCGGACCTCACTGTCTGTTCCTGCAACCATCTCAGCAGCTTTGCTGTGCTCATGGCACTCTACGATTTTAAGGTTAAGAGCCCCCTGTTGCATAACAGTAAAATCCTGAGTGGTAATCTCATTCTGAAAGTGTAAACATTGACCTGTTTATAGAGTATATAGAAGCCCAGAGTTTGATACTCACCTATGACAAGGGTTCCCAAACTTTTCAGGCAGTGACCCGGTTCCACAAATACACATTGTGAAAATATCCGATCTGCAAGCTCGCATTGCGAGGCGCTGTGAGCTTGTAAATCGGTTATTTTCAAAATACCTGCCTCTTTCTTAGGTAATATTTTTGGCCCAGATGCCCAGTTTGGGAACCACTGGCCTATGAAGTAACCCTTCGTAATCGCAACCCCCTTCATCCTGCCAACAGCATCCATTCGAGCTGGAGCTGATCACCTATGTGGGACTGTCCCTGTCGTTGCTGTGCCTGTTGCTGTGCATCCTCACGTTCGCACTGATCCGCTCCATCCAGAGTCCCCGGAACACCATTCACCTGCACCTCTGCGCCAGCCTCTTCATCGCCAACCTCATCTTCCTCGCTGGCATCTCCCGCACAGAGAACCAGGTAAATAAATACGCACCTTATGTTCGTTGTGTTTCTGTGTGAACCCAACAGACTGTGGAAACAGTCTGTGTGAACAGACTGTGAAAACAAAATATTCCTACGGGGACAATATGAAGTCTAATCTGATCTAATGTGACGGTGAAAAACGTCACAAGGGTGCACTGTCAGAATGCAGTATACAAGCACAGAAGCACTGCTGCCATTATGTGCTCACTGTCTGAATGGTAGACAACCGGTTGCATTGTATTTAGTGTCCATATGAATTAATTACGAACTTGGAAATAAAACCATAAATAACAAAGTTTCTAAAGGAAATATGTTGACTGTAACTGATTTCTAAAAGTTAATAAGTTATGCATTACATTTCTCAATATTGTTATGTAATGGGTTGCCTCAAAATAGTGTAAGATTGTAAACAACACAGCAAACACTATATGATTTGTGTCATTTCTCAGGATGTTTTGTTTCTCTTAAACCACCTCTCTCCTCTCAACATCAGACTGGCTGTGCTGTGGTAGCAGGTCTTCTGCATTTCTTCTACCTGGCAGCATTCTGCTGGATGTGTCTGGAGGGGATACAGCTCTTCAGGATGGTGGTCCTGGTGTTTAACACAGCGTTCAAGCCCCTCTACATGATGGCGGGGGGTTATGGAGTCCCTGCCGCGATCGTCATTGTCTCTGCCATAGCCAATTCCAAAGGATACGGCACTAAGCGACAGTGAGTTTCCAATAGTGACACCCATTTGATAAAAAAAAATGTCCCCTCTCCATACCATTTTAGCCTCCGTACAAGCACCAATGCGGTGACTTTTCCATGTGTTTTACAGCTGCTGGTTGAGCTTGGAAGGAGGGTTTATCTGGGGTTTCTTCGGCCCTGCCTGTGCTATCATTATGGTGAGTAAATAATAACATAAGTCAAATTGAATGTACCACGTACATTAAAGCTCTATATTGCGACAGTAATCATTGCTATAGCCCAGGCACAGCCAGGCTAGCCCAAGCTAGGGGGGCTTGAGCACCTGCCCTTTTGCAGAAAGGGCAAAACAAAGTTTTATTATTATTTTTTTTTTAATTGCCACATAAGGACATGTGTGTGTGTGTGTGTGGGGGGGGGGGGGGGGGGGGGCAATACGAGCTTATGTGGGGGCCAATAAGGGCTTGTGGGGGGCCAATAAGGGCTTATATGGGGGGGCAATAAGGGCTTGTGTGGAGGGAAAACAAGGGCTTGTGTGGGGGACCAATAAGGGCTTATGTGGGGGGCAAATACGGGCTTGTGTGGGGGGCCAATAAGGGCTTATGTGGGGGGGCAATAAGGGCTTGTGGGGGGAAAACAAGGGCTTGTGTGGGGGACCAATAAGGGCTTATGTGGGGGGCAAATACGGGCTTGTGTGGGGGGCCAATAAGGGCTTGTGTGGGGGGGCAATAAGGGCTTGTGTGGGGGGCAAATGAGGGCTTGTGTGGGGGGCAATAACGGCTTGTGTGGGGGGCAAATAAGGGCTTGTGTGGGGGGCAAATAAGGGCTTGTGTGGGGGGAAAATAAGGGCTTATGTGGGAGGCCAATAAGGGCTTGTGTGGGGGGCAAATAAGGGCTTGTGTGGGGGACCAATAAGGGCTTGTGTGGGGGGCCAATAAGTGCCATTGGCCCTTCAAGACGAACATTTGACAAGTAATGATAAATGCCACTATCATAATGAATTATCTTTTAATCTGCCATCAGTCTGTTTTAGTTTCAGACTAATGACAACATATTTCTTATTTTACTGTCCAATGACATGAAATGGCACAAGGGAAGGACTCCACAAAAGGACCACCCCCAAAAATCGACGCGCGCTACGCGCACCCACACATGTGCCCTTTTTTGGAGTTTGAGCCCCTGCCCCCCTAGTGCTCTCTGCACGGCCCTGCTATAGCCGGTGTATTTGTTCAGTAACAGGGCTCTCTCTGCTCTCTTTCCAGTTTCACTTCCTGTGTATCCTGATTGAATTTGTATCCCAACCTGAAAATGTATTTTCTGTTTACTAAAGAGATGGAGAGACAGAGAGAGAGAGCTGTGTTAGTGAACACAAACTGTAGTCTATAGCAATGATTACTATCCAAATATAGAGCTACTTTACACTTAATAATAAATATAAATGTTTCTTAATCTTTTAAAACCTTTTAGATCAACATCTTCTTCTTCCTCATCACTGTGTGGAAGCTGGCACAAAAGTTCTCCAGTTTGAATCCTGACCTCGACAAATTACACAAAATTAAGTGAGTTAGCGATCAAAAGTCCCAGTCATTTTGGGCTGGCGGTTGCCTAATTCTTCCTGTAACAAAGTATCATGCAACGTGTTGCTCAACAACCTTTGTCACGGAAGCATGAATTGGGCTTTCATGTAACATTTCCCTCTGCAGGGCTTTCATCATCACCGCAGTGGCTCAGCTGTGTGTGCTGGGCACCATGTGGATCTTTGGTTGCTTCCAGTTTGACCAGAGCACAATAGCTTTATCGTACCTGTTCACCCTCCTCAACAGCTTACAGGGGGTTCTGCTGTTCGTCCTGCACTGCCTATTCTCTAAACAGGTTTGACACACTTATTAATACGAGACAATTGAATAGCACTTTGTTTTACGAGCAATGAGCTGTGCAATGACTACTGATGATGATCTCAAACCTGAATGCAGATTCATTACAGAGTGCTCGATTTTGCCCCCTGTAGGTGAGAGAGGAGTATGGGAAGTTAATACCCAGCATCCGTTCACCCCAGAAGAAAAAATACTCAGATTTCAGCACCTCCCAGTCAAGCAAGGCACAGGTAAGCTACCTTACAAGATAGATATTTTTAATCACAAAGCTCAAATGTCTTAGATATATTAACCACTTACACCCTATACACTTGTTGACCGGGGTCCCCCAGGAGTGTGTCTACACTTTGCCCCTTCTTTTTTCCCTTCTAGACCAAATCTGTTCCGCAGAAATGTCTACAAACACACAATGCGTCGCAGCACAGACATGTTGTGAGCTCATTGACTGAGTATTTTCATTGAACTTCCACCGATTATGACATGCCCAGAATAGAGATGCTAGGGTTTATGTGGCTAAGAAGAAATACACACAAGAGACAACAGAAAAACTGAATACATTTCATCTCATATCAAGGGTATAATGGTATCGTTATCTACCATAAACCTGCTTAACACAAGAAAGTTATTTGGCTCATAGCTCCGTTTGGAACCTCACTCTATGAGAAGAGATTCTGTATGAGGTATCCCTGCATCGGTAGAATGGGGGCTGAGCCGTCCAAAAACAGTGGCAAAAACCCTTTTCGCAGTATCGCTTTAAAAAAGTAAATATATTTTGGCTAGCTGCAGATGATAAACTTAGGACAGGCATGTAAAGATTTTACAGAGGGGTGAAACAACTGCTTAAACCAGTCATAAATTGCACGTTTATTCAGCATGTGGCCAGTCAACCCCCGTCCGCATGCGCAGTACTGCTTCTGTACTGTCCTCGCTACGTGTACATTAGTGTACATAGTTAGACAGTCAGCCAAACTCCTTTAAAAATGAGATGGGAGTCAGGATGTAGCGTCCAAGCTCCAGTATTTAATGTCACACTTCATATCACCAATAAATGGAGTAAAACTATAAAAAAGAAAGAAAAAGACAGGCTGTAACAACCATCAAACAAGCAGGTGAACACACTGAGCTATAATCTACACAAAATCTCAATCTATCATAGCACATGTGGAAATAAAACAATTAGGCCTATGCATGAACACACTATAAAGTTTGCATACCAAAACAGTGAAAATAAATCGATTATGCATGAACACACATCATAAAGTTGCATACCAAATCAGAAACTACATACACTGACATAAGAACATGAAAAGTTCCCATTTACAGACAATGCTGTCGACTGCACAACAAGAGATGGTGTAATGAGGGTTTTCAGAGCACACACATAATTAACAGCACATACACCTGTGTGCTTCTCCTAATCAGGGCAAGACACAGCAGACATGTTCTATATAATGAATTGAATGACCAGTAAGTGGCTCTGGTAACACTTTGCCATTAAAGGGCAGAACAGCTTCCGTAAGATTGCATTGGGAAAACATGGTACTGGCTGACTTCATAAGATTTGTAAGCGGTTGTTTCACCCCTGTCTAAAAATGTTACGTGCCTATCCTAAGTTTATCATCTGTAGCCTGCCTTCTATACCTTTACTTTTTGGAAACTATACTGCAAAAAGGGTTTTGCTACTGTTTTTGGGCGGCTCAACCCCCGTTCTACCGATGCAGGGATATCTCTATACGGAACCTCTTCTCTGAGCTAATAGTGTAGAGTGAGGTTCCAAACGGAACTATTTGGTGCAATGTTAATATTCTTATTGTTATAGCTGGCGTGAAGCGCACAACATGTTTCTATGTTAATATTCTTATTGTTATAGCTGGCGTGAAGCGCACGACATGTTTCTATGTTAATATTCTTATTGTTATAGCTGGCGTGAAGCGCACGACATGTTTCTATGTTAATATTCTTATTGTTATAGCTGGCGTGAAGCGCACGACATGTTTCTCGGTGTCTCAGCAGCACAGCATCACAAATGTGCCCATTGTGCTTTTATACCTTCTTTAATCCTCAGTCATCCAAGAGTGGTCAGAACACGGGGGAGTCTCGTATCTGAAGACTCACAGACTAGTGACCTCAGAAACATCCACGAAGGTCAAGACGACATCCCTGACATGAGATCTTCAGGAAGCTGTATGATTAATTACTGTCCTCAGCTTTACATTTCAAATGTTTAGTACTGTCTTTTACTATAAGCTGGCCTTTACGTTAGAAGCTAAGGAGAAAAAAAACTGTTTACTGTAATACTTTACATATCTTTTGTTGTAATTTTAAGACGAAAAAAGGACAACTGGGCTGATATTATCACAACCTGCTTGAATGGGGTGCTCTCAGTCTTAGCATGGCTTGTTGAATCATTCAGGTACTGAATCTGACCCACAAAGACAACCCTACAAGGTTATCCATCAAATACCAGCACTTTTCCTCTTTAGCTGTACAGTATGTCTTATGTTTTTGTCCGTGCTGTGTACAACGTTGTTTTGCTGTATTTAAGGTATTGTATTTAAAATATAACCATCACAGAAGGAAAATAGATGGATTTAATGTGTACATTTGTGTTCATAATATATTTCTGTATATTTCTTCATGAAGCTGCGCTAGAGCCTGTAAGCATGTCAGTATGAGTATACTGTATAATAACAGTAATGATACCTCGTTACAGTAACACTTTCTTTGAAGCCCATGTCTATAACGCATTATAAACATATTTATAATGCATTGCAATCTACTTTACCTTATAAGTAATTAAATAAAGCTTTATAATGTATGGTTATTGTTATAAAGCGTTAGGTTTATGTATGACTGAGTGCTTTTAACTATAATTATACAGTGATATGTTTAGATGGCATTATAGACATCATTCTTCATGCTTCACAGAACGTTTTATCCACGGGGGGAAACAAATGTCAATAGCCTGTGATACAATTAATGTAAAGAGGTTGAGACCTTGAATGTCCAAACTACTGTTAATATGACTCTTAGAATATTGCTCAAAACAATCCTCTGCTATGCATTCAATACACAGTACATCTGTACTTAGTTGCTATTTGTTATACTTCACTGTTTTTTATATGCTGTTTGAATAAAACTTATTTTTTTTAAGTAGTCTGAGCCTTCAAATGCTTGAAAAGAAAGACATTTTGTTCTGCTCTCTGTTTTCTACTAAGACACTACTAATGCATGCAGGGGTCTTAAGCCCTAACCACACCAAAGGGTCACCATGCAACTCCTTGGGTACAAACGGTTGCAAGGAGTTAGCGCTAAAACCGTCTTGACCCTTTGGTGTGGTTTGGGCCATTGAATTCCATACGTTGAATCACTAGGGTCAACGTGGGTCAACGTGCAACAAGACATATCACACCGCAGGGACAACGCTAAAACCGTCTTGACCCTTTGGTGTGGTTAGGGCTTTAAACGTTTTTCAGGTCAAGGACCCCTTCGGTGAGTGAGATGAAGCAGGGACCCCCCACTACATATTGTAAAAATGTAATTTATGTTGCAGATTAAACTTTCATAGATACTTGGTTTGCTCCTTTTTCCCTCAACACCAAACCACATTGCCGAAAATAGCCGAACTACGAGCTCACAACACCTGGCTTAGGCTGCAAGATCTGCTGCTATATGTTTCCCTCAGAATAGAGATGCTAGGGTTCAAGTGGTTAATGTAAAAAAAAAAAATCCTATCACACAAAGATTTGGCAGCCCTTCTGTAGTAACTCTCTGGACCTCCTGATGAAGACCCCTGCACTACTGCACCCTAATTAATGTCTATCATCAGCTCCCTCTGCTGTTGAGCTCAGCTCACCTGGCAACAATACAAAAGCAAAAACAAGGTTCTGCCGATCATTACCACCACACCACAGATGATTGACTTTCAAAACTTTGAAAAATAAATAAATAATAATAATAATAATAACCTTCAAGTTGCAGCAAAAAGAAAATTCCAAGTTGCAGCAGTCCTTGAGTAAAAGAGTGCACAAAGAAAAAGGTTCTGTTCAAATGGGACTGCATCAATAATGCAATAGACAAAGACTAGAAAAATGTTTCTTAATTAGGCAATGGTGTTACTTTGATTGATTGATTAAATACATTATTAACAGTTTGCAGAAAAAAGCACAGGAAAGTACAGTTCAATATATAGGTCTGCTAAGAGGATTTAAAACCCAAGAAAGCCAGTGGCTTGTTGGGGTCCTTAATATTCAATTAATCAAAAGTACACTCACTGAAAATAATAGATTTTAGCAAAATAAGTTAATAAAGAAATTAATAAATCATCCACCACTGTGCAAAAAGTATAAATAAGGCTTAAGAGTCCTGCCCAGAGGCAGATAGAAAGTTCTGCATTTGCCTTCAGCGGTCAGCCTTGATCTTAACCATGGGATATGTTCAAAATACAAGATGTCTTATTGTTACATCAAATGAAACAAGTACTTTTTTTAAAATAAACTAATAATTTCGGTTGTACAATATTTTAGCAGTATAGTAGCAAATAAATAACTAAGAGTAGCAAACAATAGTATAGAAGGTAAAGAAAAGTATGTAAATTAGGCTACATTAAGGTGCTTGAAGATGCTGCATGCATGGATCCTACTACTAAATAGTATCCATGTGTATTTGCACACTGCATGTGTATATCTACATGTAGGTGTGTGTCCATTCATGTGTGCATATGATTGAGTGGTAGTTAATTTGCAATGTGTCATGCATGTGCTAGTATGTAAATATTGAGGTAGGGGTGTGCATAAATATCTGCATAGATATGCGTAGATATGTTCCTTTATTGCAGGTGAATTACTTCCCTTTCCTGAAAGCACATGTTGTCCAAATGTGGTTTTCTTACAGCATAACAAGACCTCAGGCTCACAGTGCCATGGTGTGATGGTAAAATAAATATCACTTGGTGTCCAGCGGTGCTCCATTTTTCACGTGCACACAGATGTCAAGGTCAGTGGTTTTCAAAGGGGTCCTTGGGGGTGTTCCAGGAGGTCCCCAGCAAAATTACTTAGGTTTTAACCAAACCTATCTTACACTATTCGAAATCTATCCAAGATCGTGCACAGAATGACTTCGTGTGATGTCACGTACCTGTCTCCAGTTCACATCTGTCACGGTTGCAGAATGACAGATGGCAGCATAGTTTATATTAACTGTCACTGCAGCCCGTGCCCTATATAGGCTATATACACATACACGCTCAATGTATGTACAGCTGACATTTTAAAGTAACATGCAAGGATTGGAAGACTTTTAAATATGTTTATGTATACATTTATTACAGAGCGCGCAAGTAATAGTTTTCGTCCATGTCGCTGTTTGATGCGTATGCGCCGTGCCAGCGTATGACGTAATGACTACTTGTGGTTGATATGGCAGTGGTGTCAGATTACATACATGTATACATACATGTACCTTTAATCCTCCCGACACTAAAACATCGTCATTACGTCACCATCGAAAACCAATTACACCCTGGCATTGGGTCCTTTAATCCACATCTTTATTACGTCATCATTGAGAGCTAGTTATACCAGTTATACCTGACGTCATATGCTGCTACGATACATACGCATCAAACGGGGCGCAGAGTAACCACAGTATACCGCCCCACCCCCACAGTATACCCCCCCCCAGAGAGGACGTATAGGGCCTTAGTCCTACTCCTCCTCCCAGCCAACACTCCCCACTGACAGGTAGTTGCCTCGTTCTCTCGTGGCCTGTGGCTTTTATTGGGAAAAATCCGTTTGAGGGAAAGGATGTTCCAGATTGATGGTTCCGGCCTGAAGACTACAAAACAATGACTACAACATGACGTAACGATATCATCCGCTCCCGACCAGATCATAAACCCGAAAAGGAATGCTGCCCAGGCTAGGGTGGTAAGGGTTGTGAGGAAAGGAATGCTGCCCAGGCTAGGGTGGTAGGGTTGTGAGGAAAGGAATGCTGCCCAGGCTAGGGTGGTAAGGGTTGTGAGGAAAGGAATGCTGCCCAGGCTAGGGTGGTAAGGGTTGGCAGCCCAAAACACTTCCTCCGTGAGGAGGAACCAAAAGCTACAGACTGCAGTAAAACCTGCAAGGAGCGTTAAAATCAGACCCAACTGAACTGAGTGGTACTGTACTGTACTGTACTGTACTGTACTGTACTGTACTGTACTGTACTGTACTGTACTGTACAAGTCCTCCTCCCTGGCCTGTGTGTGTGTGTGTGTGTGTGTGTGTGTGTGTGTGTGTGTGTGTGTGTGTGTGTGTGTGTGTTAGGCTGTGCAACAGTGACACTTGGTGGTCAACAAACGCTATTTCCATACTCGGACAGACAAAAATCAGCCTCCGAGGCTAAGATGTGTCCTGTTCAGCGGCAACAATGACGCAACACACAGAAGGATTCTGCACTCCTGGTCAGACGAAGGAGGAGCTAGGCCCACAGCGCCTGCAGGGTGTCCCCAACAACCCATCAGCCATCTTCCCTATTGACTGTCTCTTAGTCTTGCAAGAGACAGTGGGGGCTGTAGCATGCCACTTGGACACAGGCCAAGCCTTGGTCGGGTCGCCTAGAGGAGTGTTGTAAGACCCATAGAAACACCCAACGATTCCAGGTTTACAACACTAATATGTCCCAGTTTGGGCATCAGTAGATGTTTAATTTACTGCTGGTGAGGAGATGTTCAGTTTAACTTGAGGCTAGCCAGGAGAACGTCAGGGGAGAGCTGCCAGGGCCTCATGGAAGGCATAGCCTGTTAGTAGTATTCTTAAGTTCCTGTTTGTTGTTTTCTCAGTGTTCATTTAATTTCTCGTTCCTATTTTTGGAACGTTGTTTTGGCGAGTGTTATTTATTTGTTGTTTGTTGTACTGGTGGACTGGACCTGGACCTGGACCTGGACCTGGACCTGGACCTGGACCTGTCTACTTTGTGGAGCCGCCTCGTGCCGTTGGCCAGCCTTTCCACATTAACGCATTTATTAATGGAGAAGAATTCAAGCTTACAACAAATGTTAGTATAAAGCAGCAGTCAGGAAGTGCATGAATACAAAACCCTTCAGAATAAAACAACGAACCAGAAACTTCAAGGCAGCCGCAGTTCACATGAACAACAATGTACAGTATGTACTGACAGTGTACATGTGTGTGGAATGAGTCCAGTTTTATAGGCAGTAAGTTGATTTAAGGTGTGGAATGGGCATGGTGCTGTTTTGGGCTGATGTGGGAGTTGAGACCTGTGTGTAAGGGCTGTGAGATGGAATGGAATGTGGGAGTGGCCGAAGTGGAAAGAAAGACAGACAGAGCAGAGGGCAGGGGGAGAGATACGGAAAGACAAACACACAGGTGGCAGAGCATGACAACATCGTCCAGTCGACCAATTTCAAAATGGCAGGTGCTTGACATTGAATGTCAAATAGTCTAGTCCCCGATTATAATACGACCCAGTTTTTTGTAGGATATGTCCATTGGAAAACAAAAGGATATGTATAAATTGTCCTTGGGGCAAAATAACAAACAATCCAAAAAGTTGAAATTTGTTCTCCGCTTTTGACCCATCTCTTTGGAGCGGTGAGCCGCAGCCGTGATGCGCCTTGGAATCATTGTAGTTTACCTGACCCCCAATCCAACACTTGATGCTGAGTGCCAAGCAGGGAGGCATTGGGTCCCATTATTACTGTGTTTGGTATGACCCGGCCGGGGATCGAACCCCAACCTGCTATTCTGCTAAGATCTGCTATTTTTGTTGCTACGTTCTGCTATTCAAGTGGTTAACAGTCACTGGCTCCTTCTATTGTCCAGCAGAGATCAACTGCTCTGTTGTCATTAAGTATAAGTACCAGTACTATGGTGACATATCCAGGCCTCTCTGTTCTGGGCATCCTTGGCTAAACAACAAACAATATTTATTTTCCACATACCGGCATTTCCCATGCAGCTTTATAACATGCTGTATAGCCTGGCATTATTGCATGTTGACATGTCATTGTTACATTCCCAGGGTGTTGAGACAAAAGTCTGCATCATCTTCGTCATCTTTTTTGCTTATTGGAAGTGGAAATGTCATCAATGTAGTTATTTCCTTTATGTGACAAGGCACATAAAGGCTAGATACTTGTGAGTAGCCTATTTTATATTTTATTGGTTTTATTTTCAGTATTTCAACAATTGCTTAAAGATTCTGCTTCACCTTTAGTATTCAGGCTGGTATTTTTAGACCCCTGGTGGTTTCTGAATAGGCCTACTGTGATTCAGTAAATCTACTGCATTGATAAATAATAATATCTTATGATAAATCCAGTGTATCACCTGAGATCCATATTCATGTCCTTCAGAAATTCCAATAACGGAGTCCTTCGGAAGGACTTATTCAGCAGGACCTGCGTATCCCAGTGATTCCCAACCTGGCGGTTGGGACCACCAGGGGGTCCCCAAATTATTTTGGGGGGTCCCCAGACGATTAGCTTAATGTGCAACAAATTGTTTTCTCACTCAGTCAACAGTAAATAAACCAACAACATAGTTTATTTTGTAAATACATCAAAGATGCGAATATAATCCATTTCTAATGGATGCCTTGGCCTGGCTGGAAGAGAGGTCATCAGGTGGTCTCCAACCTTCTTAGAGTGTTTCAACCCTCAACCACTACACTCTCCAGTTGGCGGGTCAGCAGTGATTGGCCAAGTCACTGCCCCTCTCCTCCAGGCTTCCAGCTATAGACAAGTCCACGGAGGGGCACCCTGCACGCAGCCATCACCGAAGTGCGAAAAACCCGCCGGCCAGGTGAAGCAAACCAGTGCTGACCACACCCCAGCGACCGCCGTGCCCAGGGCACCCCCCCGCGGACCCGCCCACTGTCCTTTCTCCCCTGCCAGAACTAGCAGGAAGCTCTCTCTGCCTTGTGAGTTCTTGGGGGACTTCAAGGGAGCCTTCTCTGCGTCTGTGTCACTGTCATAGTTGTTGTCGTTGAATCTGTCCTATCGAGTCTCTCTTCCTCCCCTCCTCTCGGGAGACTATGGGGTATTGCTCATTTGTACGGTCTGTAGCTTGCGTGGTGCCCTCTTGCGAGTGCTGCAACAGAGGTTGCTAACCCCTGTTGCCCTGCCAGACTTTCCTGGAGGTCAGCTGTCTCTCCAGCGTCACCGACCTTCCTCGGTTGCCATCCAGACTTTCCTGGAGGTCACTGCGGTTGCCCAGGGAGTTCAGTTTGTAAATACATCAAAGATGCGAATATAATCCATTTCTAATGGATGCCTTGGCCTGGAAGAGAGGTCATCAGGTGGTCTACAGTAGTGTCTACAGGTTATCTGCACATTTTTGAAGTGACAATTTAATTAGACCTTTTTTATTCCAAATTGTCCAAATTGTCAAATATTACACAAGAAAGACGCAGGGCAAAGTGTGAGTCATTGTGAGCTTGTAGTTTGGCTATTTCCACAAATAAAATTAACACATGTTTATCTGTGGAATCGAGTCAAAGTAAATGTAATGTCTACAATTAAATTAAATTAAATTCAAGTGTTTGTTAAGGTGTGTGTGTGTGTGTGTGTGTGTGTGTGAGGGGACCTTTATAAGATGAGACAGCTCCTGAATCCTGTGCAAAATGTGCAATATATCATAGGCAGGCCTTCAGTCTGCAGGGAGCAATACAAACCAAACTCAGTAAACTCACAAATGCCTAACTTAACTGTATAGGACCAAAACATGTTGCAGAACAAATATGATGCTAGCAGCTAAAATAGACTTTCATTATTTTGTAATCACATCTATGTGAGGTAAGGTATAGGCTACAACAGATTTGGTACATTTCATAACCAGCATTTAGTAATACCCTACAAACTATCGACATCCTGCCAGGCAGCATCTGCAAAGTGCACTGCACTCACTCACTGTGCAATGGCAGAAACAAACAAAAAGAAACAGGGGCGGGGAAAATATCGTCCAATCGAAATGAGCAACAGCTTGACGAGCATTAACCGCATCCAATGGCTACGCTCGCTGACTAGACACAACCCCGATGTGGGCGGTGCTCCAGCCTCCAGTTGGTTGTAACGGGTCGGGTACCATTCAACATGGAGTACAGAGGATAGCCTGATTTCATTCTATTTCCAGATTCCTGGTGGATTTCGAGCACATTTGCTCTCGTTCGAAATTATTTTCTCTCTGTTTTTTGGAATATTTGAACACCTGGATATCGAGGGGTTGCTCTGTATTGTTTGTTACGTTGTCAATTCCCCTCGCATGGAAGCTGTTTACAATCCAAGTTCAACCGCGTTGACTAGACATAGTGCATTATCACTGAACTGTGAACAAACTATTGCAACACTTGGAAACTGTTGTGATCAAACATTAGATTTTTTTTTAAAGGTTCAGTCGGTGTATTCGTATTGTTCTCATTAACTGCAACCAACCGGCAGAACGGGTTACCCTGACTGTGGACGTGAACTCAATTACAATATTTTTTAGACGGGGTTAGTAGGTGAAAGGTTACATTGCTCTGGTCCGCTGTTGAATAGGTAAGTTGTTGTCTACAGTACATTTGCTTGCATTTTAGATTTTACGCAGTACAGTCAGTGCAATGAATGAATACAATGACCTGGCATGACATCCATATTATAGGCTGCTTAAATGTGTGTGGGGATAATCTGTCCCACACAATTAAATCCTCTGTTATTTATCTCGGGGTGTAACCCCGCAGGGGTCCATTTGGTTACTGTTGTTTGTACAGATTTTACAAGCTCTGAGTTACCTAACTCGGAGAGTTTTACTGTGTAGTGTGCATGGACTGCAAACACAGTTTGTGTTCAAATGTTTTGATATAGGCTAATTGGTTATGCATTATATTTTATATAATTGGTTAATGTACTTAAGTAAATATACAATATCAAATGAACCTGATGTTTATATATATAAACCCATGAAGCCTAGTATATTCATTCTACGCTATTAAAGTCCTCTTTATCTCATTTCCTCTGTATAACAGGAATGCGCAATGTGGCGAGTGCCTCAGTCTCTCTGGGGTCACTGGGGCTGCTGCGGCTCTTCGGGGTGCCCTGGTCCTGGAGCTTGGCAGCAGGCCTTGGGGTCTACCTGGGTACGAGTGGTTGGAGGTACTTCTACATCGCGCTGCGCACTGCCAAGAGAGACCTGAAGTAAGTTTTCATATTAAATACCATAAGGCAGTGCTTCTCAAACTTTCTTAATTTCAAGGACCCCCAGTTTGATATGCATGAGGCTTAGGACCCACATTTGATATAATTTTCCATGTCTGGGTAAATTTAATAATCTATTCAATCCTAAATCTGGAAAATGTCAAAATGGAACCAAATGAAGTCCGTAGCGTCTGTTTGTACACTCTTCAGAGTTACAGAACTTTAACTTCCTCAATGAACCCTGGGGGATCCAGACCCCCCAGTTTGAGAATCACTGCACTGCCAATAATTAATTCATAATGAATAATGCTTGTTTTTGACCACCTCAATAACCCAATCTAATTAATTGATTGAATTACATTGTAATTGACAAATGCATATGCATAAACATTTGTATTTTGTAGATATATCTGTCAAAAAGATAAAACAACAAAGCTCGAGAGCTACTTTCCATTGTGATCCTTTGAGTGTAAGTGTGTGTGTGTCACCTGGTAGATCCAGTTGTTGTTGTTCACCCCTCCCTGCCACAAGGTGTAACAATAAACCTATAATTAATCATGCTTGTGGTTCTCTGGAATGTAAATGTGCCCTTTTCCTGTAACCACATCTAGTGGCCTCTATGTGCTCTTGCGTGTGAAGCTGGCATTGTGGAGGCACATGCGTCGTTCCAGCAACATTCCTTCCATCTTCGCCGAGACCGTGAAGCTCCACCCGGACAAACCGGCCCTGATCTACGAGGCCACCGGCGAAATATGGACCTTCACCCAGCTGGACCAGCAGTCTAACACGGTGGCCCAGTGGGCAAAGGGTCAGGGATGGACGTCTGGCGACGTGGTGGCGATCTTCATGGAGAGCAGGCCACTGCTGGTGGCCCTCTGGCTGGGGCTGGCCAAGGTGGGCATCGAGGCTGCCCTCATCAACTTCAACCTCCGCCGCGACGCGCTCTTGCACTGCATTGGCGTGTCGGGGGCCCGGGGCATCGTGTTTGGAGCAGAGCTCGCTGAGGGTAAGCAAGCCTAAATATTTAGCGCATTCTGTTTGTGTCCATCACATGCATTCTGTAGTCAGTATTGTGTCCCATGATGTGTTCCACTGTCCACTGTCAGCATTCTGCCTGTCTCACACTGTACGTTGCCAACATTGTGACTCTGTCATGGTATTTTCCCTCTGTGTCCGTGACATCACAATGTCTTAGATTAACATTCTGGCATTCCTACGGTGTCATATTCTCTAGGTACATTGTAGCAGTTATTGTATTTGTTGCCTATGACATCAGTCAATCTTCTGTGGCAGCACACTGTCTTCTGACTAATATGTTAAAGATCCGCCTCCAATATTACATTTACATGTCACCACAGTCTGGCTGTGACTGTTGCAACCTATCATTTAGCTTTCTTCTGTTTGCAACCCAAAATCAACAATGAAAGGCTAGTATAACGAATTAAATCCAGTCTGTTTACCCATTTTATTTTCATTGTACCCAATGTGCAGTACATTATAGTAAACCTCCCAGTGTCTACTACAGTGATGCAACTGAATTAACCAATGCCCTCTCTTCTTGTCTCTATATCATCCTTTTTACGGATTGTCAGCCATGTTGGAGGTGAGTTCGTCCCTGAGCCAGTCCATGGTATGCTTTTGTTCAGGAGAGCTCAGTACTGTGCTTCTGGGGTCTCTTGGTGCCCAACCCCTGGACCCCATATTAGCTTCTGCCTCTAGACTTCCCCCTCCTCCTTGCCTTCTCCCCAAAGGCTTCAATGGTGAGTGTAGTAGGCCTGTCGCAGTTATTACACAATCGCCTGATTGCAATTATAAAGCACAATCATTTTTCATCGTTAGAATCATGTCCATTCATCTCTAGAAAACAGAGAGATGAAATGTCATATCACTATTTCCATGTCATGACTCATTGTCCATGCTCTTTAAACCAATTTCAACTTGCTGTTACCATTGCAAATCTACTAGAAAACATGTAATTATTCGACGCATTGTGAGATGTTAGAGCAACAATATTTGCTATCTTTGAAAGTAGAGATTTGTATATGGCTTGTTTTCATTTCATTGGTACCAGTCATCGTCAGCAGTTTCTTTGTATATTTAAGTTATTTGTCATATCTGCCTTTCACTTTTGTATACAAAGACTGAAGAAATTTAATTTTATTTACATGTTGCAATGTTGCCAATGCCAAAAACACAATGAAATCATCAGTCACAATTATTTGAGTGACAATTAATCGTCAGCTAAATGTCATGATCGTGACAGCCGACACATTTACACTCTGTTTTTGTACTCCCCCAAGACACAATCTCTGATTGTATATTTTCAAATAGTCCCAACTCTTATTCATATTCAAACATTCACCATGATTTGTCTGTATTATTTAAAGTGCTAACCTTTTATTTACACCTATGCTATTTTGGTTTTATTGCACAAAGAATGGAAGGAATCTCAGGGTTTCCTGCAGGAAAAAAATGTAGTCTAGCTGCTACTAGAGTGGGTGCAAATGCATGTTCAGTAAGTACACACACACTGGGGCTGGGGCCAAAAATGTCCTCCATATTTATGCCAGATATACAATATGACTATGGTTCACACTTGTTATTTTATATTTTAGTTTGTATTTAGTTGTCTGTTTTAGCATGTGATGGGTTGGTGGCACATTCATGTCTACATTATGTCGGTGATCTATTTTTCGGAGGTTTAGCCACGGTGCTGACTGCCTAGAACTGGTCTGGCAGAATGCCACACTGAAATTCTTCTCATTCTTTTTGAACAGAATTCTCTCTAGTGGTTATCTAACTTGTGATAAACTAAGCAGGGTTATTATTAGTCATTTTGTATTCAGAATGGTTCTTGACCTTTTTTCTGTGGTAGACCTGGATAATAGTTTGCTGTTTGTGTGCTCTCTGAATCACAAATGTCTTAACTACGGCATATCTGCTTCAGCTTATTTATGTAAGCAGACAAGTCTTTTCCAATGCCAAGGCATAATTTTATTCACAAACAACATGTGAAGACATTGTATCATTACTGTGCGCCAAAGATTATTTTGCCTGACACTCTGGATGTGTCCAAAATGTGTTAAAGTACTGGAGATGATGTACAGGTACATACTGTGCTTGTCATTATTGGGAACAGTAAACTACCATCCAGATGTTGGGTACAAAGTGTTTGTGGTTGAGGATCTCAGGCACATTCAGTGATTTACACGTATTGTTTCCTTCTGCAGATCGCCTGTTTTACATTTACACTTCAGGCACCACAGGACTTCCCAAAGCTGCTATTGTGGTACACAGTCGGTAAGCTCACATAAACCCATTATTTAAGATCTGAGGCCGATTCTACAAATGCCTTCTAAATCAGTAGTTCTCACACTTTCAAGATTAAATAAGTAAATAAATAAAGTTAATAAACAGATATTCGTAATGCGCTGTGGGCTTGTATATCTGCTATTTTCTAATAGCCAACGCAAAAATCTAATTTGGCTGATTGATTGATTGATTGAAAATGTTATTAACAGTTTGCAGAATTACAGTACATTTCAAGCACAAACTCAATACAAAGGCTGTTAACTGTGAGTGGACGACCCAATTAAGCATTACACTTGTTTACAACAGGGTCCACCATGTTCAAATCATCAAAACATTTAGAGACGTACAAATAGACACTTCTATATAGACAAAGAACAGTATAGGAATTCATCATAATGGAGGTAAAAAGGGAAAAGAAACATATACAGTGAGGGAAAAAAGGCTACTGGAAAGATCACTGAGGAGATTATAACATGTCCATCTCACCCACAGCTACTTCAGAATTGCTTCTTTTGGGTATTATGCCTTCCGCATGCGTTCTAACGACGTCATCTACAACTGCCTGCCCCTCTATCACTCAGCAGGTACAGTAGTCTGCATACAAGTCTAGTCTGACTAAGTCTAATACTATTTTCTTTCTTTCTATTGTACTATATTCATATTGTATTCACTAGTGTGTTGTGTTAGAAATGTGTTATTTTTGTTGATAGATCGCTAGGTTTGAGGTCTACCTGCTATCCTGGTTAATTTGACCACTGACCCTGTTGTTGATTGACTAGGTTTCTTCCTGGTTATTTGCCGACGCTAAAGAGCATCTGCTAAATGCCTAAAATTGTAGATGAATGTTAATGGTGCGTTGACACTGGCAGATACAAAAGATACAAAGCTACACACAGCATATTTGAAGATAAAGTTGAAACTAGCTCAATGTTTTTGTAGCTGTTGTAGCTTTTGTGGCAGCTACAAACCATACTTTGTATCTTCATGTCGCCAGCTTCGATGGCAATTTAACGGTAGACTGTATCTTTCTATCTAACCTAACATGAAGCATCATGCTGCAGGGCGTATGATGCTTCATGTTAGATAGATGGATTAATGAAGCATCATGCTGCAGGGCGTATGATGCTTCATGTTAGATAGACCTAACATGAAGCATCATGCTGCAGGGCGTATGATGCTTCATGTTAGATAGACCTAACATGAAGCATCATGCTGCAGGGCGTATGATGCTTCATGTTAGATAGATAGATTCTATCTCCCTAACATGAAGCACCATGCTGCAGGGCGTATGATGCTTCATGTTAGATAGATAGATTAATGAAGCACCATGCTGCAGGGCGTATGATGCTTCATGTTAGATAGATAGATTAATGAAGCACCATGCTGCAGGGCGTATGATGCTTCATGTTAGATAGATAGATTAATGAAGCACCATGCTGCAGGGCGTATGATGCTTCATGTTAGATAGATAGATTCTATCTCCCTAACATGAAGCATCATGCTGCAGGGCGTATGATGCTTCATGTTAGATAGATAGATTAATGAAGCATCATGCTGCAGGGCGAATGATGCTTCATGTTAGATAGATAGATTAATGAAGCACCATGCTGCAGGGCGTATGATGCTTCATGTTAGATAGATGGATTATATTTGTAAGTGAAGATATCCAAAGTCCATGCTTTGTCCTGGTCAGGTAATATCATGGGCGTAGGTCAGTGTCTGATCAATGGCCTCACCGTGGTTGTGAAGAAGAAGTTCTCCGCTAGCCGCTTCTGGGAAGACTGCACCAAGTACAACTGCACAGTAAGGCGTTGAGCAGTATGTCTTTTATCTCCCATATTTCTTTTCATGTTTTTTTTTTCTTCATAAATGAATGCCCTTTACTGTACTTTGTCTCATGATTATGAAAGTGTGACGAGCTGTGAACTTTTTCAATTTCCTGAAAGGTTTTGTGACATAGAACATCGGTTTCATAGAAAAGATATGTTGTATTAAAATTGTGCAGACAAATAGATGACTAAATTGGTGTAAAAACTGCCAAGATTAAAAGCCTTGGGTTATTCTGTTTGTTCCTATAGGTCGTGCAGTACATTGGGGAAATCTGTCGCTACCTCTTGACCCAGCCGGTGCGGCCGTCGGAAAAGGGCCACCGCGTTCGCCTGGCCGTAGGGAACGGTCTACGCCCCAGCGTGTGGGAGGCCTTCACGGAGCGCTTTGGCGTGGCCCAGGTCGGCGAGTTCTACGGAGCAACCGAGTGCAACTGTAGCATCGCCAACATGGACGGCAAGGTCAGTGGATGACGACATTATTGGCATCAAAATGTACAAAATAATGCCTTCTAAATCAGTAGTTCTCAAACTTTATTCAGATTTTTTTTTTAAAGAAAATTGCAGATGTACAAGATCACAATGCAGCGTGAAGTGACATGCTGTGAGCTTGTAGATCTGCTATTTTCAAATAGCAAGTATAAAATAGGTGCTTGAATGTATGTTTTTATAATAAAAATCTAAATCTGTAAAGGAACTACCGGTAGTAACTAAAGCTGTCAAATAATTATAGTGAAGTAAAATGTTTTACTTCACTAGTGCCAGTTTTGCACAGCATGATTGTAGCATAATTGTAGCTCACATCTGTGAAAAATAAATTCTTATGAGGAATACATTTGCCTCCTGTGTGATATAGCTGAATATGGGGTAGGCAGGAAGTCTGCACTACTGTATTTTAACATTAAGTTTAACATTAATGGTGGTACTTGTAGACATATTTTCTGAGGTGGTACTTGGTTTAAAAAGGTTGAGAATCACTGCTGTACAGCTGCTTAAAATGTGCTGCCTACCTACTTGTTTGAAGTGAACTTAAGTTACAGAGAGTATTTTACACTTTATTGCTGCACTAAGTATTGGGAAGGTCTCTGTCCTGTTCAATGTGTAGCAACTTGATTGCTACACATTGCTTTTGTTTACTCAGTAGATGATTTTTAAGCACTCTTGTATTCGGTATCGGCTAACACAGAAATTGTTGGATCGGAATCGGTTTGTAAACGAAAAAAGTGTATCGGGACATCCTTAGTAAAAAGTATAATATTTGTATCAAATATTAAAAAGTATCAAAAACATGAAATACTCAAGTAAAGGAAATGTATCAAAATTGTACAGTATTGCGTAAATGTAGTTACATCAATCAAGCTTTATTCATAGCACAATTCATACAGCAAGTGCAGTTCAATGTGCTTCACAGGAAAAATAAGTTCAAAATGCAGCGATGAATACATAAAAATCAATGCATTTAAAATTATAATAATGTAAAAGAACAAATAAAGTGTGAAGAGAATTGCAGCCATGTAAAAGTCAAAGCAATGTTAAAAAGATGTCTCAAGATTTCTTAAAACAAATGTCCACTGATTCAGGGACCCGCAGGCTGTATTAGCTTTGCATTATTTACTTTCCACCACTGCTTGTTTACTTTTCAGATTTCAAATATTTGACTGGATTCAGGTTGAGCAAGTTATTTCTGTCTGTCACCAGGTTGGAGCATGCGGGTTCAACAGCCGGATCCTCCCCAACGTGTACCCTATCCGTCTGGTCAAGGTCGACGAGGAGAGCATGGAGCTGGTGCGAGATGGCCACGGTCTCTGTGTGCCTTGTCGCCCCGGTAACTGACCGCTTCCCATAAACACACACTCCACCACATCTTTTATCCCTGATGTAATATATCTAAATTAAATGTTGTTCCCGTCTTAATAGGATCCTTGTTTGGTCTTCTGAAACCATCTCATTGCTAGGCCTGTCACAATTGTTACGTGAGCGCCTAGTCGCAATTATTTGAGACAATCGCAATTATTTCGCATAATCGTTTCCATGTCAAATAATGTTCATACATTTCAGATCAGCTGTATATGGAAAGTATGAAATTATATTATAAATGTGTCAGTAATATGTGTATTTAAGTTATGTGTCATATCTGCCCTGTGCAATCTTTGATTATGAGGCCTAAAAAACAATTATTTGTGTGACAATTAATCGTCAACTAAACTGTCTAATGGTGACAGCCCTACTAACAGCTCTCATCTTTGTCTTTGGCAGGAGAGCCTGGCCTGCTAGTGGGCCGTATTAACCAGCAGGATCCACTACGCCGCTTTGATGGCTATGCGAGCCAGGACGCTACTAGGAAGAAGATAGCCCACAATGTCTTCAAGAAAAATGACTCTGCATATTTATCAGGTCAGGTCACCAGTTGTGCTTATATCGAAATGAATGAATCCAATTAAAGTGGACCTTACTATTCCAGATATACTAAACAAATTGTTCTGTGTCAGATCAACCTTTACCAGCAAAACAAAATCTGGCCAGAGTTTAGCCCCTTTCGGAACCCTCGGTTACCTTTTCTGAAGTTTGGACGTACGGTACCCTAGGGTCCCTGACAGCTTATTCCGCCCTCCATAGGATGCAGATGTACAAACTCTCTGTTCACGGAGATTAAAAATACTTAACGGCATCGCCCACGTTTCCGTTGTCTCCAATAGCTGTGTTATGCATCTTTGAAACATCTCACCAACACTCAAGCGGTGCCGCGGCTCTCCGTGAACAGAGAGTATAAGCTCTCAGGGACCCTAGGGTACCGTACGTCCAAACTTCAGAAAAGGTAACTGAGGGTTCCAAAAGGGGCTAGCCAGAGTTATGAGTGTACAGCGCACGTCTCTTTAAATAGAAGCAACCTTCTGTCATTTCAAGAAATGTAACCAATTTGAGTTGTGTCAAGGTTACAAACTTAATTTGTTTTATTGCTTCGATTTATCATCAGTGTTTATTTTTAGAGATACGAGTGACTCACACCCAGCAGGACAGAATGTAGATATTCCAAAAGGAATGATTGAACAGTACATTCGCTACACGGCTCCCCGCACATGATTTAATGCTCCAAACGCAGTTCCCTTGGAAGGGAAGGGTGCATTCAATCACATGGAAGGAGTGTGCAAACATTCATTCATTTATTTCCGTGTATACTTTTCCAATAGCCGTTCATCCCAATAATGCAGAGGTTTAAAATCAGCTTCCTCTGCGTGTGTGTGTTCCTTTTGCCCCAACAAGGTGACGTTCTGGTGATGGACGAACTAGGCTACATGTATTTCCGCGACCGCAGCGGAGACACGTTCCGATGGCGAGGGGAAAACGTTTCGACCACTGAGGTGGAGGGCACCCTGAGCAGCCTTCTGGACCAGACCGATGTGGCCGTTTACGGGGTGACAGTGCCAGGTGACCACTAGATTTGTCATTTTTTCAGAAGCGGTCAAGAGGTGACATTTCAACAGGTGCTGGATCAGAATAGATCAGTGGTTCTCAACCAGTGGTCCCTGAGGGGGTTCCAGGTGGCCCCCAGCTAAATGATGGAGAGTTGGTAACCAAATGGACCCCTAACTCTTGAGAGTGTAAAATGAAACCAAATGGACCCATAAGGGTTCATTTGGTTTCATGTTACGCTCTCAAGTGTTAAACATTGTTAAACATCTGCATTATTTAATTTACAAGTTGAACTGTTATCTCTCCTATGGTTCCTCAATATAGCATGGAATTGTGGACAAAATATTCCTAGTTTTGGATCTGAGAGATTAAATCTCATCAAATGGTGGTTTGTGGCTCAAATTCTGAATCATTAATGGACCGAAAAAGGTTTAAAACCACTGGACTAGATAATATTGTAAAGGAAGAGAATGTCCGCACACTGTCCTATTGCTCCTAAAGAAAATTAAGAATAGAGTGGCAAAATAACAAGGTCTTTGGACAGCCCTTGATATAGAGCGTCGCAGTCCCACCCCCTACCAGGGCCCAGGAAATGATTCCCCGTTCATTTTCCTCATAGACATTTCAAAAAGTATTTATTTAAAGACCTTTTAAGCCTCGTACAAAGCCAACTCGAGTTGTGAGAAATCATGACGACAAACAAAATTTTTCGTGCCTAACAAATAATTAGAAAGAAGAAGAAAACGGCAGGTTACAACACTTCTTTTCTTGTTTTTCTTCTTTGTAATTATTTGTTTGGTCCAAAATGTTGTGTTTCTTGTCATGATTTGTCACAACTCGAGTTGGCTTTGTACGACGCTTAAAAGGTCTTTAAATAAATACTTTTTGAAATGTCTATGGGAAAAATGCATTGGGAATTATTTCCTGGGCCTGGCGTCGTCATGAAAGGGGGCGGGACTGCGACGCTCTATTGGGGTTGTTTTTAACCTTTGGCATGTTGTATATTGCTTTGGAACATATTGAATTCTTTTTGAATAAATGATCCCATGTCCCCTATACCCAGGTGTGGAAGGGAAAGCAGGCATGGCCGCCATTGCTGACGAGACAGGGAACTTTGACTGTGACGCTTTCCTGCGGGGAGCTCAACAAGTCCTACCCCCGTACGCTCGCCCTGTGTTTCTACGAATCTTACCGCAAGTAGATACTACAGGTAAACTACTCTGATCCTCCTCGCGTCATTCACACACACAGTATATTTTCGCTGTCGGATGGAAATCTTGTATGTCCAGAACCATAACCATTACTTCTTTATTATTTTAAATAGTGAAAATAGCCGGTCTACAATGTTTACAACTATGCGTCGGGACTCGCTGTGAGCTTGTAGATCTACTATTTTCAGTACTTTCAGACACTCTTGTATGATTGATGATGTAGGACATTCATTTACAGAAAAAACAAAAATAAGACTTGGAATATGGAGATACGAGGTTTATGCCGACAACAACGATATATAATGTACATTATTATGTTTCCATCCCAGGCACCTTTAAAATCCAGAAAACCAGGTTGCAGAAGGAGGGCTATGATCCACGCCTCACAGCTGACCAGATCTATTTTTTAAACTCCAGAGCAGGGCGTTATGAGCTTGTGGATGAGGAGCTGCACAACGCTATTGTGGAGGGAAGGATGTCTCTATGAGATAGACCGGCCCCTGGGCGGCGCAGTCAGGGTGTCTGAGACGGGGGAGGCGAAAGAGGGGAGACGCGTACATCCTCTTTCTCTTAGTACCTCTTCCCTGGACTTTAACATTTCAGGGACCCTGTGAAAGGGCTACTTCAGAAGGCAGCCATAGTACTGTTACAGATAACCTCTTATAATGAATAATAACACCCTGTGATGATGACATAGTGTGAGGGCATTCGCCACAGTTTTATTTCATCGCTTCTGTGTAGTTTAGCCAAATTGAACACCTCAGATCCTTCAAGCGCCACACAGCACAGAAAATAGAGCGCCATCTTTTTTGGAAACCAGGATTGTAATGTTACAATTGGAATATGTGTCTTCTGGTTGAGAGCAAGAAGGGAACAGGAAGGAGTCACATGCAAAGTCATGCACAGAATAGGCCTGTTCTTTCTTTCTAGTTTAAAGTATGTTGCAAGCAAGCATGCAGAACAGTTATATCCGTGTACACACTACACAGTGAGTCTCGGGTGTTCATTTAACTGCAAGTGTACAAATGGACCCTAAAGGGTCCATTTGTACACTTGCAGAGTTAAATTTACACTCAGGATTTGACAGTGTAGTTTCAAGCAATACTTGAGTGTTGGTTTAAGGTTTTGGATGGTGTTACTGCTGTGTTAGCATGACTGAGGCTGAAGAGTAGAATACACAAGCCTGCTAGGTCAGACACTAACTGTAGAAGGGTTTATTTAATGCACTGTTACATGCTGATGAAAAACTAAACCTGATTAATGATGTTTGAAGTATTGAACAATATGCGCTGGCACGGGTTTACAAAAAAACAAGCAACTTGTTCCTGTATGTGCCTTATATATGAATATTTATATGAATATGAATATTTGTATCTTGTGTTCCACAGCATTTGTGTGTAATGATGAATTTCCTGTACAATAGGAGCTCAAAAGAATGTTGAAATCATTAAATGATTCTTCACCCTTGTCTTGCAAAGCGCAATTGCATACACTGTGGTTGTTACCCTACATATAATAACATGTTTTATCGATAGAGATTGTAGATGTACATGATCAAAGAAACTAAGCATAATTTTAGATCTTGTGGCACACATTTGTTTAGGAGTAACAAATAAATATTTTAAAATATATTTGGCTCTTCCAAATGTACTGATATCTGTCTGGTAATTCAGTTTGCCTTTCATTGATACAGCTCTCTCTAATATGACGCGTTGCGTTTTCCGTTCGCAAAACAGTCAAAACAGTAGGCTCAACACTGCTTGCAACATGTATCCCAAAATGCAGCTAGTCATCCACTGATACGTTTATGCTCATAGGCAGGACCTTAAGTGGGTGCTGTTTGCATGCAGTGCAGAAGTATGGGAAGGCTTTAGGCGCAATCACGCCTGTGAAGGTGTACAGGGGTGTTCTCTCCCCAGGGTCAAAGAAGGTCACCTTGCCCCTGTCCATGTCCAACACCACTCTGACCACGTGCGGCTCCTTGCTCATAGTCAGGGGTTCCCATGGTGCGGTGCAGGCCTTGTGCTCTCCATTGCGAAACCTGATAGTCCAGAAGCCCTCTCCGGGAGTCAGGACGTGCTTGCCCTTACGGTTGATGGACTCGCTGGCAATCCCCAGTACCCAGTAGGTGTTATCCTTCACCCCCACGTCCCAAGTGTGGCGCCCAGAGGAATAGCCCTCGGCGCCCAGTAGCTCAGCGCTAATGTCGAAGCGCTCAGGGTTGTCTGGCAGCTTAAAGATTTGGGAACAGGACTGCACGTCTGTCAGGTCCTCTGACAGGATGAAGCAGCTCGCTGCTGTGTTGGGATCCAGAACCACAGGAGCTTTGGGATGGGAAGGAAAACAAAGGAATTAAGTCAATTTTATTCATAAAAACAACCAGGTTGACCAAAGTGCTGTACAACATGATAAAACAATACGATTACAAGGTAAATGGCACGGTTTAACAATGTTATTTTTAAAGCACTCACTCCATTTAACAATTCTCTTCATCTTCCTCCACACTTTGTACCGCAAAGAGCCGAGGTGTGTTGCCACATCAAGTAGAGCACCAGGAATCATCAATGGATCCAGGGGACGTTTCCAGGTTCTAAAATGACAATAACCTTTAAATGAATATCCTTGAAACAACAATACAAATGTCAGTCATCCGTGCATAGTTTTCCTAAAGATCAGCCTACTTGGGGCTTCAGTTGTTTTACCTCTTTATTGTGTCCTTGTAATTCTGAAACACAGATAGATGACATATTTCACCATTTGATATATTCAGGTGTTGCAACTTCAATTAAAGATCAGTATTTTCAGACAAAGCTTGACAAAGCTCGGTTATATTTACCAGCAGAAAAGGGATATCTTGAGATCTCAATTCTTGCTCCGCTATTCTAATAGTGTTGTTGAGGGATGCCACTTCATTGTCCATGTCCTCGATATTCCGGTGGAGGATGTTCGACTTCTGTTCCTCCTCAGCCTTTAAGGCAGAAAGCCTAGTTTCCTCTTCCTCTCTCAGAAACAGGTGAAGAACTTCAAACTCCTCTTTGATCTGCCTCGCGGTGTGCTCCACCTGGTTCTGGGAAGGAAGGAACGCGGTGGAAATGTAAGCTTAGAAAGATTAAAGTAATGTTTAGGCTTTTTTCAACATGTCTATAATGTGGGTCCTGAGTCCTCTCACTAATGTGCACTACGGCATGATGCCAGTTTGGTCGACGACAACCAAGGCCAGTCTACGATATCGTATAACCTGGACAACGCATAGACGGATGCACAGTGTTGATGTCATGCATGTGGCCTAGCATGTGTGCATGTGGCCTAGACTGGCCTCCTGTGCCTATGTCGATACTTGATAACCGTTCAGCCAACCTGGTCTCACAGGAATAGTAATGCAATTCCGTACATACACGACTAGAAAACCCCAAAATCCGTACATATGACACTGAAATACCTCCCCATAGACAATGACGGAGGGGCGCCGTCTCTACCGAACTTGAGCCACGTGAGGCACCGCCGAGCGAGGCGCCAGCCGAGCGAGTCGCCGTGCCAAGTGTTGCGAGTGTTACTTTTACTTCTACTCCACTACATCTCAGAGGCAGAACATTGTACTTTTGCTCCACTAAATTTATTTGAAAACTTTAGTTACTAGTTACTTTGATTATTATTACAAAGCAATAAAGCATACATTAACTACTTCAGCTCTATATGCATTTCGGCCATTCGAAAATAGCCGATCTACACTCTCACAATGCATCACATTGTGAGCTTGTAGATCTGCTATTTTCAAAATATTTGTTATACATTTGAAAACTTCAAATGGGATATTCTGCATAGTGAGTTATTTCTACTTTTAGTACTTTAATTACATTTTGATACGAGGATTCTTTTTTTAACAATGGCTTCTATTTCAGCGTGCTTTCCAACAAAACAGAGGCTGTAGAAATATTGAACCAATGGAAAGTAGTAAAAAATGCTTTGGCCAAAGCATTTTGGATCCTCAAACTGTCTGCTAAAGCAACTAACTCCACCACCTATCCCCCTCTCATGCAAGTAATTGACAATATAAAGTCACAATACCAACTTTGATGAGGCAGTATTGCATTGTTTTCAAAATATGAGGTTTTCTTAATTTCCTGAAAAATGTCAAATTTAAATTTCCGGGAAAATTAACATTTTGGAGTTAGGTGGTTTGTTCCCGATAACAAAGATTAGTTCTATGTCAATCAGACAAATTGAAACACCTGTGTTGGTCCCCATCATGGCAGGTGTAGGACGACATTTGAAAGTCATGACGATGGATGGAGTACCTTGAGATGCTCCGCCGTTTGCTCGTGGACAGCTTTGACCTTCCTGTACAGCTGCAACTTGTCTTTCAAAGGCTGCAACGCATTCTTCAGCTCCTCCTGGAAGGTCAGTGACATAAAGGCGTCATCACTTCAATATAGTGTCAAACAGGACATGCATGCTGTCTGGAGTGTCTGCACGTGTGACTTTCAGCCAGTGGTGGAAAAAAGTACTCAAATTCTTTACTTGGGTAAAAAGTATCAATACTGCAATATAGGAATAGGCCTATACTCTGTTACAACTACAAGTACTAATTATTAACAATATTTCGAGATGTAGTGGAGTAGAAGTAAAAGTATCGGGAATACTCAAGTAAAGTTTTAATACCTCAAAAAAGTACAGTATAGGCTACAGTTAATGTACTTAGTTACTTTCAACCACTGGTCATCATCACTTCAATATAGAGTCAAACAGGGCTTGCATGCTGTCTGCACTACGTGCGCCTTTTCAGCTGCCTCACAATGTTCCACTGCACCTCTCAATGTTCCACTGCACCTCTCACCTTGCAAGTGTAAAGCCCAAACAACACAGCGTTGAATTAAAGAGGCAAATCTCTGGGCTAAACAATGTTGTGGCAACGATCGGCGAGGTCAAGATCATGTGCCCAGAAAAGCTAAACAGGTGGCAACTCAAATTCTATCCTCTCACATTAGCCTCGACTTAACCCAAGGCTTCCGCGTTCTTAAAAGCTGTCAAGGAGGGCAGGTGGGGAGAGAGGAATGCATACGGTGACTCACACACTCCTGAAACCTCATGGGAGTCAGGTTTCATCCAGGAGCCCTGTCAGTGGCTGACCAAAAATATACCTCTATTATTAGAATGCCAATCAACATTGCTGCACACTATCAAGAACACATTCTTTTTTTAGCTCATATCAAGGGGAGATCAGTACATGGTTGTCCATCACAGCAGTCCATTTTCTCATTTTTATCCGTTTTAATTTTTATGTTCATAAAACGTAAAGTTTGTCTTTCTTGGTCTGCAACTGTGCATGCATTATCATTATTTTTCTTTTCTATGTCCATTGACACCTTTTAACCCATTTAGGACTGAGGCCATTCTAAAAACAAGGCAAAAATCACACCTGTGTGAAGTGAGGGGCGCTCTTATCATCATAGTACATCATCACAGATCATACATCATCTCATTCTGGCCCATCACAATTTGCATCCTCACTTTTGTCTTCAATGTTTGTGTTTACACACTTTTGTCTTCGATGTTTGTGTCTACACAAACACTCAAAGCTGGGCATTTGTCCAATAATTAAATAGCAGAGGTTGGACAAAATTGGATTATTTTGTTTCTCAACTGATTCTGACAGGACATTAGGTCTACTAGCCAGGATAAAGAATCTACCCTAATCTGCTCACTGCTAATACCCTAAATTTGCCCTAATCCAAGATGCCACCAATGACAACCTATTATAAGGCAATATTTTCTAAATTTCATTATGCTTTAAGTAGCATGATGTGACATGTCAAAATAGGGGGTTTTCATGATTCTGAATCCATTCCAAGCATTAGTTTTGCACAAAAAAACACTTCTTGGGCTAAAAACTGCCATAGTCGTCATCACACATGTGATGAGGTCAGCACATTTTGGGGACATTTGGGTAAGTGGCTATGGCTGAATTTAGTGTTTTTTATGCACAACTAATGCTTGGAATGGATTCAGAAGCATGAAAACCCCCTAGTTTGACATGTCACATGTCAAAGCATAATGAAATCACATTAAAGCATAATGAAATCACATTAAAGCATAATGAAATCACATTAAAGCATAATGAAATTTAGACAATATTGCCTTACAATAGGGTGTCAATGGTGGCATATTGGATTAAGGAAAATGTAGGGTATTTGCAGTGAGCAGATTAGGGTAGATTTTTTATCCTGGCTAGTAGACCTAATGTCCTGTCAGAATCAGTTGAGAAACAAAATAATCCAATTTTGCCCAACCTGAGAGGAATTTTTTACTTTATTTACTGGACTACATAGGCCCCTCAACAACAACCCCCAAAAACACCAAAAGGGGTTCCCGACAAATACTCATAGGCCATATGCTCAATGAATATAAGATAACAATGGGAAATGTACAACTGCCATTTCCATTCAGTAAGTTCACCTTCTGGCTGCTTGTTGATGTCTGAGAGTCATACAGTCAAACAAAAAGAAAAAACAAATGTCCCACATGTCAATGATCATTCTCTAATGGTTTCAGTCACCTTTATGTTCACTTGCCTACCTTACAGTCGTGGGCACCTTCCCTAATGGGGTAGAACTTGTGTCCTATGTGCGCAGCCTCTTTTTCACACATAGCACAGATGGGCTCCAAGTCTTGCACGCAGAACAGTTTGAGCTTGTCTCCGTGTCCTTTGCAGGCCTCCGGGTCATCCATGATTCTGTCCTTCTTGAAGGATTCACAGGTCCTCTGCAGCAAGGTGCTCACGACTAAGTGCTCCATAGAGGATCTGCGGCCACACAGAGGGCAGCAGCGTGAGTCTCCACTGGCCTGCGTGTCCCAGCTGTCTCTGAGACACCCTTGACAGAAGTGGTGTTTACAAGTAAGCACCACCGGCTGATTGAGAATATTTCCACAAATGGGGCAAGACAGGTCGTCCTCACGAGTGCGTCTGGTGGCCATTCTGCCTTTGAGGGTTTTTAATAACAAGACCGTGTGTCAGCTAAGGTTACAATGCCCCTCCTAAGCCTCTGCTAGGCAGCCTTATACTGTATGAATATGGCCTGGAAAAAAAGTGTCAATACCTCAGTGAGCACAGTATGTCTATCTGCACTGTGTTGCATTGTGTCAGGCATGTGCACTGCAGTTACCCAAATAAACACCACCATAAGATTCAAATCCCACAGGGATGAGGGATAACAAAGGGAAAACTGGTGCCGGTGCTAAAATATATCAACTAAAAGTGTGAGAACCTCAAATAGACTAGAGTGCATCATGCATGTAGTGATACAAAATGATCTCATCTGTGTCAGAACACACTTGCAGCAACATGTCACAGAAGAATGGTAGGACTGATAAAAGATGTTTTAGATCAAACAAAAGGCTTTCAGGCAGGATATAAATAGAAACGGTATGCGTCAGGAACCCATCTGGTTTAGGCCAGGGTAAGGGAATGTCCTGCTTTTTGCCCTGTCTGTAGCAGTAGCATAGATATCTGTATCAGTAGTGGTTGTCCTCACAGAGTCAAGATCCAACTTGACCTGAAAAGAACAATATCATGCTTTACTTTTATTTTTAAAGCAGGATATAACTTTACGCAGTGTCACTGATTTTTGAGAGCAACTGATTACTTGCCCAGAGCATGGTGTAGGCTACACTCCTGCTCAACAACTGGACCTTAGACATATTATTAATAGGAACTTAGTCACTTAATGACCAATTAGTGAATATGACAAATATGGCAATTCAATATTTTGTTGTGGGAGTACATTTACAAAGACGCCATTACTCCAGAAATAGAGTATAGGATAGAGAGATATAAAGTCTAGGAAGTCTGTCCACTACCATTGCAGTTCACTGTCAGTCCATGGTTGAGCAAGGATAATACATGGAGCACTTATTAAGTCGAAGAGGACATGCAGGAGGCGAGAGGAAACAATAAATTACACAAGGTGCTTAAAGGGGCATTCCACTCATTTTCAACATTTTACTGTCATTAATATACCTTAGAGCTGTTGTGTGAAAATAATAAAAAACGTCCCCCCATTCTGTGTTTCCTAGAACTGGAGATCTGAAAAAAATACCTACAGTTCAGGGACTTTTTTATTATTTCCACACAACAACCCTAAGGTATATTAATGACATAGTAAAATGTTGAAAATGAGTGGAATGCCCCTTTAAGACCAGAGATTACAGCCATACTGTACAGCGTACAGTTATAAGATGAGATAAGATGCTGTAATAACTGCCTCATTGGATTGATATTTTAACCAGTGTCATGTGAGACAGAGACAACGGAGGGAGTACTACTATACCTATATTATTCATATTATATAACATTATGTTGCATGGTAACTTGCTAAAAGGCTTTCAAAACTATAGCCCACCATATTTTGCTGTCTCATCAATGTGTGTTGATCATTGAGAGATTTGACTATATGTTGATGTTCGTTCTTCGCTTGTGAAGATGACCATAAGTGACTTCATGATGTCTTGGGTGAGTGCAGAGATAGCTGATGACTCTGAGGCCGGAATGACCAGTTGCAATGAGGGTACTTTCTTTTATTTAAAGTGCCTGCCTAATATGGGTTGCCTTCAAGTGATGCTGCAGCTTTGCTGGCTTTATAGATTATTTTGACAGCCCTACCATATCATCAGAGATGTGTAAATTAAACGGTTTTGTTTGTTTACACGGCTCAGTTTATTGGTAGCTCAGCTATTCCAAAGGCGCATGCCTTTGGAGTGCAAGGTCCTGGTCTCAACCCTGGGCAGCGTCAACTCAGCGTATGAGTAACACAGCTTGGGTAAATAAGTCGTTGTGGGGTAAGCTGATAGGTGTTATGCTCCACCTCAGCAGCCCCCCCACGCAGTAACTCAGATGACCCCCTGTTGAATATAGTCAAATATAGCTGATCTACAAGCAACCACATCGGGTTGCATGTTGTGAGCCACAAATCAAAAGTTCAGCATCCACTCTGCCCCAAATTTTTATCACAGATCTAATCAATGGATGGTCAAATGTGACTTCAATTACACCCACAGGGGGGCGCCACAAATGCTAAAATGTCAGTGTATTGTTGCAGAAACTTGATCTTCCATCAAATTAGGCATAAAAAGATGTCATGAGTACTACTACCAATGTAAAAGTAGAAAAATATTTGCATAAAATGTACATAAAGTACGAAAAGTAAAAGTACTCATTGTGCAGAATGTCCCAATTTAAGTTTTCAAATAAACATAGATCTACAAGCTCACAATGCATCATGTCATGACACATTGTGAGCTTGTAGATCGGCTATTTTCAAATGGGCGAAATGTATATAGGGCTTAAGTGAATACTGTATGTTTTGTAATAATAAATGTAGTGGAGTAGTACTGGCAGTACTGGTAATACTCAAGCAAAGTACAAATATCGCTTTGGACTGCATGGTAGTGACTTCAATTTTCAGGTCAATTTCTCTGTGTCTCTGCCCAAATGATCAAGCTCAACCTCTTGTCATGAATGTTCTCAGCCATTAAAACATTAATGTCTGAAATGAACCCTAGTATCCTTATTCTGGGATGAATATTCAGTGACAATAGCTAACAATGCATGCACCATAACGGCACATGCTGCGAGTTTGTTGGCTTGGAGGGGGGCCTAGTATAGATTCCGTTCATCTAAGTATAGAGTTTATGGGTTTAAATAACTATTTTACTGTGTAGGCTCTTGTTTCCTAAATATTAGGCAAAGGGTCAGTGTCCGTCAGAATGAGGAACTACTTTAAATAGGAGCTGCAGACAGAACTCACGAAAAATCACGCCACAGAATGCCAGTCACAGCTCATTGTTCAGTCATTATGAAGATATGTGTGTCTTAATAGCAGGCCTGAAGATCATTACAGACACAAACAAGCCACTCAGTAAACAGGGGCATATAAAGCCATTAGTTTGTATTCAGGATTTGCTAATCATGTAAGAATTTGAAGATGTTAAATTGACTAATTATTACTAATCACTAATTAATTGAAATCTAATTGAGTTTTTGTCTAGGTCACCCATATAGGTAGACAGAAATACAGATAGTAGCCTAATGCAAGACTAATGTGAAACACTACAGTAAATTCACGGCTGTGATCTCTGTTCGCTTCCCATAGAAATTCTGACCCTAAACGAGCAACTGAGTGACATTTGTTTACATGTTTGGTGCGCTTAACAAAAGTGCAGTGTGAGCACAAACCGCAGCAAATGAAAAATGCAACCATGTTGCAACTTCACTTCAACTTATACTGAACTACATGTGTGAATCTGCCCTAAGCATCCTCCCGCATGTCCTCTTCAACTTAATAACAGCCACTGTACACTGATGCCTTCCCCACTAAATATAATAATACTTTTTTTCAGTCGTTAATTTGTAGTCTAGGTTGAAAGACTTCAGGTCACATATTCAGTGTAGGCTGCCTCAATTTTCAGAATCTCCAGACCGCCAGAGTACACTATAAACCAAAACATGCACAACAAAAGCACAAAAATGGTAGTCTAGTGCATTTCTAGAGCAATGATAACTTACCTTGCAATACTCCAAGGCCTCCATACTAGGAATGTACACGCCATGATGCATATGCCGACCTAACTTATAGCAAGTATAACAAATAGGTTCCAGGTCAGCCACACAGAAGAAGGACAATTTATCATGGTGTTCCTTGCATGTTTTCTGTCCTGGTGGTCCATGGTCCTGTCTCAAGCATAGAGGACACAATTTAGCACCATATTTCCCCCAACACGTCTCCAAACAGGAGCTACAGAAGCTACTGTTGCAAGAGACACAGCTCAGGACAGTCGGAACCAGGAAGATTTCTCCACACACAGCACAGTAGCTATCATCCCCATCCAAGACATTATCCTCCATGCCTTCTTCAAACTGCAACTGTAACTAATGCATGAGTTGCAGCACTGAGGCGTGTGAACCATGTTCCTCATGTATGTACAGCATGTGCCATGGGTGTGCAGCTAGTTAGTCACACCAAATGGGGGTCACATGGGGTGGGGGTGGGGCACAGCTTTAAGTCCCTAGACAGCAAACCTTTAAAGGTCCTGCAGATTTTATTACTGTCCATTTCATTTTGTAAAGCCGACTTGATCCTCTTTTACGCTCAGCCACTTATATATATCTTTTTATTTATATATCTGAAATTAAGAGTGAATTACCACAATATCAATAACTTCCATGAATAGCTTTGTTGTTTGGTATATTTCATATACTGTAGCATTTTAAAGCCTTTAGACTGCCAAACTGCACGGTACAGGAGTAGATAGGAGTAGTAGGAGAAGAAATGTTTCGGTCACCGATAACCTTCATCAGTGACCATTGAAGCGGTGCGTCTCCTTCAATAAATGGTCTACTCCTGTACAGTGCAGTTTGACAGTGTGTGTGGTGCATATCAATAATCTTATATTATTGATATGCACTTGTGTGCGTACGCACCTGCACATAAGCTTTTATTCTAGGTGTGCAAAGGTTTTTCTCACCAGAAACCCAAATTGTGTTTGAGGTAACAAAGCAATGAACTGAGGGGAAAAAAATAAAACACACCCGCACACTGTCCTTGAATGCAAAGACGTTTTCATCATGTTATATTATTTCGTAAATGATAACCTTTCCCATTAAAAATGTCAGTGCGTTGGGCCCTTGCTTGGTCTTCTCCTATGCACCGGTCGCCTTTGTAGGTGTGCAAGAGACATGCTTTTGAACAAAGCAATGAAGAAATTAAACTTAGAATGAACACCAGTAGTATAGTAATAATAATTTGTTTTCCATTTTCAGCATGGACTATATTTGCCTACATAATGTTACACGATCATGGCAACTAAGTCGGAATTTTTAACATGGTCAAGTTTATTGTAATTCACACAGGTATCACAAAAAGTGCTGGCCTTCCTTAATAATGTGACACAGGCACAGTAATGAAAAGAAAAGAGACGGAATGTGTACATTTGTGTAAAAATAATCACAAGTCAGGAAAACAATCGAATCAACACATGGAAATGATATGGTGACAATTCTGACAAACAAGCTTTAACCACTTAGCTCTATTTTATAGAGACTTTGGCTATTCTAATAGCTGATCTACAAGCTCAAAACACATGACTTGACTTGACTTGTAAATCTGCTGTTTTTGGTGATTTAATATTCAATAATGTTCAAAGAAATGTGACCATTTCTACCTATGACATGCTCAAAGTAGGTACCGTATGCCAGGGTTTAAGTGATTAAAGAACAGTACTAAAGATGAGGCATTATGACCAAAACACAAGCATCATCAATGCCTTACTGGGTTGACATTGACAATAAAAAAATTGCCTAACAAGGCCTTATTCAGAGGACATTGACATAATAATATATATATATATATATCTTCTCTCTTATCATAAAAGAGAATGAATGTTTTGACAGAAGAGATAATTAGATTACATTTCAGCTGTGTACAAGATTACATCAGTGCTAATATTTGATTAGGCCATCTATTCATATACGGGTAGTTCAAGACAGCCCACTACAATACAAGTGCAGATTAAGATGAAATTGTAAAAGACTATGGAGCGTAATACTGAGATGTAATTCAACTTTACTTGAAGCATTGTTCATATTTCAATGGTAGACTGCTCCTGGTAGATGCAGTGCAAAATGATGAGTTATGCCGGAGGCATAATGGTAACATGATGACGCGACCCCCACCAGCGATCAAAATTGCACAAAAGTCCATGTGTACTCACTCACAACATCTCTACATAAAGTGGTATACTGCCATTATCCTCGAGTACAAGAATGTGTTCAAGAATATTTAACTGTCTCTAAGCCATGTGAGATCGCTCCCATGATGAACTCCAGACCAGAGAGTACATGTGTATTTTAGAGTACAAGAGAGTACATGTGTATTTTAGTACATAACATTGAATCTTTCATTAAGAAATTAATTAAATTAAGAAATCTCCTTTTTAAATACATTTTTGTCTTCATATATTTTTGTCTTCTCAAACACTAACCTTCATTAATGCTCTCCTATCTGTTCTCAGTAGTCAGAGGTCACTGTGGCACAAAAAGAAAATTAAGTCATATCAACTTCCTGTCGGGGTGGTCTGTGGCACGTCCAGAACGCAGGTGTCGAACTTCCAGGTGCTTGCTCTGGACCCGATCAAAGTGCTGCAAGAGGTCATTGTAGTCTATCTGGGCGTGAGGGGACCGGATCGGGCGCCCAGGGCCGTCCGTGTCAGACGTCACCTTTCGCCGGTCGGCGCTTGCCGGGGTGAAGACACTGGTGCCCTGCTGTTTAGATTCCATGTACTTGGACTCGTCGATAGTCCTCATGAGCTCTGGGTTGGGGACACAGCGCAGACGGTGCGAGAGCAGCTGGAAGGCCTGGCTCTGCGGCAGTAGCATCAATAGGCCATACAGGGCTTTGATCAGGTAGGGGTTGTTCTCCACGTCTAGGAGCTGGAGTCGCAAGTAGGTGAATATGGGGCTCTCGATGAGCTGGACCAGCTTGTCCACCTCCATCAGGAAGTCCACAGTCACCTCCAGGTCTCCAAACTTCTGGATGAGAGCGTATGCATGTTTATAGTTCTGCGTGAGGAAACAGAGTGACACGGTGGCCACGGGGTTGTGGCACCAGGACCGATACAAGCAGCAAAACAGCGAACAGCTCTCTTGCGTGTGCAGGTCTTTGAGCTGGTTGCGTAGCTGGAAGAGCTCGGCAGAGGTGAGCAGGATGGTGTTCAGTGTCTGGACCATGGTGGAGGCGAACTTCAGGTCCTCCTCCTTCAGCAGGATGTCAGCCATGGAATGGAAGATGTTCTCCGCGTGGAGCAGCAAGCACAGCTGCCTGATGATGAACGCCCCTCTATTCTCCAGCAACTTCCTCTCCAGGCTGAAGCGTTTCAGAAGATTAATCATGAACTTGTAGAAGTACGAGTTCATGCTCGGAGTAGAGGGGGACGTGTCCACTGCTTTGGAACCAGGCGGCTGCCCTAACTTTGGCACTTTGAGCTCCTGCTTGTTATCTATGTTGTCACAGGAGCCTGCTGGGTACGACTGACCGGCTGGCGATGACGCTATCTCGGCCAGCACCTCCAGATCCTTCAGTATGACCTCGTCGGACTCGTCAGACAACGTTTTCAGCAGCATAGGAAACAGGCTGTCTGTGTGACGGAACATCTTACGTGGCGTCTTGATGTAGAGATGGTAGAGCCATTTCAGCACAGCGATGCGGGTCATCATGCCCGTGGAGACATCACGGAGGTGGCGGTCCAGAACTTGAACGATACCGTCCAGGTCCAGTGTCACCTGAGGCCGGTCAGCGGTCGCTGGGGTGAAGAAGCTGATATTGCTCAAGCCAACAGACTCCTGTGACGCGCTGAGCATATCGTTGCCGTCACCTTCCGTCTTGGGCAGACCGTCTTCCCTGGGAGGTGATTCCGCGTCTCTCGGGCCCACCTCGTCCTCGTCATCCTCGGGGGTGACCAGCTTCATCAGGCTATGGTTACACGCGCTGGCCGCTTCTTTGGTGCTCTTCTTCCTGTCGTCGTACGAGAGGCAGGGCAGCACCGCAGTGAGGATGCCAGAGGAGTAGGGAAGCACCACCCTTCCCGCCAACTGGATAAACTCTCTCATCCAGGTCATAGCGGTCAACTGGATGAGGTCATTGGTGAGTTTGGACTCGTCTGCTACCTGGCAGTGGATGACCAGGATGTTGGCCATTTCTGCAAATTTCACACTAGAAGGCGTTTTCTTGATCTCCTTCAGAAACTCTCCCAGCACCACCTCGCATGTGCGGCGGATCTCTTTGCTGTTGTCACCCAGGATCTGGAACAGTCCGTCCAGGATCTCGGGGAGGTAGTCCAAGAGGTTGATGTCTGGCACAGACTCCAGGACCAGTATCCAGGTGATAATGAACTGACGAGCATACTGATTGTTGGAATATATTCTCTCTCTCAACAAGGGGACAAATGCCACCAAATCAAACTTGTTACTTTCCGTCACTATGTCCTTCAGCAGCCTGTCTAGTAGCTCAGATCCACTTTTCACATTAGGATCAGGGTCCGCAGCCAGCTTGCTGAGCCCGTCAAAAAGCAGATTAAAGTGGGGTAAAACGGCCCCCCTGGCCACCTTAACTATGTTGTAGAGGGCCTCGCAGGCGTAATAGCGCAGGCGGCTGTCAGAGTCATTGAAACACGTGAGCACGGGCTCGATCAGCTCCTTGAGATACAGACCCGAGTCTTTGCCGAGAGCGATGGAGCAGGCGGCCAGCCCGATGAGACCCCCTTTGCGGCTGTGCGGGTGCTGGGACAAGGCGAACTCCGCGGCCAGGATCTGGATGACATGTCTGATCTGAGTGGAGTTGTTCTGGGCCACGAACTCGCGCACCAGCTTCTCTATCTCCAAGGCAGCGACTTTCCTTTTCTCGTACAGCTTATCGTTGAGCGCCCTGACGATGTTGGGCGTCAGCGGCGAGAAGTCCTTCTCCTGGTTCATGTTTACAAGCTGTGGCGGCACTTGAGTCGGCCAGAGAACTGCGCTGTATCAAACGGCAGCTTTGTACTTTATGTACAGAAACCTTTGAAAGTAATTCCGCTCGGCTTCACAGAGAGCGGAAAATGTTTTCATTCGTCGCAGCTGTCTAAAATACCAAGGTTGAGTCGGGTCGCGTCAGAATGAATCACGTGATTAGCCGGTAGTTTTAATCCATAACGTTATGTGGTCGTATGATCGAGCGATTTGATAAGAACTGTGTGTACTTTCAACTGAAGTGTGCGCGAGTCTTGGACGCTGTTTAAAAGTTGAAAATGCGTAATGTTTTCAAGCAGAGTGGTCGTGCTACGAAATTAGCACTTCTGCTAGATGACGCTTATTTGAAACGTCACTGACTAAACCTTGGTATCTTTTTCTAGAGTTGAGTTCGTCCCGTCTTGCGGAAGTGGCGTACGTAGTGTTACGTTTATTTGGGTCCCTGTGGCCACAACTTGTGTTGTTGTGTACCTCCTACTCCTACCTCGGTGCATTTGACTAGTGCCAGACCGTCTGCCAGTAGTGGTCTGGCTTTCTGCAATTTGTTATTTGTTACTCATTATTCCATGATCGCCATTCGCCAGAGTAAGAGAAAATAGAAATGTCTAACATTGCCTCCACTGCAACATTACATTTAATCAGAATCCTCAATAAATCATTGAGAAATCTCTCTCTCTCTCTCTCTCTCTCTCTCTCTCTCTCTCAGGCTGTTTTACAACAATATTTGTTGTATCTTTCCAGGTAAACCAGCATATGAAAATACAGGTATACAAAATCTGCTAAAAGGATAAGACCAGAAAAATCCCTGAAACCTGTTTACATAATATGGGTACTCCATTTTCAATTCATCACAACATTCACAAATATACACTTCTATGCAAAAAAATAAAAATAAATCATCAGACACACGGTTAGAACATAAGGGAAAATATGTACAGTATAGAAAAATAGTTAGAACAACAAAAGATAATGGTTCATGGATGATGTGTACAACAGTAACTACAACAAATGTAATAAGTAGGCCTAATACTCATATTATTTTAAGCAAAGTCACTACAGTGTCTGGGATGTTACATATGATAATCATTAGGCCTATGTGAAGTTAGATCTGTCTTTTCTACAGTGGCTGGACCTCCCATATATATCCTATATGCCTACAAGGAATCTTTGGAAAGGATTGGTTTGTAGCTGCAAGCAATTTAGATGCTACTTAAATACTCTCTAGTCTCTATACTCTATACATAGTATCTACTGTAAATTTCTTGAAGCCAATTGATGAATTTGAAGCTCTGATGAATTGAAAATGGTGGACCCTGTTGGAAACAAGTGTAATGCTTTATCATGGTGTCGACCACAGTAACAGTTTTTTTTATTGAGTTTGAAATGTACCCATTCTGCTTACTGTTAATAAAAGTTTCAATCAATCAAATTGGTGTGTGATTGGATTACAGAGTTGGATTATGAAGATGAATATCAACCAGCTGCAGAGATGAAACGCACAAACTAAATATACCAGGTAATATTCACATGAGGGGCGGCGGTGGTTCAGGTGTAGAGTGCCTGGATGGTAACCGCAAGGTTGCCAGTTCAAACCCGGGCTCCCCCAGAGTTAATGTCGAAGTGTCCTTGAGCAAGACAATGAACCCCTAATTGCTCCCGATGTGCTAGTTGGTGCCTTGCATGGTTTCCGTTGCCATCGGTGTATGAATGTGTGTGTGAATGGGTGAATGTAATGCACAATCTCTGTAAAGCGCCTTGGATAAAGGCGCTATATAAATGCACCATTTACCATTTACTATTTCATGGCCTTCATTGGGTTATTTTTAAATAGAATAATCTATATTAAAATAATATCAGGGAAATAATTTACAAATATATTTGGGGGAGAGGTGCTTTGATGAAGACTTTCCAAGGTCGAAACATGTTGGCAGTTAACTTTTAAATAAATAAAGGCTATTCCTCTTTTTGAGGGGCGCTATCCCCTATGTCCAGCTTTGAGGGTTTGTGCACATGTGTTAACACAAACATTGAATGCCATTGACGAGTCGCCCCTTTACCAACTCGCCCAGCGCGTACAGCCGTCGGAACTGCGTGGCCTGGTATTCCTAAAGTAACCTAAGTAAATTATGCTGTTAAACCTACTGTAACCCTATTCCTAACCTTAACCCCAGTAAAACGTATTCTCAGTAATACAAAATAAAGAATACAAGAACCGCGGCACCGAGCGGTCGGCGTGAGGTTGGCGGAAAAAATCGAAGGGCGAGATGGTTTAGGGGCGACCTGAATGGCCAGCTTTGAGTGTGTGTAAGCACAAACAATACGTAAACACAAATATTGAAGACGAAGGTGAGGACGCAAATTGTGATTGGCCAGAATGAGATAATACAGGATGATAAGTGCCCCTCACTACACACAAGTGTGATGTTTTTTTTTACTCCTGGGTGCCTGGATCGTCTGTTGTTTTTTCATAGGTCATGGTGGACATTTGAAGATATGGGTGAAGTGACATAGCAGTTTTGCTATGTCACTTCAGTGACAAACATGTATAAATAAAAACATATATTTGTCAAAAACATTCTGAATATTGTGCAGGGCATTATGCTTTATGCAGGCATATCTTTCATTTGTATTACTTTGGCTATTCAAAAATAGCAGATATACAATCATTTTGGGGATCCACTGAAATAGCAACATAATGGAAAATTGTTAGGATTTAGATTAGAAGCTGTTTGTAGAAACGACCTCAGGTAGGGTTAAAGGGAGTAAGAATATAATAAGTAATTGATAAAGTGTGAAATGTTTGGTCAAGTCTCGACTCTCGAGTGAATATGTATTTATTTCTTATTAAATTGACATAAAATCTTTTCAGATGGGATGACATAGGCCTAAGGTATGGGATGATATATGTCCTGATGAAGATCTTTTGACAACATTGACAGCAATCTAGTCTACAAGATTCGCTACACTACCAAGATAGTGAAGATACCCATGTTGTACCTGTCTAAATGCTTCCTTAGTCCACACTCACAACACCAGAGGGAGTTTAACAACAAACCATGTACTGCAACCCAGATTCGGCTCAAACAAGGGATTAAATAGATTTCGTCCTATGCCACTAAAATGTGGAATTTATACCAATTAAGACATGTGAATCTCATTTGTACGTCTCTAAATGTTCTGATGAATTAAGATGATGATTAAGTTGGACCCTGTTGTAAACAAGGTTCATCCACAGTAACGGTTTTTGTATTGACTCTTTCTTTAGTTTGAAATGTAGGCCCATTCTGCATACTGTGCTTGTCTTGCATCCTGTCCACAGATTGTGCATGCACTATGCATTGATTGATTCAAAGATTTTATTCACAGTTAGTAGAATGGGATGGGTACAGACAGTTCAAACGAAGGTACAGGTCAATACAAAACTGCTATGAGGATTGAACCAGAAAAAGCACTAAGACTTGTTTACATCAGGGTCCTCCATTTTCAATTCATCAGAACATTTAAAGACCTACATACAGTTCTATGAAGAAAAAAAAATCATCATAATTAAAGAAAGTAAAAAGGGCTGAAGGCCTTTTCAACCTGCATTTTGTTTCTGTCTGAGACCAGTAGTGCTGAGTCATCCGCGAACAGGAACAAGTTGCAGTCACAAGCTGATGCCATGTCGTTTACCTATATTAAGAATAGTAAAGGCCCTAGTATGCATCTTCTCAGATGGTAGTGCACACTGCAGAGTCATCCGCGAACAGGAACCAGTTGGAGTCACAAGCTGACCGGATCAGGGGATCTTCAAGACTCTTAGTATAATTTGATCGACAGTGGGAATTGGCTTTTGTGATGTTTGTTTCAGAACAAACATCAAATATTGGCTAATTTTCCTAATTTTCTAGCGCACAAAATAATCTGGATAATACTCCAATTTTCTGACCCAGATGTCATGTTGTTTTAACTTGTTTTTACCATGTTGTTATCATGGTATGATATAGGTATAGCAGCCTTACCATAACATTAACACTATCATATAAATCATGAAAAAGGTCAAAGGGGTGAATGTATCAATTGTGCTAATCTTCCATTCACTTTGGAAAAACAATCCTATTAGAAAAACAAGACAAGAGTAATTGCTTTCTAAAATAAATAAAAATGTGTTCCTATATATTATTTAATAATCATGTGTGAAAAGCTTTGAGGAGCGTGGCACTGTGATGGCTGCCCTGCTGTGGTTCCGCTCTAGCCTAAGATTTAGAGTGACTCTCGTAGATGTATTTTGATAAAATACCACGAGTCTAAATATTAGCTACGTCCGCTCCTTTTAACGCTGTCCTACTCCATGACTGGCCTGACCGTACAAAATCCGAAACCATGACAACCCACAACAAGACCAAAGCAGACCTGAACTATGCATAAGTAGACGCTAGGGGGCAATCGCCATAATACAACATCACGATCTGGGTTTCCTGCGTCTCCCGGAAGTGACCTAAATGATTACATTTTTATCCACCCAAATAACACCCCCGGGCCCCCTGGCCTACACCCCCCTTATCCCTTTGTCGCTACAATAAAGCTGACTGCGGAGCTACCGTTACTTGGATCTAATTTCGCACGGCTTCCATTTACATTATTTGTTTATTTGTAATGCGTCTGTCGCTAAAGTGGAGCTGGTACATCCAGTTATGACGAACCACAACCAAGTTGACACCAAGTTATCCTCCATCATGGAGGTGATGATGGCTCGAGTTTGCCAACTCGTGGACGATGATTTGTCTGGGCTGCGGTCGGAATTAACTCGAGTTCTTCTTGATAATGCCAAGCTTACTGAAAAGGTGATAATCTTGGAGTGCGAGCTGGCAGTCTTGAGGAAAAGAATCGACAAACCCTTTAAACATTTCCGCACCATAGACGTGCAAACAGGAGAAATATTTAAAGATGGAGCTGATCGTGGTACGTATGATTGCCTATTATTTTGCCAACAGCAAGCACATGTTTGCAGCAATGTTGCCGCAGTCTTGTCTGTCTGGGCTCTGGAGTCTGGGGTGTTAATTTGTGTCTTTTCTGCAGTGGATGGACCTCCCACCATAGAAGGGATCTATGGAAAAGATTGGTGTATGAATCTGTGGAAAGATGGGGACAATCTGCAAGTCACAACACGATCATGTTCTGAGGTGAGAAATTAATCGTTGGCGCTTATTTACATATGGACGTGTAACTGAGTTGTTCGCAGCCAACCATTAATCTTCTCATATTTCGTATCACATAATCTGTTCATAAAATGACCTGTACGTGCGTCGTCATTCACCAACATAAAACAACACAGACTTCGTATATTAGTGTGGATCAGGATGTAAATAACTGCTCATTAATTGTAATTAATATAAGTTGAACACAGACATGTGGCACGTTATTGTATGTAAACAGCAGGAGGTAATTATCTTCAAATTGTCTATTTCACTGTCCAATAAGCTGTAGCATTGTGCTATATTAACCTTTTTTTCTTTTTAAATGAAGTGCTGTTTTTATTTTCTAGAAGATAGTCAGTACGCCATATCATGCTATTAATTGTAATGACACCACATAAAAAATTCCAACATATTTTGATTTTCCACGAATATAACGTTTTTCCTTTCATTTCCAAAGAAAATCTTTTACATTGTTATAATGATCATTAGACTCGGAGCAATAACCCACCTATCTCCCAGACTCTGTCCCCAGTCAGTGTTCAGAGTTTTAATTAATGTAGAATGTTCAGGGTGTAATTTACATACAAATGTGAATGAGGGACTTCCTTTATTTCACTACGTTTTTTTTTTTAAATAGTTTTATTTTAAACCAAAAATGCTCTCACACACTTGTGCCAGTGATCACCCTCCTTTGTGCCAATGTTGCCACTGGTGCCTAAGGTTGCCTACCCCTGTTGTAGGGCACAACACATTCTGTGAATACTTGGAGACATCAGGGTTTTTACGTTTTTCGTTACTTCTGCATTATACTTCTGCATTATTATACTTATACTGCATTATACTTCTGCATATACCATGCATTTCAGACTATGCTCAATCTATCATATCTAAACTTCTAAAGTATACATGTGCATTAAAAATCTAATTACCAGATGAATTAATTCAAGTTCATTAATAACTTGAATTAAATTTATATAGCACTTTTCAAAAACCAAGGATACATCAAAATTGTTGATGAGTGAGTGCACAAGTGTCTCTTCAGTGCAGACTTCAAAGAGTCCAGTTTGGTTCCAGGGGAAAGAAATAATTGGGGAGAGTGATGCTTTACATTGCTGCTGTTGTACAATTTGATACTTTGATAGCCTGATTATTGAAGGTTTCTAGACCAGTGCACATTGAAAAAACTAGTGCTAAAAAAGTTATGTTTACATGAACAAAGTCCACATTTAAATCCTGATGAATACACTAATACAATCTTCATGTAATCTTAAAGACACAGTCAATGGAGCCGCCTTCAGAAGTAATCGGCATTAAAGAGGAGTTTAAAGAGGAGGATTGTGAAGTGGAGATTGCAACCAGCTACCAAAAGGGTAAGAGACATAAGGGATATTCAGATTCACATGAGGTAATCTGTGTACTGTGCACTCTTGTCAGAATGTGATTTGTCAGTATTCTTTTGTGAATTAGAGTGTACGAGCCGAAGAGCAGACGACCAGTTTGTGGCTGCAGTTGGTCTCCCTGGAGAATCGTTGACGAATGATGGAGCCATGGAAGGACATAGTCCCCATGTCTTTCCCATTGATGAGGATGACCCCGCCAATACACAGTTTATTCAAGCAAACAAAAAGGGACTGTCAAGCACCATCGTAGGTGCACCTACACAAAATCAACCGCAATCTCTGCCAGTGTATTCAGAGAATAATGGAGACCTTTATAGAGAAACATGCAGTACATATAATACAGTGCATTTACAAACTACCAATAATACTGACAAAGCCCAGTTCACTTGTAAAATATGTGACAAGACATTCATCCACAAACGTAAACTAACACACCATATGAAGACCCACAAAGTGAACGTATGCCAAATATGTGGCCAGAGCAATAGAGACAAAACACACAAGTGTACCCCTCCAGTGCCCTCGCAGAAGTCAAATACCACATGTACATTGTGCGGGATTACATTTGGTAAAGCTTCAGCTTTAAAGATCCATTCTCGAGTCCATACAGGAAAGGGAGCCCATGTATGTACAACATGTGGGAAAGGCTTCTCACAGAAAGGGAATCTCAAAAACCATCTCAGCATCCACACCGGGGAGAAACCCTTCCACTGTGGTTACTGTGGAAGAACCTTTAAGCAGCTGACGAGCCTCAATTACCATTTGATGACCCATGAAAAAAATGAAAACTCCAGGAGGTCAAAACGACTTAAAAAATGATGTTGCCTGGAGTTGGTCCGCGGTCCGGTGTAACGACAACGGCATGGTCATGTTAATGCATAGGAACCGGCGCCTACTATTTACGATATTTCATTTTTAAAATCTGTTAGTAATTCTCAAGTCTGCACTGAGGAAAACGCCAGGAGGTCAAAACGTCTTAAAAAATGTGCCTGTAGTTAGTCCGATGTAACGACAACGGCATGGTCTTGTTAATGCATAGGAACCGGCGCCTACTATTTACAAATGTTTTAAATTTATTAGTAATTCTCTACTTTTATTGTTTCCAATAAGGGCCATCTGGGGCCCATTATGAACACCAATAAGGATCTTTTGTTTTATTCATCGCAAAATATGCTACTAGTAATTTGTCTTCAATGGGCTGCCTGAAGATTGTTTAGTTTAAGTATTGTGTGCCTCCTCTCTGGGGTAATAAAGTATTTATTTTATGTATGTTCCAGCCTTCTTCTAGTCATTAAATACTTGTTGCTTGTTTACACTAATCCAAATCTCATTTACTACTTCAATTTGATTAGTCTGCATTTTCACCATTGAAACTTGGGCCTTCATTTGGTTAATTTAAAATTGTGAATTTAAAGTTATTTGGGAGTAGGGTTCAGTAAATCTGGGTCATAGACACTAGATGACCCCTTCTAAATATAGTGTTTACTGTAAACATGTCTTGTCCTATGCCCTCCAGAGATTCATGTAGGATTTCAGTCAAATAAGATGACTGATTGTATGCATTTTATTTTCTTGTGGTTGCTGATTGTAGTCCTGTCTACTAAATCACTTACACTGGGTGTTTCACTTAACACTTCTGCGGATCATTTTAACATCTACATCTGCCTGGTATCAAACACAACCTAGTTAATAAATTAAAAGGTGAGCACTCTACCAACTGACCTACCCTGACAAATGCAGCTTTTAATCTTAAACACTAATGGGGTCATTTTAATGCCTACTCTGGCTTGTGTGCAGTCTAAATATTTAGATATTCATTCAAAAAAATATGGGTAATTGGACAACCTCATTACCTCACATTAGAAGTACAATATCAGTACAATATCAATCATCAGAACCAAGGATGGGTGTTTTCAATTAATCTAACCTGGTTAAAATGGAGCTTGAACTCATATCTAAATATTGAATCAACTTAAAATAACCCCAGAAGTGGTTTAACTGATTAAGACCGGACCGCATATGTTGTTATACCTTTAAAACCAGAAAATCCAGTCTAAATGGGTTAAAGTGTATCCCTAAAAGTGGCACTGTGCGATATATTCCCAGCACAGGACTCCTAACAATGACCTATATGCATTTAAAAAGTAATAATTGCATGGAAGCTAAATCTTAAATTGGCATAACAGTCTTCCAGTTAAGTTTGTCTCACTTTGGCTGCCATAATGTGTTGTGGAATGTATGAAGGTTTTGTTTTTGTTGTACGGGGGAAAGTGTTATTGTAATTCCCTTATATATTGATAAAGGCAGCATATCACAGCTTTAATCAACAGCTTTAATTGTGTACTAATAATAATGGCAGAACTGGCACAGTGGGTAAGTCATTTTTGTTACTCTTCTAGGCTATATTGGAATAAATAGTTAGCACAGTGTTATTAAATACTATGGTATTTGTCAATACTTTCTACAGTTGCCGTTTGCACAGTACACATCTAAATCTCACAATTGATTATATTGTCAATACTTTCTACAGTTGACATTTATACAGTACGCAACAATCTTATAATTGATTCACTTGTTTGTCAACATCTGACGTTTTACTCTCATAACAGTTCCTGTGGTAATGTTGCACAGGTATAGTATATCATAAAAAGTTAGCGTGGCATTGGTCTGGCCTCCCGTTAGTCTGACCAATACTAACACTATCCCAAACCCTAACCTCACAGGAAGCCACGGGTGATTTGTAACCCGCAGCACGGGTCGGACTAACGGGAGGTCTGACCAATGCCACTGGCAGTCCCTGTTCATAGCTACATAGGATTCTTTAGGCAAAATGGTATCATTTGGATTACTCTGTGTAGAACCCAAATGTTCTTTCAGCATCCACCAGGTCTCAATTGAAACACTTGTGTTGATTAAAGCCATACTTGTAGGCATAACTTTTCCCACAGTCCACACAGCTGTAGGGCTTCTCTCCTGTGTGAGTACGTAGATGCATGTTGAGAGAGCTTTTCTGGGAAAAACTTCTACCACACTCTAGACAACTGTAGGGCTTTTCCCCTGAATGTACACGCTGATGTAGCTTCAAGTATGTTTTTTGGGCAAAACGCTTCCCGCAAACTGTGCAGCTAAATGGTTTTTCTCCAGAATGTCTCCTGATGTGGACTTTCAAACTGCTCAAATAGTTAAATACCTTACCACAGAATAAACATTCAAACTGTTTTGGTACCTTCCCAGCTCTGTGCTGGTTTGCCAGTTCTTTGGTTGCATTAATTTGCATGTTGTTCATATAGTCTGAGTACTCCCCACTGGCTGTTGATCGATTTGCGTCATCAACAAGATTACCCATTGTTGATCCTTCTATCAAGCCATCCATAAGTATTGGCGGCGTGCCTTGTTGTGGTTGAGCAGAAGTTACTGGGAAGTTGTTCAAGGCCCCCTGGTGAAGTCGAAGGTCATTGACTGCTCTCTGATCCGTTCCATCCTCCTCAATTGTTGCACCTCCTGTCAGAACAAACAACCTGGATCAGTTTCATAATGACACATATGTTGTTTAATATGTTTATTGTTGAATATTGTGATGGCCAAGTTAACTTACTCTTTCCGTTATCTGAAAGCCGCATCTGTTGGCCAATGGGCTGTTCTTCATACATCTCCTCTTTAACAAATATTAGGTCTGGTTCACCATCCATCAAATCTACTGCCTAATAAACAATGAGACAGATAGTTTTAAACATGGTTAACTTTTGTAAAAAAAAAAAAAAAATCATGAAAGAATGTTGCATATAAATGCATATCCATGTATACACATCATAATTTCCATATTCAGTAACAAATCAGTATGCAGCCCTATATTGTACCAGCAGAACACAGTGAAGTAACAGTTTTTACAGTTAGGGTGGAGCTCTATCTTCATAATAGGTCCTCATTAATGCGCCTGATAAAATTGTCATTGCTTTTCTACTCTCTCAGAAGGGCTGTGGAGTGTGGACACTTCAGAAACCCGCTTACCAGTGACATCATTACAATGTTAGATTTGTAATAATGTGAGAACAATGGCTCCCATTATAGCACGCTAACTTTCCTTAGAACGCCTGCCGTTTCTATTAGCTTGGATTCCCCATTGATGATGTCATTGGTAGGTGGGTTTCTGAACTGTCCACAGACGACCTCTGAAAGACAGACTGAGACAAATTTGGTGCCATATCATGAGCATTAGTGACTCGAGGACCTATTATATGAAGACATGAATATGGATGAAGTCATCCTCCTAATGTATGATTGAATAGACCATTGTAAAGTGCTTAGAAAAGTGCTATAAAAATTAAATCTATTATTAACATCGGACAATATGTAGATATTTTCCTGTATTAATTGTGCTCAGATGAGAAAATGTATACAGACTGAGATCTGCGTGTCAATGAGCCTCACAGACTAAACGTTACTGCATGGTGTGAGGAAGTCGTCTTGATGGATTGTTAACCCCCTTCTATATAAATATATAGTACTAGGGGGGAAAGGAAACATATTAAACACGGGTACAAATATTTTGATACCATGAGACCTAGGTAGGGCCCTAATTCTGGGAATGTCATGATAGGTGAACATTCAGTTAAAATTGCTGAGCTTGTAAGTTATTTTCACTTGGTTGAAGTGGTTGGATACAATACATCAGGGGTTCCCAAACTGGTGTGGTGCATGACCTCTCTAGGGGTGCGTGACATGAAAAGAGTACTGGCGGTTTTATTGTGTTATCATTATTAAATTCAAGCACAGCTGTGTGTGTGTGTGTCTGTCCACTACTCCACATAGAGCAAAGCGCCTCCTCACAATGCCACAAAGCACGGACAGCCTCACGGAACCTAGCGCCGCACAGCCCTGTCCTCCAACCTCAATCTGCCCCGCATTACACACGCCAAACATTCTAACAATCATCTTAATTAAATTAATTTGCGTCAAAAACAACTCATCTCCCCGGAAATCACGTGTCACCAGTGTCACCACTGAAATGCATGTTGGCAACGGCAACAGATTAATATTGGCACACAGTTTTCCGTGCAACATCCCCTTTGCCGTCCCCACCACTGTGACCGCACCTCCAGCTATGGACCACGGGTTCACAACTTCACAGTACACTGTAGAGGATTTTTGTATCATCACCACCAACGCCTGGACCCTGCAGCTTCTGCACTACAACACGCAACAGGACAATTCCCTCCCAATCAGTAATGTGATCTATTACATCGCATTACCCACACTGTACATAATTTGGTGTTCATAATATTCAGAACGGGTAAGGGCTAGTTTAACACAAACGGCAAAATCTGGTAAAACACTATTGTAAGGAGATGTATACAGCAGCTGCATGTCATTCTGTGATTATTTGCCACAATCATATTAAAAAATCACCCGTGTGAACTGAGTGTGGTGTAAGGTCTTATATAGACTGATCAGCTGTGGTCTGACATAATGTCTGACGTAATGAAATCACACCCGTGTGAACTGGGTGACCATAGCAACCATGCTAATTTTTTGGTACGAACAGACACGTAAACTAACAAAGCTGAAATCACACCCGTGTGAACTGGGTGACCATAGCAACCATGCTCATTTTTTGAGTGGTGTAAACCACTCCTACAACTGGCTTTGTTGTGCAGAAAAAATGAGCATGGTTGCTATGTTCACCCGGGTGTGATTTCATACAACTGGCTTTGTTTGTGCAGAAAAAATGAGCATGGTTGCTATGTTCACCCTGTTCACCCGGGTGTGATTTCATTACGTCAGACATGATTTCATTACGTCAGACAGGCTAAGACCTTACACCACTCAGTTCACACGGGTGTGATTTTTATTTTGGTACGGACAGACACGTAAACTAACAAAGCCAGTTGTAGGAGTGGTTTACACCACTCAAAAATGTATAATTTTCGTCCAAATACAACGAGACTGAGCGTTGGGGGGTCAGCTAGGTCAGGAGGTAAGACCTCCAAAATAAGTGCACGGCCAAAATAGTTTGGCGACTGCTGCTATACATAATGTATTGTCTGGCTCTATGGATGGGAGCTTAACCATCTGGCTTCATGATGGAGGCAGAACAATTTGCACCTCAACACCTTAAAGACTGTGGAAATTATGGTAGACTTCTGTGGGACTCCCACTCAAGTGAGGGTACACATTCATCACCTAGACTAGAGGACCCAGCAGAGGTTGTTCTCCCTACGTCGGCTGCTAAACAAAATCAACCTGCAGCAGAAGAGAATGGTCCAGTTCTACACGGCCATCATCATCTGGTTTGCAATGTAAGCCCAAATGGGCTGACCTCATCACATTTGTGATGACGGCTATGGCCGTTTTTAACCCAAGGAGTGTTTTTTGTGCAAAACTAACGCTTGAAATGGATTCAGAATCATGAAAACCCCCTAGTTTGACACATCACATGCCAATTAGCCTTATATAGGTTAATAGTATGGTCACATAACCATCTATAAAAGAAATTGCTCAATGATGACAGCCAGTCAGCAGGTGGATTCATGAATGTATGTATATAGACCATATAAAAAAAATGTCCCACTCTACGCCCCCGGCTGCTGGACTACAAACTGTCTCTCTCTCTCCCTCCCCCCCCCCCCCCCCCCCCCCCCCCAGGAATTAAGTGTACACATCAACCATGAGGCTGTTTAGGCCATCACACAGGCACGATCACTTTATGTAAGTGTGTGACTATGAAAAAACTCCATTGCCTGCTGCACTGCCACTATCACTTATGTATACGCTTCCACTTCCATGTTTGATATCTGCTGCCAAGTTTGATGTCTCTTACACAAGCGACTGTGATATTCTATATATGTTCTTCCAATGATGTCTCTCTGTCAAATGCGTTCACTGATAACTAACAACCTTATTATTATGGATTAAACTTTAAAGTACTGTTTTTGCTCTCATCTTGTATACAGTGAATGGGGCCCCCAGCCCTGTTTATCCAAAGACAGACCACTCCCACGACAGACATGCTGAGCTCCATCCCAGAACGGGGAAAAAAATCACTTAGAATAGCCAATCCTTTACTTGCTCTGATGCTCTCGTGTGAGTTTCTGTATAGAAACACGTCAACCTTATTTCTGTTTTCTTTACTCATAGTGGCAACATGTCTATAACGTCCACAATACTTGCCAATGTTAACTGTATTGCTGTAGCCAGCTGTAACAATACACGCCAATGTTCTCTGTATCACTGTAGCCAGCTGTAGCAGCCTAGTCTACTACCACCCCCCACTGACATACTCTGACATTAATGGGTGGTGGAACAGCCACACACAGTTTGTATATATATACACACACACACACACTGTATACTGTGTGTGTGTGTGTGTGTGTGTGTGTGTGTGTGTGTGTGTGTGTGTGTGTGTGTGTGTATATATATACACATGCACACACACACACTGTCTGAGTGTGTGTATAGCTGCAGTCTGCAGAGTGAATGTAAAGAAAATAGCCTGACCAACTGGTGAACCATATTTGGCTGTTCAACTTCCTTCACATTTGTTCTGTGGTTGTTTGCAGTTATAGTATACACAACTCTAAGTTTGGCTAGGTCCATCAGTCTGTCTGTCCACTACTTTGATCCTTAACAACAACATATCTTGAAAACTACTGGCTGGATTACTTGGAAATTTACTACACACCATAATGATCCCCAAGTTCAAAACTTTGTCTACGTGGATCGAATTTGGATTGTTAGTTGAAAACCAAATAGATCCACTCAAAAATGTTAACTCTTAGTATTGGGTCCCGACAGAGAGGTACAGACCTGTACTGATTAGAGAAAAATGTCCACTTGCACAAATTTTACTCCCTAAACAGGATATCTCAAAAACTGTCTGGATTGTGCCACAGAGAATGAATGACCTTTCCTCTAGCGGCACCCTCAGGCCAAAATGTCAACTGCACACATCTCATCTAATGGTTCATGCTCACTGGAGAAGAAATCTTACTGAGTTTGGTGGCCCCAAAACTGCACACCAGTGCTACTGGAAGCCCCCATGAGTCCCATGTTAGACCCAGAAATGTTGGTTAGTATAAACGTTTATGATTCAAATGTCATCTATAGGCTTAGAAGATGAGATTAAGCTTGGTTGCTAAAAGTTGCACGTTGAGCAATTTGAGTTATTAGCATAATTATGTGACCATACATTAACATCCTGTATAAGGCATAAACATCACAATTTCATCATGCTTTAAGTAGCATGTGACATGTCAAACTAGGGGGTTTTCATGATGCTGAATCCATTCCCAGCATTATTTTTGCAAAAAATTGGGTTTAAAAACGCCCAAATATGCTGACCTCATCACATTTGTCAAGACGACGATGGCCATGTTTAGGCCAAGGAGTGTTTTTTTTTGCAAAAATAATGCTTGGAATGGATTCAGCATCATGAAAAACCCCTAGTTTGACATGGGTATAGTCACATATTATGCTAATAACTCAAATTACTCAACGTGCAACTTTTAGCAACCAAGCTTAATCTCATCTTCGAAGCCTATAGATGACATTTGAATCATAAAAGTTTATACTAACCACCATTTCTGGGTTCATGAACATTCCAGTATATTGAAAAGAAAATGGGCCTTGTCCTTAGTTCCTTCCTTCACAGGAATGCTCCCCCTCTGCATTCTGGTCAGCATGCAGATATTGTGCATGTTGACTCACTGGAGACACTCCAGCACTCCTGCTACACCAAATCAAAGTGTGGTCAGGTACCCTCATGGTTCCTGGGGGGGGGGGGGGGGGGTCCAATTTGGTTCGATTTGTACACTCCGAGTTATGGTGGTCCTAGAAATGAAAAGGTTTGAGAACCACTGTGCTAAACTAGTAAATGGAACAGAGCCTTAATTAGTATAATTTGTAAGACCTGTAAATTAAGTAAGGAAGAGGCCCAATTTCTTTCCAATATGGCTGCTGGCAGTCAATGGACCATGGGGGGGAAGATATAGAACCTTATATGTACAATAATAATACAATATTTTAAAAATAAAATAGACGTGACTGTGTTATGCACATACTAAATAATACATATAGTAGGATGGTCCTTAATGATTGTTTGAAATATGCTACTGGTCCATAATAATAAGACATAATAATAAGAGAAAAAGGTTGCTCTACCACTGCCAAAGCTTTACTAGTTTACATAGCCAACCTTTGAAACCAACATATTTGTTTTGGCTACTTTGGATTACTATTATAGTGTTATTGTTATTATCTAGTCGTGGAGGATATTGTGAGTAGTGAAAGGCTGACATATAATTTGCGAAGTGCTCCTGTAATCATTCCCCCCGACCCTCATGGTTATCTAACGGTCTAACCTGTGGTGGTGGCACTGGTGGGCCATTGTTTCTCAAAGTAGAGGCTTCTTCTGTCGCTTTGCTTGCAGGGGGCAGCTTCTCTCCTTTCCATAGATCCATACACCAGTCTTTTCCAAAAATACCATCGATGGCTGGAGCCGCGACAGGCTGTTGCTGATCTGTATTACAGGACAATACACAAATACAATAATAAATGCGTAATAAACCAAAGTGATTACTGCTCATTTATACATGGCTCGTCAGCGAGTAGTAGGATATTAACCCCATCATCCATTATTCGGGGGGGGGGAGGGGGCATTAGCCAAAAATAGCCGGTCTACAAGCTTTTCACGGAAATCCAGGTCAGTTTCACTGAAGAATAGAGGGCTTTTTAAGTAGTTAAAACACTAACCGCGCACAAATTTCTCCGAACCCCCAGCAGTTCCACTGTTCCGATGGCTGACATGGTTGCTGCTGGCGTTTGTGGTGGTGGTGTAGTTGTTGTGGGAAGCAGCAGCAGAACCTCTGGCCGCTCTCAGCTGGATCTCCAGTGAGAAGCATTTCTTCTTCAGGGCTTCGTTCTCGCTCTTGTGCTGGGAGATCTCGCTGTGGAGAGCGGACGAGCACTCGTCGGCGAGGTTGCTTACATCGACCAGAACCGCCTTCGTTAGATTTTCCAGAATAGCGCCCAGCTGGCTCCGAAAACTTCTGTTCGTTGTGTCGCACATCATGTTGACGACACGAGCGAGCGCAACTGATAGTGTATGTTTTTTTTTAAAGAACTAAAAACAAATGTCTAGCCAATGGTACAGCCAGACAGACAGAGCCCCGTAATAAACCCTACTTATAAATAAGGTCCCTCTCCTCCTCTCACTGCCGCAAGGGATTGTGGGGGATGCGAGACCAACAAATGATTCGTCGCTTTTGACCGTCTATGCTTTTGACCTGGCACCTCAGTCTAGTAGCCAGCTCATAGAGCCCCAACCCGGACATGTTGAGTACACCAACGTTTTATGTTAGAAATGTTGAGTATGGGTCCCCAGACTCCTCAGCATGTAGAAACTGCCGGATGCTAATTTGCATATGTTGAGCAATTTTCGTAATCGGCATAATCTGTGACCATACCATTAACAACCTATAGAAGGCAAAATGTTCAAAATTTCATCATGCTTTATGTAGAATGTGACGTGTCAAACGGGGTCATCCCTATGTTCCCCAGGTTCTACTGTATGTTCCCCACTTACCTTAGGGTTTAGGGTTAGCGTTAGGTTTCTGGTTTAAGGACTTCAGTGTTTTGTACTATACAATTGTATAAGTACAGAACAAAGAATGTTTGTTTTTGCCATCTTTGTCTGAGCAATTATGTTTTAGTTTATTTTATGCCAGTGTTAATTTTTTTTGGGCTAAGACTGGATAATTGAAGTAGCCTAGGCAGGCCTAAAGTTAAATGGATTGTTCAAAGACTGAGCTTAAATCAGAATTTGCTAGTAGTAACACTAAGACAAAGTTGTTAAAATACTTTTAGTCTTACTAGGTTAGGTTTCTGGTTTAGGTTTAGGTTTATTCTAAGTGGGGAACAAAGAACCTTTTTTGCATGGTGGGGAACATAGAACCTGGGGAACATGGGTACGCTCTCCTGTCAAACTAGGGGGTTTTCATGATGCTGAATCCATTACAAACATTAGTTTTGCAAAAAAAACACTCATTGGGCTAAAAACGGCCATGCCCACTTGCCCAATTGTGCTGACATCATCACATTTGTGATGACGGCAATGGCCGTTTTTAGCCCAATGAGTGATTTTTTGCAAAACTAATGCTTCAGCATCATGAAAACCCCTAGTTTGACACGTCACATGCTACATAAAGCATGATGAAATTTTGAATATTTTGCCTTCTATAGGTTGTTAATGGTATGGTCACATATTATGCCAATTACGAAAATTGCTCAACATATGCAAGTTAGCATCCGGCAGTTTCTACATGCTGGGGACCCATACTAAACATTTATAACATAAAACGTTGGTGTACTCAACATGTCCGGGTTCACATTCTGGCTACTAGACTACCTGCGCATAAAATTGACAAAAATCCAATCGAATTGAACGGTTTAAGGGGTTTAATAGATCATGAAGGGGCGGATTAACCCCCACAAGGACCCCTGGGCCGGTAATTATTTGGGGTCCCCCATAGCGCGTCATTTTCGTGTTTTTATCATCTTTTTGACCTAAATTTAACAAAATCAACGGCCAATGAAGGCCCTCAAACCCAGTAGCCTACCGTGCGGTCCAATTTCCCCAAGGGCGCCTGAGAGCCAAGGGCCTCTGGGCCCATGCACGGGCCGAGTTTGGGCACGAATGGGTTAAACACACCCCACCCCCCACAGGCACCCGACGAAGACGCTATTATTTATATTGTACACGTGTGTGTGTGTGTGTGTGTGTGTGTGTGCGACCGTGCGTGTGTACAGTGTGTGTGTATAAAGACACAAATATGCAATGGAGGTAAAGCTACTTTTCTGAGCACCTGTTTGTTCAATGTTTCTTGAGTGAAGGTTAGGAAGGTCATAGGATAGGTGGTCATTCATTTACAAGCAACCTAATTATAATCAAGATCTAATTTTCAATTAAGGTCTCCTGCTGTAACTAAAGATTAGCCCTGATACGTTCCCTCAGTCCCTACGCTACAGAATAAGCTAACTGAGGGAAGGTATCGGGGCTACTGATCGTGCTGTTGTTTGTTATTGCAGTGAGAAGAACTATCTGTTAACAACAGCTCAGTTAGCCTGGATATGTGCATAATTAGGCTCGTAACAGTTAATAGGAGGGACTGCTAGTTCAAAATAACCGATTCATGGAATGGAGTGAGTTTCCCATCTTTAAAGGACGCATGTATTTTTAATACTGTAGCCACACTCTCTCTCTCTCTCTCTCTCTCTCTCTATATATATATATATATATGCTGGCGGTGTGAATATAGAATCTATAAATGTTAGTTACTACTTCAGTTGTGGCACCATCAATAAAGAAAAGTCTCAACTTTGAATATGTCAAACTACATTTCTGAGAGCCTGCGTGTGTTCGTTTTTTGAGTGGGGTAAAAATATTTTTATTTAAACTATATTCTCCAACAATCTAAATTAGATTAAATGATCGTCCCCGGCCTATAAGATATTATGCTATGAGGTGACTGGTTTGCAAAAATAAAGCATCCGTCTCAGTTGTTACTGGAATGATGCTCAGTGCAGTGTCAGTTGTAGGACTGGTACTTCACTGAATATAGTTCAAAACAACGATTCATAAAAAGATGAGCTTCCCATCTTAAAAGGACGGTGTATTTTTAATAGCCATACTAGCAACGGCTTGTTTCATTAGAACAATGTTGGTGTATGGGTAGGAAACATGAAAAACAGAATGCATTACTATTTAACAGCATAAAGATGACAATATCCACCAGCAGAACCACATCATATACTCTGTTGCATTATTGACCTACTAACCATTATTAAAATTGAATTGTATAACTGCAGTGCCTGTCAACTCAAACCTGAAACAAAAGATAGCTTTATTACAATGTAATTTAAAATGAATGCCGCCAAATGAGTTAGGGTTGACCGACAACAATGTTTGATGAGCCTGCATGTCCGTTTGTCCCTCTAAATATTGGTAGGCATACACTAGATTCAGTATACATGTTCATACTAGGATCTATATGTACTGCCATGTGTTTTTTCAAATTGCAATTCTTTGTGAATCCTTTACCACATTTTATACAAACAAAAGGTTTTTCTCCAGTGTGAGTGCGTTGATGCATATCAAGAGTACATTTCTGAATAAAGCCCTTTCCACAAATAGGACAGCGATATGGCTTTTCTCCTGTGTGTGTGCGCTGGTGTGTATAAAGATGCCCTTTCTGTGCGTATCGTTTTCCACACAGTGTACATCTGAATGGTTTTTCTCCGGTGTGACTTCGTTGATGTATTTCAAGCTGACTGAAACATCTAAAGTTCTTGCCACATTGCAAGCAGCCAAATCGCTTGGCAGCCGAGTTCCGTAAACTGTGGACCTTCACGTTCTTTGCCATACTAAAACTTTGGGGGGCAGCATTTCGGCCAGTGGATTTCTCCACCTCTAGGTTTGTGTGTCCCGGTGGAAGCTGTGCATTCTGGCGCACAGAGTGTGCAGTACTCCATTGTGTGTCCCCTTTCCCTGGTCCGGCCAACGATGATCGAGAGCCCTGGATCACAAAGTTGTCCGTAAATATATGTTGTTGATCTGAGCTGGTTTTGAGGTGCTGGACATCTGAGTTCCTCTGCCGAGTATCTGTGGCCATTTCAATTCCTATTGAGAGAACATATTGAATTAGGAAACGTGTCAAATATTAAATTACGTAAAAAAGAATTTGCTCGATTAATTACCTGCATCCTTGTAGGGCTGGACAATATAGCGTTATTATAACGTGATAAGACTAGATATCGTATGAGGTATCGTAATATCATGATATGGCATAAGTGTTGTTTTGTGTAATAAGTGTTGTTCCTGCTGCTAATCACATAAGCCCTATTTTATACTGTTCAGAAATAGCAAAGTAGCAATTTCTTGCTATTTTAGAACATGTAGGGGAAAATAGAAATGTGTGCTATTTGATTTTGTCCATATTGCCCAGCCCTATGTTCTTGTAGGGTTGGTAGTTTTTGGTGATTATTATTACTTTAGAGATTCCCAACATAATGTTATTGCTTATTATTATATTAGGGTACAGTCACACCAAACTATGGCTGCAGTCAGTCCAGGCTGATAAATGCAGGTGGGAGCAGCCCCCTGTTTTGTGCAGCCAGATCAGCCTAAAACATGTACAGTAGTAGCTTACATCGCCTTCCGTCTTGACGTTGGCAGGCCGGTCCGTCTTCGAATCATCCGATTGGAGAGAGGGGGAAAGCAGCAACTGTCTCAAGCATTTATCTGCTTTAAATACTTTTTCTCTTTTGGTGGCACCCTGGCGCAACAAACTGCTCCATTCCCATTGAAAAGGATTGGCAGAATCCACTGCATTAGGCAGCAGAATCAAAGTTTGGTGTGACCATAGGCATATACCCCTATGCCAAAACTTAAAAGAGCACTCACCATTTTCACCTGTCCTTTCTTTAGGTGTCACACTGTCTCCACTGTCAATCTCCACTGGCTCCTCTTTTACCACTATCAGTTCAGGCTGCTCTCGGACTGCATTTGTAAGCTAGAGAGAAATGACACCCATTAGAGGGGGACATGACAGTGCATTGCACAAATACAGGAGAACAGAGCACTTTTGCAAAGTGGACACTGCATAACAAATGCACTTTTATGAAGTGGGTCCACTGCAGATCTGTATGCATTTTAGTATGTATTTTTTTCTCTGTGTATGCTATAAACATACTACTAGATTTACCTACACTTTATTGTGTTGTTACTACTGTCTATTAGTAGTAGTACAAGAGTTGTACTACAACTTATTTGAGTGCCACTCGACATGAAAAACATGAAACATTTAATTGCAAATATAGCCTACACTAGGTACTAGGTATGAGGCTTTGAGCATGTGTCAAAGTCTTTGAATCTTGGATCTGAATCTTGTGTCTTATTAGTATCATTTTGCAGACATTTTCATAAACAAATTCTTCCTAAATAAAGAATCCTTTACGGCATTTTTCCTAAACAAAGAACCATTGATGCTTGTTAGGCCACTCAAGAATTGAGTTGTGGGGCACTCTACTGAATTTGGACAACTGCCCCATGCCAGTCTTCTACCCATTCACAGGCAATTCATTCTGGAGTGTGTGAATGACCACTTTTTAAACAGATTTAGTTCGTTTACTAACTAAATATGCAAATATAACATCATATCAAGCATAAACAATTGTTCCAATGATGTATTGTGCAAATCCTCTCTAACAACAGGCAATGTTGTGTTGTCTCAGGAGACATTCTAGGGCTACTCTAACATGTATTCTTGACAAATCGTTTTGTGTTTTAGAAAACAAAACCATCTGCTGCAGATGTAAATATACACTGAATGTTGTAATTCACCTCATGATGGTTTTCTAAAAAAAAAAGAAGAAAGAAAACCATTACACTGCAACATATTTTAGAAAGTCCTTACTTCAACAGAAGAGTCACTTTGATGCAAACAGCCCATTGCAGCAGATGAAGATATGCTTTCCCATGTACTCTCACTATAGGATGCAAAAACTCCAGATTAGATCAGAAAATCACCACTACCAATCAGAACAAGCCATGATGAACAGGTGCAATTACTGTAATAGACACACGACAGGTAAATAGGCCTACGATACCTTTTTATTATTGTAGGTCCTGTCCCATCTGGCTCCACTGTTCCATAAGAAATGTTTTCTGAACCATCTCTCATCGTAGCTGCTATAACGTGTCCCGCTGTGTCCTGCCTGCGCCCTTGTGCAATCCAGAGCAAATTCTCCATCAGTTGCAGTTTTTCGCTAAGAGACGAGATTTCATTCCGTCCTCGTGTTATCTCTATTTTCAACATCTTTGATTCGATCTCAACCAGTTTGCTTATTTCCAGCACAGCTGTTTTTGATAATGCGTCCATGATGGAGACTAGTTGTGATTGAAAAGAGAACATTGTCGACATCTTTTTTTACTTATATATAATATAAGTCGAGATAATTGCAAAACAGAAGAGCAGAATGACGGGAAGTAATATGTACAGCCAGATATGTATACGATAAGAAATGTTAGATGTGTGTGTGGCTGTGTGCATGCTCAAAGGCTAAGCGTGGTATCTCTTCCAACTGGGACGGGTAAAATGGCATCATTGTTTCCATCTACAGGGTGGGAGGATGCATCACAAGTTTGTTTATATATATATATTTTTTTTAGCAAAATTGTCTTGTACAATTTATGTCCAGTCCGTAAACAGTAAACAGTATACACATATTGGAAGACTTGTGTGGGAAAGTTTAATATAAAGATTTCTAGTTTCTACTGACTGGCTGCACTTCATTTACCAAAATGCTGAGCGGTACGTAACCAACGTGATTGGCTAATGCCGTCGTTGACGTTCAGGAAGTAAAATCGGATTAAAATGTACCGACAAAAAATCATCTGCATGAGAACTTGAAGAATCCCCAGTAGGTAATATCACTATTTTTCATACTTTACTAATGCTTGATCTACTATTTTGATAGCCTTGTCCGTTTGTTGGTAATGCTGTTATTTCATATTTAAAGCGCTTTAAAGTAAACCAATGTTTGATCAGGTCAGGTAGCCTAACATTAGTCAGTCAATAGTCATGGGTCATCGTAGCTCTATGACAGTCATAGACCGTCGTCTTGATCCAAGCCAAGGCTACAACCCTGTTTGAAGTAGCCACACACGTATCCCTATTCATAGCAGATGCTATTAAGTTAAAAGCTTCACTAGTTTGACAGTTGATACAAATATAGGTATTATTTAACCACCCTGCTCTCTTGTAATAGTTGTCTCAGAAATGTTTTCATGCTGTGTGTTTTTTGTGTGTTGCAATTCAGATTGCAATTCTGTTGCAATCTGTTGCAGGCTATTTACACCATGCACACATAATCAGATCTGCATCTCGGGCTTGAATGATTAAAAAAAGAACATTGATTTTTCTTTACAATATAGTATTTTCAAAGCAATTATTCACATATTTTTTCCATACACCCACATGGCAGCACAAACACTAAACAAAATCTTCAAAGAAACATCAGGATATGTCCATGAATACAAAGCAAAAAAAAAAAAAAGAAACAAACAAAAAAAAAACACATTACATACAGTTAAACAAAGAAACAAATGTCCCCAACACAGTTCCTTACCCCCACCCTACAGCAGGTTTCTTCCTAATTGCTAAATTCCTCAACCAAAAGCCGATCGTAGGGGCATTGGCATTTTTCCAACATAGCACAATTATGTTCATATGTTCTAGACGGCGTCTGGCCTGTAACAGGCAACGGTCAAACATAATTTTTTCTTTATTATTTTGGGCTTGATTGATTGATCCATTCAATACTTTATAAACAGCTTGCAAGGACAGGCACAGGGAGAACAGTACAATACAACTACAAGGTCTGCTAAAAGGATGAAACCAGAAAAGCCTTTCGGCTTGTTTCCATTGCTCACTTAAATAGCTTGATTTTAAAATAATGTATCACTAGTAATGAATAGGGAGACATTAGATTAGAATACCTTGTTTCAAAGAAAGGGGAAAAGGGTAATGTATGCCCAGACTGCACAGACTTAATGCTCCACCTCCGTATCTCTTTTACAGAGTTAAACAGCAAAGTGTTTTGCACAGTAAAAGAGATGCAGAGGATGGATCTATCTGTGTGGACTCTTTCTTTTCTTTGATACATATCTGTCCTTCACCAGCAACTACAAGGATGAGCATAACTCTGCCTTTTTTAAACGGCTTGTTTCCTCATCTATATTTGGTTATTTCCTCATAATTACTACCTCCTTCCAAAAAAGATAGTTGTTCAATACTCTGGTTTGCTCAACATGACACACATGAACACAGAATGTGCATGCAAGAAAGAAAGGCCCCAAGAAATAAGTGATTTTTATAAGATGGACTATACTGTAAAAATGTGAACCTTGCACGTCTTTGTTTTCTATTAAGAAGTATTTGTGTAGCTACATTGCATTCCTTGCAGTGTCACTAGTGTTGCTCATGTGTTCATTCCATTGTCGATGCTGAAACAATATATTGTGTAGCCCAGCCCTAACCCGTTTGTTTCCTGCTCTCATGTCCAAACCATTCTGTTTTTGTCAAATAGTGGTGCAATGCCTGGCAGAAGAGTACTCGTGTTTCCCTCATCAGCAGAGCTTGGCCCAGTGCTGGCTCAACTGGTCGCCTCTCGGGCAAAAACAGCCATTTCGTCTCGTGGCCAGTTCACACTGGGCCTGTCAGGTGGCAGCCTGGTGTCCATGCTCAGCAAGGAGCTGCCTGCTCTGTCAGACTTGGACTGCAGTAAGTGGGTTGCTGGGTTCTGTGATGAGCGCCTGGTGCCCTTTGATGACCCAGAGAGCACCTATGGACTGTACACGGTATGCGTTCCAAAATATTTACGCTCATTAACTAAGGAGTATTGATGTGTTATTATGCGGCAAAGTTGTAAAATGTCTTTATCTCCTCCTAGAAGCAATTGTTTTCCAAGATTAACATCCCTGAGAGCAACATATTGGCCATAGATCAATCTCTGCCAGTGGACAAGTGTGCAGAGGATTATACACAGAAACTGAAGAAGGTACAGACTTATTTGTTATAATACATATTAATGAATCGTGATTCTCTAAGCTTAATATTCTGTTTGATACACAATATTATTTGGTTAAATCTATTGAAAACAATGCTAAAAACAAATCAATCAATCGAATATAGCATAGACATTTAAAATAACAGATCTGCTAATGAACTAATCTTGTGTATATAATGTGGAACATAGAAAAGAGAAAAAGTCAGATGCTTTCAAGTTTGATTTCCGTTTCCTTAATTAGATAGATATACTTTTATTGATCCTGCAGGGGAAATTCAGTTGTCAAAGCAGCGCAGCAGGCAGCAGCTATGAAACACAGGACAGATAGTCAAAGCAGCACAGCAGGCAGCAGCTATGAAACACAGGACAGATAGCCAGATACAGAAACATAGATACAGCTAGGAGGAGTATAGAATAATATACTAATACAAAAAATAGTAGTAAGATTAAGAAAAGAGTACTAGAAACCAGGAGATATTGGTAAACTACATAGTGAAAGCGCTATTAACAGGTGTAAATTGATTTGGGGAGCAGATTGTTATCGAATTTGTCTTTTGAGTTCCTTTTTAATTGCCGACAGGTAGACTTGTACTGAAGTGAACAAGAAAAGTGTAAGTGAAATCACATTTAGCTCTGCGATGTTTAGAAGCCCCTTGATGTTTGATTAATGTTTGTGGCAGATCAGACACTGTGTTCGGCATTTTACGGGTGGTAGCCGATCGTAACCAATCAGATTGGAATATGAAAACTCTGACTGATGCATCTTGATCACATGACTTCAGACATTTGAGACAGTATTGTTTTTAATACTCTTAAACGTGCAGGCAATGCCAAGTGATGACTTACCAGTGTTTGATATGCTACTGTTGGGAATGGGACCTGATGGACATACCTGCTCCCTTTTTCCAGATCATCCTCTCTTAGAGGTGAGAACCATACTGACTTGCATAGTTTGAATGGATGTAAATAAGGATGTTTTATGAGATAACTGCTGACAAGAAAAGGAAACTAGGGGTGCAACAGTTAATCAAAGTAATTGATTTAATCCATTATTGAAAATTAAAACTAAAAAATATATATATTTTTATTTTCATACAGAAAATAGCAGATCTACGCCATACGCTCGTACCGTGTACAAGCTTGTACGCCTTGTAGATCTGCTATGTATGACAATTGTAAAATGGAGCTTATAGCTGCACCATGTAAGTTTTCTGTTTTGTTTTTTTTACAATGTCCTTCTCAGTTATTTGCTTTGAAAAGTAATTGATCGAATACTCTAAAAAAAAAAAATCAATAGTTGCAGCCCTAATAGAAATTCTCTACATTATGGGAACAAGGTAGCCTCTTCTGTATTTCTGTATTTACTTCATATTGTCAGTGAAGCACAACTCCTTGTCATTTTGTTGAACACGTACATTTATTTGAATTTATTCTATTATTCCACTTGTGTATGACTCAATCAGCATTTGTGAACATGAACAGAACTAACTACTTACTGTCTTGCACAGCCATTCGCTATTGAGCTAAGAACCAGCTGATAGATATAAAGTGCAGTGTCCCTGTCCATTAAGAATGAACAGGGGAATCACTCACTGTATTTTTCTATGAAATGTACTAGAATTATTCAATGGAAAACATAACCACAAACAGCAGTTAACGGGGTCTAAGTACAGGATAAGATGACAAAGGTGACATTCTTTCTTTTTTCCCCTTTCCTTTCCTTTTTTTGCCTGAGTAGTGTGAGATTTCCAAACTATCTGCCAAGTTTGGGAAATGTAGATGTTATGGTTTCTGAGACTGAATAGGGTTGGACCCTTAAAAATAACATGAAGACAGAAGTAAATATATGGCTCCTCAAATTTAGTCTCCCACTTACTGTCCAATATAATTAGCAACGTGAATGGTATTGCACTACATGGTTCCATTTATGCTATGCTGAACTGAAACTCTGTCAGAGGAATTGGACAATACCTATTTTGAAATCTACCAAAATATCTACCATTTCCTATTTGAAACTCTCTAATAAAAATACAGTATATACACACACATGTACATATTCTCAATGTATATATAGATATGTATATGTGTGTGTGTGAATAAGCCTGCAATTGAAACTCAATTTGGTTTTTAAGGCCTACTAATTAAGGTCTGGTCTGGCAGAATGCCATTTTATACTCTTTACTGTGGTTCTTAATAGGCTAATTCACACGATGCATGTCGGGCATGCATGAAGACAGTCCAGTCCCTCTACTATGTTTGTAATGTATACTACTACAAATGTGTGGCCTGTTGGCTTCAGTTATGTGCCCTATGGATTTTCATTATATGTTTTCAGAACACATGCATCATATTAGTGTCAGTTACATAGTAGTCTTCTTGTCCTGTGGCTCTCACAGGGGCTTTCTTGTTGCCACTTGTATACATTATAGATAATCGGTCTGGGTTTGGGTGTACCCCTAATTTAGGAAACTGAGAAGGTTGTGGCCCCCATCAGTGACTCTCCCAAGCCGCCGCCGCAGCGGGTGACCATGACTCTTCCTGTGGTGAACTCTGCACGTTGTGTGGCCTTCGTATCAACAGGGGGCAGCAAAGCACCTGTGTTGAAGGTAATGTAGTTGCACTGAGTTAAATTGAAATTTCAGATTCATAAAAGTTTCCATACCACATGTACTTGGTGCAAAATAATCAATATGGGCTTAACATTTGAATGGGGTAGATCTGAAAAAGAAAACTAAAATAATTGATAAAACATTGCTATTGTGGTAACTTTGACTATTGTCTTTTTTTACCCACAGGAGGTGCTTGAGGGTAGAGATGGTCCAGCGTTTCCAGCAGCCCGTGTTGTTCCCAGTCAAGGAGAACTATTCTGGTTCATTGATGACCCAGCTGCTTCTGCTTTAACTATCCAAGTAGAGAGACCATGCTCAGGAGCCAAACTATAGGCCCTTTCATCTGCGTGGACTGAGGAATAAAGAGCGAGTTAACTAGCCTTATTGAGGGCAAATGTTTTTATGCAGATTCATCTGTTTCCCGGCTAGGAGTTAACATATTTGACATTCCAAATGACTGAAATAACAAATAATGAAAATGAATCCATTCCGACTTGCACTTGATTCAGTTGTGATTGATTGTAAATGAGAAATATGAAATAATAAATACAATTTAAAATATGAAATGTTCATCATTTGATGTCCTTCTGAAAAAATGTTTGCCTATTTTGTAGATGGAATCTATGAAATGTAATTTCACTGATTTTCTGTGTAGCACATGAAGACAATCGGGAAAGCTACCAGCCAGCCAATCCTTTATTAATTCCAGTGGGGAAATTCTCGTGTGTGTGTGTGTGGCAATTTTAATAATAAATTATATAATTAGAAATATCATTGGTTTTGCTGCAAATAAACCACACCCTGTCCCCAACTTTAGGTGTTAATTTGTAGCAAAATCATCCTCACTAGTCCAGCCCCTTTAAGATCTCAGCGGAACACCCCCCTCCCCTTTAAAACGGATCTTCTTCTCAGACAGTTTATTGTCAGTCAGTCACGTTAGATAGTGTGGATTGTTGTCATTGGGTGATGATCCCAGGTGAGACATAACTGGTAGCACCCAGTGACTTTCAGACTTCGTTCGTGGCATACTTTAGCTGTATTTATTGCTCTGCAATGCACCGCTTCGTCCCCCTCCTGTCCAGCGCCCTGATCCTGCCGCTGCTGCTGCTCTGCAGTCCTGCTCGGGGGTATTTTCCAGAGGAACGCTGGAGCCCCGAATCTTCCCTCCTGGCGCCCAGGGTGTTCGTTGCGCTCATATGCCGAAATGCTGAGCATTCCCTGCCTTATTTTCTTGGAACCATCGAACGCCTTAATTATCCCAAGGATCGTCTAGCAATATGGTAAGTTGTGAATTGAAAGGTGGGGGGAAAAAACTGGAATTTGTCTGCTAGCATATAGCTAGTGCTCCTGGTAAATACTGTAAATGGTTTTACTTATTGGTAACTTTATTATTAATAAAGAAGTTACCGGTGAAATCACGTGGATACGATTGCGCGTTGTTATGTTTAGTAATCTGTGCGTGTCTGCTTAATACAAAATGAGTGGGCTGCTGCAACGACATAAAACGTAGCCTATGCAAAAAGTTGTCAACTCAACTGTACTTTCCAAAAATATGCGTGGCCGAGCAATTAAAACCCCAAAACGGACTAAATATGCTCTTATACTCTGTATTATCAGAATTATATGCTCAAAATGAAGTTGAATGCACAACGTAATGTCAGGGTTTATGGACAGGCAGTTTGTGATGAGCAGCTGTGGTCATTCGGCCCCTGACTCAGTCAGTAGCCATACATGTATGCATCATCTGCATACGTGGATGGGGAGGGGATGGGCATTGTGGTTGTAGCCAGGATTGGTGCTAATAGGAAATATCTTTGCTGCGGGGTTTTACTTTTTCTCTCGCGTTATCCTGGAGATGTTTGCCACACATGCATCCAAAAGTGTACTACCATCTAGCACTTTCTGCTTTAGCTTGGATCGTGCTGTGACTTCTCGCGTTATGCTGTGTAGACTAGAGGAGTGATTCTTTCTTCTCAGCCTTTTTAAATGCAAGGGTCCCAGTTTGATATGCACCCTAACCCTAACCACACTTTGAGAGGATAATAATGGTCACCTAAACTGTAAAATTCTGTTGTACCTACAGTTACAGACCTGTCACTCAGGTGGGCCCTTATTATCAATAATTAACTGGGTACCTCAGCCCCAGGGGGTCCTCAGACCCCACATTGAGGTCCAACTGTGGACTGAGAGCATTAATATTCAAGTGATTGGGATGTTGACACATGCAGTTACATTATGCAGGCCCTCAGCAGACTAGTGGGACTTGTCCTTGTCCTACAGAATGGATACCGCTTCTGGAGTGGTTGGATATTAGGTTAACTTATTGTGTTAAAAAAGTTTTGAGGAGATTATACAGTAGCTTCTACTTCACATTTACTAACAAGAATGCTGGTCTACTGATGAAGAATGTGTTGACACAGATTACCTGTGTGCCAGAGGCCATCTTCCAGGTCTGTCACCACAATACCCTTTCCACCCCCCTTGGGCAACTTCTTCTGCACAAGATAAACTGAAAAGGGAGTCTTTTAGAAGATTATTCTGTAGTGTCTGTGTGATGCTACCAGCTTTATAAGAGTTTAAATTCCTGTAATCAGAGTCCAGTTTTAAGCATGGACAAGCATGGAATGTGTAAATGGATACTTATATAAACATCTGTCTACCAGGACGGGCAAAAGTAAAGTTGCTATAGGGCTAAAAGGGGAGGGATTTCACACATGACAGACCAACACTGTGTTCAAACAAACCGGCTGTAAGTTCTTCTCTCTACAACTTGATCAGATTTCAGTCTATTGAGGGTATTTGTATCTGATGTCTTATTTAGCCTCTTGTTCTATCCCTTGAAAGGGGTTGAACAAGGGCTTAATTTTTTTTAAGTTGCTCCTTTTGTTGTAGAGGGTAAAAATGTTGAGCACATTTGTGTCAGGGGACAGGCTGGACAGCCGTTTTGTTTAGACTTCCATAAACACATGCATGCAGCTGCATGTGGTAAAGTGTCCAACAGTTGTTCATTGTTATAAACAATGTACATTAATGTGGCCTTTGGGGCATGCAACAGTTGCAAACTTATAGATAATGCTAAATAAATTAAATTATAAATAATTTAGAAAAATAGCAGATCTTACAAGCGTGCAACACACTACCTGACACTGTTGTACAATGAACTATAACATAAACATTAACATTTACACAATTAGACAAACAAACAATCAATGAAGGCATGCATGCCAACTTAAGTGCCAACAAGTGCTTCCTTAGTTTGGTTGTGGCACGATGGTGTCAGCAAATAGACAAATAGACTCATGTCTAGACTGAATGTGAGCAAGATGCCATCATACCACCGTTTGATGGTAGTTGAAGTGACTAGGTCTAAATCTGTGCTTCGACAAGTATGTTGAGCATGAGATTTTCTTTCTACTGGGTGGAGAGCCTCACTTGAATCCAGAGGTTTGATGTCTTTGAAGATTGGACAGCAGAGAGAGGATCTGGTTTAGCATGGAGCTGCAGTGTTCTTACAGGACCATGTGACATCAGTGGAGAGAGCTGTACTTGGCTGTATGCCACAGAAACTACAAACTCTACTCTGCAGCTGTTGGCGTGTGTGGAATCTGTTGTGTAGCTAGTTGTACTATCCAGTGTTTCTGGATAGATGAGTCCAGAGACAAGTCCAGGTGTGGCGTGGGATTTTGTGACCACCAAAAAGAGTCCACACACCAATTAATGCTCCCAAACGCATGTTTACATATATACGCTTAAGTAAACATATGTTTGGTAGCATTAATTGGTGTGCGGAACTGCAGATTATTTTTATTCTTAAATTGTCACTATTTTTGATCCAGCACCCAGCCTAGACGGTTTTGGATGTGCGTGTCTTTTGATTGTTTTTTCAGCCTCTTTTTTTTAATTTTGTGACAACCACACATTATTGTTTTAATGAAGTGACTATATCAGTACTTTATGCACACTCAATTACCATATGAAATACCAAACTCTTTTTGACACACTTTAAAGGGACACTTCACCTCTTTTGCAACCAGATCTTATTTTAATGGTATTTGGGAGACAAACACTTTCCTGTGTTTTTTTTTTATGTGGGTAATATCTGTTTTATTTCACATATGCCCATGTATGTCATGACTCATCAACACGACACCATATTTATAGTAGTTGATCCGTTCTTTGGTTGTATGTTAGTGGGTAACGTCACTGGGTATTGATAATTGCATAAACGGATGGGGCATGTGTTCCCAACTTGCAGCTTTCCCAATTTGCATCATAACTGTGGTAACGGGTACTGCATTGGGTTCATGGGGGACAGTGAGTACACTGACAGGTATTGTATATGTGAGATCCACACATGCAATACCTGTTGTCAGCGCATGCATTCCCAAGTTGCATTGTTCCAGACTTGCGTGGTCCCTGAGTAGGCCGGTGCCCGAAGATCTAGTTTAAAAAAATTGCAGATCTACAAGCTCGTAGATAACATCAATACAGGTGTGCCTCTAGACCAGAGTCTATAGTCTGTCTCACTAATGGCTCGAGAGTGAAAAGCCTATGGTGTTGTCGTGTTTCAACATGAGCCAGTCTTATGGAATGACACAGGGCTCAACATGTGGCTTGATGTAAAACATCTGCAGGATTAAATCAGCGTGCTCCTAGCACATTTGTATGCGTGCACACACCACATGCATTGCTTGTGTCACTTACTTGCACCAGTTCTTATTGTTCTCGGCTAATATTACAGATGATCTAGCAGTTTCACTTCTCGAATACTACGGTTTGCTTCTAGGAAGTACTCGCTATTCTTTAAAGTAATTTAATCTGGTCATAGTGCTTGGTTTTGGTGTGATTCGTTTTGTTCCCACAGCTGTGGACAATGCGCTTGTAAAACAGGAACACTGGACTGTTGTTGTATAAGCAGTAGTATAATGTTTCCAACTTTCTCATATTTATCAGGTTACCAGTGCTGTGCTAAACAGAAATCTTGTGTTAGGAGCGTTCAGGTAGCGCAGGGGTAAAGTCCCTGCCCACCAACATGGAGGCTAGGTTAGACCAGACCGACTAGTAGGGGCTGGCAGTGGTAGTGACAGGACTAAAAAGTCCACAGCCCTGAAATGTTTTCCTGTACAAAATGCATCACAAAACACAATTCATCAGATTAAATGATTAATTACAGTGAACCACAGCCCCTTATCTACAACTGACACATGACCCCTTATCGACATGTAGATCTGTCAGACCCAGACAGACATAGATATGGGGTCATAGGTCACTAATCATTTTAGCTGATGAAATCATGACATAGCTACTGTACTAGAAATTAGAATAGATAAGGTGTCATCATGGGTCACTAATCATTTCACATGATGAATGTTTCTAGGTCTGACAGACCTAGATAAGATGTCATGGATTACTGTAATCATTTCTTCTGATGAAATGATCTGACAGAATTACTGTAGATAAGCCAAGGTGTCATCGGGTCACTTAAATCATCTCACCTGATGAAGGCCAAATTGACTGTTTCTCATTTCACACAACCACAAAGAGACTAGATTTAAAATGTTGTTCTTTTTTACTATTTTCTTTCCGCTTACATCCATCGGCACTGTCTAAGAAGTCATCCTTAAACCTTTTGTGGTTGTGCGAGATAATTCTCCATTCCTGTTCCTCTATATTGAGACTGCCTGACGGGCAACAAACCTTGAATTAAGGACAAAGAAAGGCAGCCTACCCTGCATAAATTCGGAACTGAAAATTATACACCGGCGAGTTGATTCATTGATCTGTATGTTGACAGGGTTGCGACTGATCACAATGAAGACAACACCACAGCCATCCTGCGTGACTGGCTCGTCAAGGTACAGAAGGAATACCACTATGTGGAGTGGAGACCACAAGAGGAACCCAGGTCAGTTACCGGAAACGCTAAAATCTTCACTGTTCATTTAACTCAGAAGAGTGTACAAATGTAAATCCATCTACCAGGATCCATCCTCATTCCTTATTAGTATTGTAATTGCATTATATTATATTATATATATATATATATATATATATATATTTTTTTTTAAACTTTCATATCAATCAATATTGTTGTGTAGTGTTGCATGCGGTTGGCACAGTCTTGCTTCTTGCCACACTAGCCTTCCGCTGTTTGTACCTGCATGAGTAGTACTAGTGAGTAGTGAGAAATAAATAAACCCTCTTGATTCGTAAAAGGACCCATACATCTTCAGGGTTGAATTGACACTGAGGATCTTACTGTGTACACATTTTGCTGTGTAGTGTTTCCAAGAGTTGACCTTTTCTTCCCTCTGGACTCACGGAGTTGATCCTCTGTTCCTGATTTTATGTCCTTTCCAGAGTATACGAGGATGAGGAAAGCCCCAAGCAATGGACAAACCTCCGGTACGCACATGTGATGAAGCTTCGGCAAGCAGCACTGGAGTCGGCCCGTGGGATGTGGGCTGACTACTTCCTAGTGAGTCTCTGTAATATGTGTGTAGGGGTTGTCACGATCATGACATCTTAGACTACTTTTACACGGCGACCATCTCCAGATAAAACGGCAAAGTCCCGTTGCGTTCTCATTTTTTATTGACCCTTTACACGAGAACGCACACTTTATGAAAACGCTATAATATCGCTAGGTGGCGGTAACGGGCTGCCAAATAGACCAGTCACCCACGTTACGTACAAGAAGAAGAGCCAGCTCCCCCTTCACGCAACCCTATCGGGGTTTTGCTATTCAACATTAATGTTACTTTATAGCTGAATATTGGATGTTAAAAAAAATAATTTTAATAATATTGATCTGTGACCATTTAGTCTCTCTAGAAACTAAAGAGACACGACAGTAAACAATACCGTATATTTCTCCATTTCCATTGGGAAATGTGTTTGAGAATAGTTAGTATAGAAAATAATAGAACATTACAAATCTATAACAAATCAGAACACAACGTGGTTGTGGCCGTCGCTCGCTGTCTGCTTTCTAAAACGCATCGAGGTGACAGACAGACAGGCTGACAGACAGCCCAGAGCATGCAGGCAGAGCGCGCCACGGGATGGTTATATATTTTATAATACATTAGGCTACATAAACGCTGCTGCCGCGGCTGCCACCTATCACAATTAAGGCATTTATCATGGTTTTACATTCACCATCGCTGATGAGCAGCGCTTTGTAGGCGAGGAGGGAGGCTTGTTCAGGAACTCCATTATATCATAATTATATGGCTCTGCATCAATGTAATAATATATGCGCTGCGAGCCAACGTGAGCCATGATGTCATACGTTTTGCGGATTCACCGTTTTGCCTGTTTACACGGAGAAGGGATAAAACGGCGTTCTCAAAGATTTCCACTCTGGGAGGTGGTTTCACTTTGTTGCGTTTTCACCTCCTGAAAACACCCTTCTCGTCTAAACGGACACCAGCAAACGATACTTTATTTTGCCGTTTCTTATGAACACTGTAAAAACCACCTTACTTGACGATTCATTAAAAAAGTAATAATTAATTGTGATTAAAGATTTAATTTCTTTCAATTATACATTATAATTACATTATTTTATACAAAAATGACTTATTTTATGTTCTAAAGAAAATGTTAAATGCGTTGTACAAGTCGCAGATCCTGAAATAGCTGATTGGCTATTTCCACTATATACTTTTTGATGTTTGGAATTGTATCAACATGGCAATTATGCAAAATAATTGTGATTATCTCAAATAATTGTGATCAGGCGATTATGTAATAATTGTGACTGTGTTCACATTAAAAACCTCAGGCATTTTGCTGGAACTCCTTTAAAATACATTTCTATATTTTCCATTACTAACTTGTATAATGAGTGTGATGTTTCATGCTACAGTGCCCAATCAAGCAGCTCTTATAAAAAATAGTGTTAGAATGTGACCAGGTTCTTCTGTTCTCGTCAAACCTTGCGTAATCCAACTAGTTTACACCAGTTCTTATGATTCTGCAAAGTCTGCCTGAGCCCTGAACGTGAATCATATTTTAAAACACAGGAGCTGCGTGCTCCAGCCCACATTGTCTAGGATCGGCACCGTGTAATTAGGTGGCAGAATCCAGGACAGCAATAATTTTGCTGTAGGAATTATCCTGCTATATTTGGATATGTTGACAGTCTCACTTAAACAGTGGAAAGTAGATAAACAAGACTTTGTTTGTTGTGCGATTGTCAGTGATTATCATTTATTCAGAATGGAATGAAGTTGATTTGTGCCTTTTCACAACTCTTTCTCACAGTTCAGTTTAAAAGAATGTTTTAAAAATTATTTTCCTTTTTCTGAACGTATTTTAGGCAGTGGACTGTGATAACCTTCTCACCAATACCAACGTCCTGTGGAGGCTCATTGATGAAAATAAGACCATTGTAGCTCCGATGCTGGACTCCCGTGCTGCGTATTCCAACTTCTGGTGTGGCATGACAGCCCAGGTAAAATGTGGCTGCGTGCATGTTTATTTGTGTTAAGCGTTGGAAAGAGCTCAGTGACTTAATGAATGCCTTCAAATCCCAACTCAACCATAAATCAACCGAACTGTGAATCGTCTCTTCTTTTTTTAGGGTTACTATAAACGCACCCCTGCCTACATACCCATCAGGAAGCAGGTGCGGAGGGGATGTTTTGCAGTACCCATGGTGCACTCCACCTTCTTGATAGATCTCAGAAAGGAGGCATCTAGGGAGCTGGCCTTCCACCCTCCACACCCAGAATACACCTGGGCCTTTGATGATATCATTGTGTTTGCCTTCTCTGCTCGCATGGCAGGTATTGCATTTTTATCTTTCCTCACTCTTAGAGCAACAATCAACAATCCATAACTTTTACATGTCCTACCTACCTGGGATTCAAACCCAGGACTCCCACATGTGACACACATTTCTACTACTCAAGAGGCACTCCCAGGGAGGATATATCAGGAGACTACTGCAGAGTTATGCTAGTACTGCTATACTAGTATATTGCTAGTTATATTGTATACATAGACTACCATACAGAGTTGTTCAAGTCATATTTTATTTGTTAAAATTTGTTTCAGGTGGCAGCTTAAACATAATTCTGTCAGACATTACAATTATGAAATGATTCCTCCTAACAATCTGTATGTCCCACTACTACCCCCACCCCACACTTTTTGCCATTGCAAATTAGTCAAAGACTATCTAGCTGCTTAGCAGAAATGGAAATTCAAAAATATATTATAAAGATATAAAAAAGAACGAAATGACAGCTTCTTGACGCACCCTTTTCCAGGTGGATTTACAGACTAGCATTACTCTCTCACCATGCTATTAACAGACACCCAAACTAAACTAAATTACCATGCCTTTGAATTGTTTCCTCGCTTACTCTGCAGATGTGCAAATGTTTGTGTGTAACCAAGAGACATTCGGTAACTTCCCTGTGCCGTTGCGATCCCACAACACACTGAAGGATGAAGTTGACAGTTTCTTGCATTCTTTGCTAGAGGTTAATGGTGAGTAGCATGCATCCTCTCTAAGGCCGTGGTGTTTGCTTAGAGCTCCCCTTTTTCATTGGCTTTAAGTTCTCTATTTCTTCTGCTACACACACAGTGAAATCCTCAGTGTTAATTTATGCATTTGTAACTCCAAGTTAAATGAATACTGAGGATTCTTTTTGTGTATACCTCAAGTATGCTTTTAAGCATGAAGCTCTGGTTATTATTCTTACCATTTCTGCATCCATCTTCCCTCTCACCGTATAGTGCGAAACCCCCCACTGATGCCCTCCAAATACATACCTGCCCCTAGAAAAAATCCAGACAAAATGGGCTTTGACGAGGTGAGTATTGAGTGTTGAGAAGATGGTAGCTGCAAAAATGGCTCTTCCTCTGCTTCTGTGCTAAATGGCTCCCTCTCCTGTTGCAAATGTGGCATTACGTTCACTGGGTTGTTTATTTTCCTGTGTGCAGGTGTTCATGATAAACTTGAAGAGGCGGGCAGACCGCAGAGATCGTATGCTGGGGACACTGTATGAGCAGGAAATTGCCTGTAAGGTCATTGCAGCTGTAGATGGAAAGTAAGTTTAGTTTGGTCAAAGAAAAGCTTGCAGTTTAATTTACTAATGTATGATGTCTGATCTGCTAATATCTCAGTTGTTTTTTATGACGGGACACACATTTTAGCAAACACAAGAGACCACGTAACACTTGTCAGACCACATAGTCTTCTCAATCACTATACAAACTGTTAAATGTAATTGATCAATCAAAATGTAAACTTAATGTCTGTGAACAGTTATGGGAATGGGATGAGCGAAACACAATCATACAAAATAACTAAAAATAGAGCTACAAAAGACCAAAATTAAAGAACTATTCCATCCACCACGGCTTGCTAACTTGGGACGGCACGCTAGTCAATGCACAAGGCCATCAGCTGCTGAGTGCGGACACTCAGGCGCACCTCAGAAGCCTCAAGGACTCGCTGTTGGCTTAACTGCATTGTTTTTCAAGTGATTTTAAAAAGTCATGACTCACTGTCGGCTCAACTCCATTGTTTTCACGTGATATAAAAAGTTGGGCATGTAAGATTATTCTTTATGCAGTTGGGGAGTTACACAAAACCAGTGCTCCACCTCCCTTTGGAGGCCCACTGTGGAGTCAAGTGTGTCTGCGTGCTTATAGATATTCATCTCAGTCTTTGAGAGAGAAAGAGAGAAGAACCATATGAAAGAAGCAATACATGTACAGGTGTTCACTGCTGCACTGGACTATGCTTGCAGATGACATCAAAAAGCACCACCGCCACAATCTCATTACCTTAATTCACTTGTGTTCTCTTTTTCTGCTTCAGAGCAATGAACATCAGTGAGGTTAACTCGATGGGCATCCATATGCTCCCTGGCTACAGTGATCCGTACCATGGCCGCCCATTGACTAAAGGAGAGCTGGGCTGCTTTCTGTCCCACTACAACATCTGGAAGGAGGTCAGCCACATATAAAGCTAGAGGCTTAGGTGTAATATCAATAAATAGAACAGAAACGCTGTGAACCTGCTGCTGGCTGCTTGATCCACTCAGTAATCTGTGTCTGGCCTTAGGTCGTAGAGCGGGGCCTGCACACCTCCCTGGTGATCGAGGATGATTTGCGCTTTGAGGTCTTCTTCAAGCGTCGACTGGAGAACCTGATGAGAGAGGTGGAGAGTGAGGGGCTGGACTGGGACCTCATGTAAGAGAGTAACTAACCAAATAAGGCATCACTAATAATGTCAGTGTAACCGTATTTACTGTTGTTTTATACAAATGCATACTTGTTTTTCATTTTTCGTTTCTTTATTCCAGTTATATTGGACGGAAAAGAATGCAGATCGATCACCCAGAGAAAGCCGTACCTAACATTCACAACTTGGTGGAGGCCGACTACTCCTACTGGACACTTGGTTATATGATATCATTACAAGGAGCTGAGAAGCTCTTGAGAGCAGAGCCACTAAAGAGGGTGCTGCCAGTAGATGAGTTTCTTCCCATTATGTTCAATAAACACCCTGTGTAAGTTACTGTATTTGTACCTAAACTGTTAGAAACAATAGGTTTGTGTGTACAGGTTTATCTTGAGTTACAACTTATTTCCATTTCTTCCCACAGGTCTGATTATATGGAACAGTTTGAATCGCGGGACCTCAAGGCGTTTTCAGCGGAGCCCCTGCTAGTGTTCCCCACCCACTACACCGGCGATAACGGCTACATCAGCGACACCGAGACCTCCACCGTGTGGGATAACGAGGAGGTCCGTACAGACTGGGACAGAGGCCGCTCGGGCAAGACCCACGAGCAAGCTGAGATAAGCACAGAGGCGCAGAACACGGATGTCCTGCAGTCTCCTTGGGACAGCACAACGCGAGACGAGCTATGAGGGGGACTGGGTGGGGGCCTCATGAAGATTCAGAAGAATGTAGCCGAACCACTCCCAAACAAGCTTTTATGTTTATTTCCACATTTAAGTATCCCAGTGTGCATCATTGCAGGGATGTGTAAGTGTGGTGGTATCCAATGGAGATTATCTCCCCCCCCCCCCCCCCCCCCCCCCATCAGATGTGATGTTAACCACATGAGCCCTAGCATCCCTATGCTGGGGCACAAATAACAGATCTACAAGCTCACAATGTGACACCATGTGATCTTGTAGATTGACTATATTCAGCGAAGAGATTTGGTGTCAAGGGGGGGGGGGGGGGGGAAAAGGGGCCAAGGATAGAGCCCTAGGGGACCCTGGTCAACTAAGTGTATAGGGTTTAAAAGGGATGAGTTATGTGTTTTCTGTTTTGTCCACTTTTTACATTTAATTTCATGATGGAACTAGACTTGCCATTTAGAATGGCATTTGCAGTACCCGTAGCTGTCTGTCATACAGAATGGAACCTCCTGTATATTTTAGTTACTTTTGTAATGCATTTGATTGTCACACGAACAGCTAACAATGGTGCTACCAACAAGAATATTGAAGAATATGCATTAACATTTTGTGTACGTATACAATTTACACGTTTTTAAATATCATTTTGATTAGTCCATTGTGGAGAGAGGAGGAACATCTGCATGCCGCTTTTGCTTCATATTTTGCATTATTGTTTTGTTTCTCTAAACCTGAAATCGGTTGTCTTTTCTGTAACTATTAGCTAACACAAACGAATACGAGCTTTCAGCTTTTTGAAAAACTGCTGTACAAATCAAAAGAGGCACACAGCTTAGTTGTTTAACTTGTCAACCCCTAAATTACTGATTTACAGTGCTACTGTAGCAATACAGTGTTTGATTTGTGAATCGCCTCCTGCTGCTTTTGGTTAGGTTTCAGACCCAGGCCGGCTGCAACCAGTTGCCCCAACAGTTATGGGCGAGACAAACCGCTGTTAACGCCTCACTTTCTGGTATGGGAGGTGTGTAATTTTAAATGGCAATTAGGTTTCTATAAAAGAGCCCTCTGAGCCACATCCAAGCTGACAGGCTCGCCTCCTCTCTGTCTTTTGTAAGTGGGTTGAATCTAAATTCTGAATGTGTGCCACAAGATAAAAGGCTTCCACAAAACGTACAGATGTATAAGCATCATGGTTCAGTTATTTATTGTGCCTGAGTTTTGAGGGTTTTCTCCTGGACCTCCTAGGAAGATCATTTTAATGGGCTGCTGATGCCTCTCTACTAGCATGAAGGTTTTGACTCATGGATGTCTTATGCAAAAATGTGATGAACTGTGCCTTCAAACCAAAATAAAATATTTTGTTTAAAACGTTTTGATTTTGTGATTAAAATGACCTCACCTTAAGGTAATTTTATTAACTTATTATGGGGTCATGTCATGGCACTGGACATAATGTAAAACGGCTGTTTAGACATGGATGCTTAGATGTGGTGGCGGTGACTTTGAAAGCCATGAGCAATTGAGCATGCATTTGACCAGACCATGTCAACCATGGTTCCAACATTTTTTTTGCATTTTATATTCATAAATGATAAATTGCATTTAAGCCCCAATATTTCTTCAAATGCTACAAATCTAGTATTTTTTGGGGGATAAACAAGAAATAGTAGGCTATCATGCATTTTCTAATCATGCATGTTCAAATCATATAGCCTAAAGCCTATATTTTTTCCCCCCAACCATTTTCCAAAGCATTTTTTTTTGGCGGGGGTAATTTAAACTTGTGCACAAGGTTAGTTTCACACTAGACAACAGGTCCATTTTCAAAGGCGTTCCACCCCCCTTTGTTCCATGCCCACAGTGCTCTAGAGTCTGGATATTCATGGCTTTGTTTTATTTATCTTTTCGTCATATGGGGTGCCAACTTCACGGTGACGGAGGTCTGAGCCGAGGACTGCAAACCTTTCCAATGGTTCAAAAGTTTTTACCGATGGTCACGGTAAGTAGCCTAGTAGCCCCAGGGTGTCGGTGAGAGACTCGCTGACGCACTGGATCAGGGCTAGTAGGCCTAGTGCTTGTCCAGGACCATTCAGATAAACTACGGTAGTTGTATTGGCTCAGAGTCAGGCTGCATCGGGGTGATCATCTAGGAGTCGCCGTTTTGTGTTATGGGTTCATAATACAGTAACTAAACTATATCTCCGTTTGGAACAAATAGAGGTTCCAAACGGAGCTATAACCAAACCAACTTATCCCACGATTTTAATACAGTACAAGGACAGACATTATTGTCTCCACCAGGCCGAAGGCATGGGGAGAGAGTATGTTTTGCACTCTGTCCGTGTGTGTCCGTGTGTGTGTCCGTACGTCCTTCCGTCCGTCTGTTACCAGCTAATCTCCGGCACCGTTAACACCGGATCAGGTTTAAGAGTGTCAAGTTGTCAACAACACTTCAAAACCTATAACCTCTTTCAGTTTCTAGTGTCAAGTCAACAGTTCAAAACAACCTCTCTCAGGCTAGTAGCCTAGTATCAACTGACACTTAATGTCACCTAAAGATAAAGAAATGTAGGCTATATTTCTAAAAATCCAAATAAACTCAAGACAGTGCATGAGGCAGTTGATATTAAAAATGTCTTCCCACATCCATCCACAAACCAGGTAACTAGATTTGGGTGCGTGTGTCACATTCACCCAACTTACTGATATATGCTTTATATGACGATCTTCATTTGTCCTGCATTCAGTGGTCTCTCTAGGCTACAGTCTACCATAAGTATGTATCTACTCAAGTATTGTACTGACTACTGAGGTATTTTTTACTTTACTGTAGGTATTTCCAATTTTCAATACTTTTACTCCACTACATCTCAGAGGCAAACTTTTGCTACAATGGTTACTTTTGATTTTGATTATTATTACAAAACTTTAACAATAACCACAACATTAACCACTTCAGCCTTATAGCCTATACATATTTTGGCCATTTGAAAATAGCAAATTTGAAAATAGCAAATCTACAATTTTCCAATCTGGAAAAAAGGATTTGTATACATCTTATAGACCTACATTTAAAAACTTGTGAAATGGGACATTCTGTATAATGAGTACTATATTGTTGGTGCAATAAGTACATTTTGATACCTATTACCAATACTTTCTACATTGCAACATTGATACTTGAAAATACTTTTCCCACCACTGCCGGCACCTGTGCATGATGCCCTATCACTCTCTCATATACGTAACATTCCCCTAATTTCTCATCTATTTCTCATCTATCTCATCTATTTCTCATCTACTCACACAAATGGGATAACTGGGACAAGGTTTAAGGTTCAAGGTTTCTTTATTTTGTCTCCCGAGGGAGAAATTTGTCTTGGACCCCAAAGACCCGCCCTGCAGCATACAATACAATACAATACAATACAATACAATACAAGACAAGACAAGACAAGACAAGACAAGACAAGACAAGACAAGACAAGACAAGACAAGACAAGACATACACTATCCAGATTGTGTGCGTTATAACAATATCCATCAACTAAGAGTTTTTATGTTTTACCAAAAGATGGCAACATCAACACTCCACCTCACTCTGTATGTTTGGTGTGTGACACACTACTGTAGGTGTGGTCTACTCTACATGACGGCGACACTAATGCACACTTCCTCTTCTCATGGTGGTGAAACCATATTGGCCAACCTCCCCCTCCTCTCTAGAGAGGAAGATCAATTTGAGAACAAGAAGGGCTTGCTGACAAAGGGCTATCCACCCGTCATTTATCGTCAAGTGTGTATCTGTACGGTCACATGCATCAATACAGATAATACTTGTGCTCTCAGGCTCATGTTTCTTCATGTGTGTGGTGGTACAACGACCTTCGGGGCAGATGAGGGCAGAGTAGTGTTGTTAGGGCCCCTTGCGGTGCCGTCACACTGTGGACATGGAAGAGACCCCTGACAAGGACGCATCCGAAGCCACAGGTGAGAACAAAAACCGAGTGACATCATTTGGTAGGAAATATTTGAAGTGTTGGTACCTTTCACAGGCCTCATGGTTAATTTTGTTTTATATGAGAGATTTGACATCCTTGATTGATTGAATACTTTATTAGACAGAAATGCAAACAGCACATACATTTGGGCTAAAAGGATAACACAAAAAAAGTCCTGGGGACTTGTTTCCATTGTGGTCCTGTGTATTCAATTCATCAACAAATATAAAAGACTATAAGTAACTCTTTTATACATTTTATAAGTCAGATTCAGTATTTGGCCAATAAATTACTCTAAACTGCCACTGTTGTTAACTTGTTGGGGGTCTGCTGACATGACTCAGGCAACCTTCTGACATGCACGTTGTGTGTATTCGTGCAAATTTGTGTGAGTGTGCGTGCCTGTTTTTGTCTTTGTGCGTGCATGTGCTTGCCAGGGTGTTTACTGTTTGTGGTTTGGTTCTACATCCTCTCTAGTCGGTGCAGGATCGATGAACTTCCTGAACTCTTTTCTCCATTTTGACACAGCAGGCAGTGGCCGTTCTTACACTGTTGTTCTCTGTGCTACTTCTGTATTTACGTGTAACCGAACATGGCTGTCTTTACACATGATGAAAAACGAAGAATTAACTGAAAACGGCATGACGTTTTGTGTGTTAGGATATAGCAATATATTTGTATGATAGAAAAGCCTCACGTGTGTTTTTATTTTGGCACTGCATTATACTCTCAAGTCAATTTTCTGCCGGTGCAGCATATATATCTGTCTCTTAAAGGTCACTAATGTATATATGTATATATATGACTGGTACACTGTTGTTATGAAAAACAAGGAGTTTCTGTACAACAGAGCATGATACAGATTGCAAGCAGGATGTGGTTGACCTAAATGGAGACAGCCTCAGAGAGTGAGAAAGAACTCATTTACATGTTCACACGTGAAACATACATTTAAACTGAAGATAGTAGAGGTTTTGGTTAATGAAATGCACCATAGTTAATGTCAACTTTCAGACAAAGGTTGTATATATATTTATTTTCCAACCAGATAAAATGTATACAATCAGATATCTCTGAATGAAGTAACATAATATTACTCTTAATTCTCCCTTTATTTTAGTAGCAATGCCTTTCACATTATGTTCTTTCTGTCTGGTTAGCTACAAAACAGGCTTATTTGACTGTTTTGAAACAAAAATAAAACTGTTAGTTTTACATATTTTACAAGTTACAAGTAGTGTTCACAGCTATATTGTTTCTTTTTACAAAGGCACTTAAACACACATAAGATCAAAGATCTTTTTATATCCTCACAAAACTTTTACAGTCTCACAGTTACAGCAACATTAAGTTTGCAAGGTTCTGTTTAAAGAAGTGTGTGTGTGTGTGTGTGTGTGTGTGTGTGTGTGTGTGTGTGTGTGTGTGTGTGTGTGTGTGTGTGTGTGTGTCAGTGTGTGTGTGTGTGTGTGTGTGTGTGTGTGTGTGTGTGTGCGTGCGTGCGTGCGTGCGTGCGTGCGTGCGTGCGTGTGTGCGTGCGTACGTGCTGTGTGCGTGCGAGAAAGCACGTGCGCATGTCTCATTTGACACTAAGAACTTCTTAAAGGTTCCTTTTTGTATACTGTATGAAATGGTAAGACTTTATAACAGCTGAAATTGAGTAATACATTGCTCATTTCCCATTCCAGATGTGAAGAAGGCCCCACGTAAATCTGAAACTAAGCGCTACAGTGAGATCTTCCGGGATTTTGATAACCTTGAACTCTCCTTGGAGTATCCGTAAGTCTTATTTTTTTAAACGAAAGTTGCTATGTTTTTCACTCACAGATTGCAAGTTGAACTCATTGTAAATTGTACACAGAAAGGTATTAGTTGTAGGCATGGAAATGGAACACATTACTGAAAACCAGTCCAAGTGTCATATTGTTTTAATGTGACCCCCCTGCCCCAAATCATAATAACAATGCCAAAGGAAACGATATACAATTTAGGCATTTATCAGATGCTATTAATCCAGAGCGAATTACAGTAAGCAAGAACAACACATGGTAATACGTATACATGGCAAGGTAAGAAGAAAGATACGTCCGCAAACTGAGTATCTGCTCGGTCCATGAGTTTTACTTTTAATAAATGTAATAAATACATACATACGTATAGAAATAGCCATCAAGGACAAGGATCATAAGCAAGCTAAGAACCTAACATCCATCTAACAGTAGAATATCTGTACAAAGAAATGAGTATACACTATAGAGTGGTATGTCTACATAAAATGCAATCTAAATTACATAAGTTTGGCCTTTGCATACGCCTAAGGTCGTCGAGGGTAGTGCTAGTTCAATAAAGTGAATTGATAAATAACAAATAATCTTGACAGTAATTGTGCAATCCTGAATAACAGACCATTGTTCTGCTACAGTGATTATGTTGCTAGGGATGTAGTTTGAGTTGTAGAATCACTATTTTGCTAGCGGATGCTTGTGAAGCTTCTAATATATAGTAGCTCAGTCCGTAGGGACTCAGCTTGCAAAAATCCAATAGGCTTTTTGTTGAGGGAACCAGGAAGATCCGAACGTCCTCCTTCCGCCTTACCAAAACACATTACTGGACCGCTATACTGTAGGCAACATAATGCACAGTAGCAGGTAATCATTACAAAATAACCCCAACAAGGTGATGCAGGTGTAAATTCCATCATTCCTTACGTACCGTATTAAACACTTAAACCCTACTTATATGCTTCGCTGACCAGAGTGCCCCAGGGGTCAACACTTGGTCCCTTTGTGATGCATTGAGAGCTCGTAGATCTGCAGTTTGGCGCAGAATGTTTGCCCCCAGAACAGTGATGCTAGGGTTCACGTGGTTAACCAGAATGTTTGCCCCCAGAACAGTGATGCTAGGGTTCACGTGGTTAACCAGAATGTTTGCCCCCAGAACAGTGATGCTAGGGTTCACATGGTTAACCAGAATGTTTGCCACCAGAACAGTGATGCTAGGATTCACATGGTTAACCAAACATCAGAACCAGAACAGTGATGCTAGGGTTCACGTGATTAACCAAACATCAGTCGACCGGATATGCCAAAGGCCCATGAGAGCATTGAGAATAATTGTATTTATACATTTTCTTCCCTAGTTCTACGGATGATGCTGATTCTCCGTCCATCCCGGAAGCACCTTCCACGGAAACCGAAGACCTGACAGAGCGAGACGATGTGCCTGTAAGGAATCAATATTTGTCCAGTAAATTATGTTTTATCTCTGAGGGGTTGTTGATGAGGAAACCTTTGAGTCAGTTAACAATTGAGGGGATTTATTTTAATCTCTAATGCATATTTTGTCTCTCCCAGCAGTGTGAAGACTTCTGTCCAGAGATACTACACTCTGAGTCTGATCCCACCGAACTAGATGGAAGGCTATCAGGTACAATAACTACAATTGCATGTGTATAGCTCAGTGAATACCCAGAATGCCTCCTGTATGTATCAGTGTGGGGGCATGTGTGTGTTCTTGCCATAGAGGAGACATTGCAGTGGAGACTTGGCTATCTATACCACATTAAAACCACATGGATTGATTGATCCATGTGGTGTCATCGGAGCGGAGCGGAAGGGGCGGTATTGCAGTGGCTGTACCTCACTGTTGTGACGAAAAGAGAGTTGAGCCAGAAGGCAAAGCTCTACCGAGCAATCTTCGTTCCTACTCTCACCTATGGTCATGAAGTGTGGGTCATGACCGAAAGAACAAGGTCGCGAATACAAGCAGCCGAAATGAGTTTTCTTCGACGGGTGGCTGGCATCTCCCTTAGAGATAGGGTGAGAAGTTCAGTCACACGAGAGAGACTCAGAGTAGAACCGCTGCTCCTTCGCCTGGAAAGGAGCCAGCTGAGGTGGTTTGGGCATCTGGTTAGGATGCCTCTCGGGCGTCTCCCTAGGGAGGTCCTCGACGCACGTCCCACTGGGAGGAGACCCCGGGGCAGACCAAGGCGCAGTTGGAGGAAACACATTGACTCACTGGCCTTGGAACGTCTCGGGATCCCCCAGGAGGAAGTCACTAATGTTGCTCTGGAGAGGAAAGTCTGGAGCACTCTGGTGGAGCTGTTGCCCCCGCGACCCGACTACGGATAAGTGGTTGAAGATGGATGGATGGGTGGATGGATGGATTGATTGATTGATTGATTGATTGATCGATTGATTGACATTTTTATTTCACAGTATGTAGAATGGGTACATTTCAAACGAAACAAAAACTTACTTGGGGATGAACCATGATAAAGCATTAACACTTGTTTACAACAGGGTCCACCATTTTCAATTCATCAGAACATTTAGAGACGTGCAAATATACGCTTCTAAAAAACAGGAAAACATCATATAAAGAAAGTCCACTTTTTTTTATGTGGACACGCCCACCAGTTCATTAAGTATGCCTGGTTTGCCTGGTGGGTGGTGATGGGTGGTGATCCACCTGAACTGAAGCCGCACCCACAGCTGTAGTTGTATGATAAAGGGGGAGGGGTTAGGTGAGGGGCTGATAGTGTGATGTCACTATATTACTGTTTATTTCATTGGCCCGTTTGACTGTCAAGGGTTCAGCCTCCAGGAAGAAACCCTAATTTTTTAACTCGAAGATATTTCTCAGCGAGAATGCGATATGCATAATAAGAGTACTATGTTCATGTTGTGTTTACATGTTACATGTTTAGATGTTATTAATAATCAGGGGGGCACACAACCGATGCGCCAGTGCGCATACGTCGTCAAAATGTTTTCTGCGCATAGATTTAAAGGCATGCAAGGCGCATTTGCGCACCAACAGCTGAGACAGTTATGTAGAGAAATCTGACAGGCATTCAAAAGGAACTCAAATGTGATGTTAATGTCCTGTAAGTAGACTTAGAAATAAAACTAGTGTTGACTAATCATTACATCTGGCTCTTATTTTGAAGAGGAAGTTGCACAGGAAGTCTGTTTCAGTTGTAAACAAGCTACTATGACACTTTCCCAAAGTTACGTGCTCCTTTGAATTAGCCTCTGAGGGTGGCGCTAAACAGAATGTGGATAGCAGGATCTTGCCCGTTTGCTCCGCCTTAGGCCCGATCATCCTCTTCCGGTTGGGCGCCTATGTTTTCATTCCCACTAACAACAATGTATATAGGTTCTGAATGCCCCCAACTATGAGTGACCCATTTTGTTTTTATCTGGAGTCCACTTTAACGGTTCTTGTTTTCAAACAATTAGATGCGTGGACTAATCTCTAACGTGATTAGGATGAGACAGGGGTAAAGAGAGGATTAGAGCGCAAGCTGCTGTAATCAATGATATTTTTCAAGTCAAGACCAATATTCATTTGAATTTTAAAATAGCTAATTAACTTTAAAACACCTCTGGTGTCATTTTAACGTCTACTCTGACAGTTTTTAAATTGCTTGATTCACTATTTAGATATTTGGATTGAAATAAGCAGCCTCACGAGTCACACATTAGATTAGAAAGACACTATCAGTCACATAGGATCAGTGAATCTAACATGGTAAACTGGAGTTTGAAGTTACAAAGGGCCTTGCAGCTCCAATGGGTTTATATAGGAAGATGTCTGATGTCAAATATCTAAATATTGAATCAAGCTACTTAAAAGGTGTCTCGGGTTCACACAAAAGCCAAAGTGGACGTTAAGGTAACCCAGAAATGTTTTAAACACACCTTAAACTCCAACATGAGGATTCACCTCAGCTGGCTGGAGATAAGTAGACAAATCAGTGCTAAATAGATTGACCCGTTAGACTCACATTATCAGGTATTCACAGCATGCATTAGAGATTAGGGATTAGGGAGCCACATTCAGTAGTGTTTAAATAACACTGAGAAATAAATGGTGCTCATAAGTAGCTTACCGGTACATTAGATACAGGCACTAGTTTAAATCACCCCTACTCCCTCTCCTATAATAAATCCACCCATTCCTCCTGTCCCTCACCTCACCTGCGATCAAGTCATTCTGTAAACAACCTCATGAAAGGAGCGTGATGTTTCTATGAGAAATCCTCTATAAAATTCTCACTACGTAAAATCTTAACTGCAGGAGAAGGAGTGCCAGAACATTCTTGAACATTTTCCCAGTGCACCACTGTTTGGCTGGGATTGGCTATCCATCAGGACCTTATCCGCCTGGCGCTCTGTCACACACCAGGAGCTAAACCTCACACAGCTCTACGCTAAAGCCTGTCACTCTGCAATCTGGACCTGTCATGGTTTAATCCCCAATCCCAGCACAGGAGGCTCAAGGCAATGTGAAGCTACTGAGAGCCTGCACTCTGAAAGGAGAGATGCAGATAGCTAGACTGAGAGAGGTCAACCTGGCACACAATCTGGCCTCTCTTCAAACTGATTCCTGTGGATTTTGCTTACAGATGGAGTTGCAGAAAGAAATCAGCATGGCTTGATCTTTTTTTTTTTTTTTTTTTTTTACTACTGGCTTCTGTGACAGACTAGTGAGAGACTTCCGCACTTGGATCGTTTAACTGAGGAACTTGAAAGAGAAGTTGCACACATTCTCAGAAATGGCACATTTTGGCCCGGCCAAAATATTTAGCCTGATACCTGGAACTGGTATCGTCAACCGTTTATTTTTTTTAAATATATATATTATATATAAAGGAAGTGAAAGCCTCTGGGTTAATCTCTGCTTTTAAGTTCAGCTGCTGAAACTGACATTCATCTGAAAGGTGGATTGGCAGTGGGGCACTGAGAGAAAGGAAGGGAGAGGGCAGACACAAGACCACACAACATCCACTGCTCTCTCACAGTGACTCAGAGGGAAGAAGAGCAGCTGATGTCAGAGAGAGTGATCTCATGTCAGCATCCTGGCTGGTCGACCACAGAGCAGCTGTAATATGGGTATGCATGCACACGGCATAATGGGCTCTGACTGGTTTGGGTGACACTGCTCTCAAACCAGAGATGTGTCTCTCTCTAGCTAATGGAACCCTGTGATTCAAGATTCATTGTATACATGCTCATACATGTATACGTGCAGTGAAATGTTGGTGTGGCACACTCCGCCAGAGAGGAAGAAACCAGTGAGGGAATTGATATCGCTGAAGCCTTTTGTGTGAAACCTACCCCCCTTTTTTCTTCACGTTTCCATTATTTTTGACTGGAAGATTCAGGATCCGATGTGGAATTTCTACATGATGTTTTGGGACACACTGGATATTCATTCTATACTGTTGGAACATACAGTATACATGCTGTTTGCTGAGATATAATGGGAAGTTACAGCGCTTTTTTGAAATCTGAAGACCAGCTATGACTTCCCGTGTGCAGTCATTGCATCCTACATGGGGTTTGTGTGCAGCTTCTTTTTTGTTGTTGTTGATACATTTGTTCTTAATCAGAGTTTTGATCAGTAGAGTTATGTATACATTTGATCAAGAAGACCATCCATTTCTAAACCCAGTAGAGAAGTATTTGTTTTTGGACTGCAGCTGAGGCGTTGGTGTTTAACCTGACCTGGAGTCATGCTCATGTACTCCCTCTCAGCCCCGGATGCTGACCTGGTCCTCTGTCGCTGTGAGGGTGGAGTTGAGATGGCCCTGCAGTACACCAAGATGTGGTGCCGCTACGCCAAGGACCTCCTGGCCTGGATGGAGAAGAGAATGAACCTGGGTAAGCGCGTGTGTGTGCGTGTGTGTGTGTGTGTGTGTGTGTGTGTGTGTGTGTGTGTGTGTGTGTGTGTGTGTGTGTGTGCGCGCGCGTGCACGCTGTGTGCCTAAGCTTGTGTGTTTCCAGAATTATGCAATTATTGGCGCTCAGGTGTCGCAGGGCCTGCCCACCACGCAGTCTAGGGGTTTGAATCCACAACGGTGCATCCGGCTTTGACGACCGCTTTGACGAACACAATTGGCTGTGTTCGGGGGAGTGAAGCTGTGCAGGACGGGTGATATTCGTCACTGCACGCATTCTTGCGGGCTGGGGTGTCACCAGGGAATGTTGAACGGAAGGGGGACTGCATGTAATTCCGACGGAGCATGCGCTGCTCCCGTGCTTGCGGTTATGGTTAGGTTAGGGTTTGAGGTGGGTTGTCGTTTGTTGGACCAATGACTAGTCTGAACTACGTACTGCACCCGAACAGCAGTGGCAAGCAGTGGGAGGAATTAGTTGGCTTTTTTCCCTTTATTAAAATAAAATGATGCTCTACTTAGATTTAACCTGGATTGAAGTCACGACTCTCTGTTTCCAAGATTGTTATGACAGGTCACAGGTGTTCATATGGCGTTTACAAAGCCCATAAGCACCTGGAGGTAAAGCTATAGGTACCACGTTCCCATAATTCACCAAACACACAGGGCTCATCTTGCCCAGTGCCAGTACATGAAGGGTCAGTACTCAGCCAATGTTCCATTCATCACACACCAAGCCCTAGGGAGAGAAGGATTAGAGGGAAGATTAGTTAGTTAAACGCAGGGTAATTGAAATGTCAGAGTGCCCCGAGAGTGCATGCACACAGGGATCACTCTGGCATCGTGCATGCAGCCCGCACAGGTGCCCATAGTTACTGTCTCTGTCAGCTTTGATGCCAAACATGTTAGCCTGTTGGTAGCAATCACACGGAACCTTGCCTGGCTATGACGACAATAGTGTTGTTGGGCAACAACAAGAATACATGACTAATGGTAGGCAGGGTGGAGCTCGGGCGCACACAGTTGTGCATTACTCAAACCTTAGAGACGATGCCGTAATCGTGTAAGAGTTCCAAAGACGAGCACAGAGATATGTTATTGTCCAATTTAAATGGCAGCTTCACACTGTGCCCCGGGCACGTATCTTATAATATCAGTGTTTAACAACAGAGCAGCCTGCCTGAATGATGTGGAGCAGCGTTTATCATGATGGGGTATAGAGCGTCGCAGTCCCGCCCCCTACCATGGACCAGGAAATTAATCCCAATGCATTTTTCCCATAGACATTTCAAAAAGTATTTATTTAAAGACGGTTACGCCGCGGACAAAGCCAACTCGAGTCGTGACAACTCATGACAACACAAACAATATTTTGGACGAAACAAATAATTACAAAGAAGAAAAGCAACAAAAAAAGTGTTGTAACCTGCCGTTTTTTTCTTCTTTCTAATTATTTTTTCGGCCCCAAAAATTGTGTTTGTTGTCATGATTTGTCACGACTCGAGTTGGCTTTGTCCGCGGCGTAAACGTCTTTAAATAAATACTTTCTGAAATGTCTATGAGGAAAATGAACAGAGAATCATTTCCTGGTCCATGGTAGGGGGCGGGACTGCGACGCTCTATTGATGTCAGTCAGCAGCAGTGAAGCTATGCCTTGATTAATAAACATTATTTGTATAGTGCTTTTCCAAAACAAGTTTACAAAGTGCTTCATGGACATAAAAACAATAGACAAGAAAAATGTGTGAAAGGAAATTTATATGCAGTTCAATAAAAAAATAAGATTGATGGAGCGATCAAACAAAATTAAGAATGAACGTAAAGTCTAGCAGTCCATTCCTCTAGTTAAAAATGTGATTTTAAAAGAGCTTTAAAAGTGGACACTGGGATAGCCTGTCTAACTTCCAAGTGTGAAGCCCATGGCAAATGCACTGTTGCCTGTCTGTTACAAGCCTTGTCCTGGGGACCAAAGTAATAGCTTGTCTGCACATGCAAGGCTGTTAAAGTGATTTAAAAACAAACAATACAACTTTAAAGCATGTTCTGAACGCCACAGGTAGCCAGTGCAGTGAGGTAAGAGCATGGGTAATGTGGTCATGAGTTTTCATAAGCTTTACAGTAATTGTCTCTGTATTCTAATTAACTGTAAAAGCAAGGTTGTATCATCCAGTTAATCAAATTGGTCTAAGTAACTGAATCCAAGCATTATTTGATATGTGCCCAATATAGCCATGCGACAGACTCCTGGTATTGTTTTCACATTATGAGTCCATGCGTGGTGTTTATATGTCTGTCTGTGGACAAATATTTCCAACGGAATATTCACAACCACGCTCGATGCAGTCACGAAACCTTACAGGTGTGTAGGTGAGATCATAATGAAGTCTGAGTTTGAAGATGGGTGTGGGAGCTTGTAGATCATAATCATTTGTTTTCTAATTTATAGAGTTTCTTAGTTTTGTATTTGATTTATTCATTATATTACAAAAACAATTGTAGTAATAATAAGTAATTGTAGTAAAGTAATTCGTGAAAAATGTAGCTTGTGGGAATATTTTTTGAAAATGTTTTGCATCATAAAATGGCAGCTCACGTGTCGCAACGCGACAAAACGCATTGTGAAATGTGTAAATAGTGTAGATCTGCTATTTTCATGTATATTATTATTGCTACCATAGGTCGCAGTTTACTATTATGTCAGTCGGTCGGTTGGTTGGTCGGTCACGCCTCCATATATGGTCACGCCACGTGACATCACGCCTCCATATATGGTCACGGCTCCATTATGGTCACGCCTCGTGACATCATGCCTCGTGACATCACACTTCGTGACACGTCACGCCACCATATATGGCCGTCTCCATGTATGAAGATCACGACACTGACTCATCAAACCCTGGATAGCCATAAAAATAGAGAAATTGAAGCGCTGCAGGGATCAGTTAGTGGCTCTTAAAGGGGTGCTCTTTGGTAATACAGGTAGAACCATATAGAACTCTTAAATGGGTGCTCTTTGGTAATACAGGTAGAACCATATACAAAAAAGGTATCTTTCCTTCAAGTTGCACTGCTTGATTCCCAATGGTGTAAATTGCAGACTTGAAAAGAAAAAAAGGAATCTAAGGCACTCGACCAAAAGGTCTTCGTCAGGGTCTATCTGAATGGATAGCCATACATGGAGAAGACTGGATCATCCTAGATCTGCATATATGAAGCCGGCCAGCAACTCTACATCTGACCTCAAACCTCAAACCCTTAGATCTCCATATATGGAGCTGACCTGACATTCCATATGTTGATCCCCCCCACCTGTCCTTCCTCTTCGATTTTTGATTTTTACCTTTTTACTGATACCTGTCCATTCAAACTCTAGACGGAAAATGAAGGCTGGGCCCTCATCAAACCCTGTACACTCAAGACACTGCCCGCGCTGCCACCCTAAGGGCCGATTCATACTCCTATTTTAGAGCCGAATAAAAGTCGGTTCGGCGCTGTAGAGCCTACAATGTGACGTCATTTGAGGTTCGGGGGGGCGGGTACCGTCCTAAAGTCGGCTCTTTGGTGCTACTGAAAATTTCTGACGAGCCGAAATCATTTCGGCACTACAGCGCCGAAACAGCGGTAAAATAGGAGTATGAATCGGCCCTATGAAATCCATATATGGAGCTGACCTGTTCTGACATTCCATATGTTGATCTGACCTCATCAAACCCTGTACACTCAAGACACGCTCCATATATGGCCAGTCCTCATCAAATCCTGTACACTCAAGACACTGCCCCCGCTGCCACCCTTAAATCTCCATAATATATGGAGCTGACCTGTTTTGACCTTCCATATGTTGATCTGACCCCCCATGCCAATCATGATTTCTGTTCACAGAACAAGAATTTTCAAAAAACATAATGAAGGCTGCAGAGGGTGCCAAGTCCTGTGTGTCACAGCAGGTATGTATGTTGTATGTTGTATGATGAAACAGTGTGTCCAACAAGGCCAGCATAACATGTATAGTAGTTTTAACACATTATAACCTGGGGCCAATTCTACATAATTTATAACTTGGGGCCAATTCTACAACATTTATAACCTGGGGCCAATTCTACAACATTTATAACCTGGGGCCAATTCTACAACATTTATAACCTGGGGCCAATTCTACAACATTTATAACCTGGGGCCAATTCTACAACATTTATAACCTGGGGCCAATACTACAACATTTATAACCTGGGGCCAATTCTACAACATTTATAACATGGGGCCAATACTACAACATTTGGAGAATCGAAAGTGTGAGAGTAAAGTAGTTCTCACACTTTCAAAGAATTTTAAAAAAATTCAAAAATAGCAGATCTTGTAAATCTGCTATTTTTGAATATGCCAATGCTAAAATCTAAAGTGCCACAGATCCCGGTGTCATTTATAGTTTTTGTGTATATCTAGTAGTAATTGTAGCACCCATATCATACTGTTTTAATGTATTCATAGTATTCTCATTGTGTTTGCCTGAACATGGCATAAAGCCATACCTCGTTGCATGATTAATGGTTGATATTTAACAAATAGCAATAATGAATCTTTGATCTTTACAAGCTGTACCTCGTTGTAAAGGTGACTAATCAACAATTAAAATGATATAAAATACAATACCAATTGGTATTATCAAAGTGGAGAAATATTGGACCAAAGTCTCTGAACTTTTTGTGCTGAGTTTACTTTGTTTAGGAATTGTAACGCATTTTATGCATGATATTACTATAATATTATTATAATAGAGCCACACTTGCTAAAAACTGTGCGTTAATAGACAGGTTGTCTTCCTTGTCTTTGCAGGTTAAGATGCCTTTACAATACATCTACACCATGGCCCTGGAGCAAGACATTAAAAACAGTGGTGCTTCCAGACAGACTATAGAACAGATACAACATCGCTGTTACCAGGTAGACACACACACACACACACACACACACACACACACACACACACACACACACACACACACACACACACACACACACACACACACACACACAGTCACACACACACGCACACGCACAGACTGTGTCACACACTTCGGTGTCACACAGAATAAAGGTCCTTGCAGACTGATGCGTTTTTCTGCAATTTCCCTCTGTTTTTTCCACCGTTTGTTTTCTGCTGTTTTCCCGAAAATCACAGCAGTCTGCAAGGACCTTTTGTCCCTCACACAAGTAGAATTTGCCGGTGGGCCCACACAGTAAGATCCCTAGTGTTACGCTCCGAAGAATGTACAAATGGAGCCGAGAACCGAGACATGGCCAAGTTCCAAATAAACACTTGGGTTTTTACTGTGCATGGCTTGTATTGTAGAGACGTGTAGAAATGTATGTTTGTGATCTGGTGTCTTTGTCTGAAGGCCTTGGCTGCCAAGAGGAATGAGCTTGACAAGTGGCGCAGAGAGTTTAAGGAACAGTGGACAAAGCAACAAAAGAAGATGGTGAGTTGATTAGCAACCTTGCGCCCAGTAATGTTTTTTTAATGATACTAGTGAGAGTGATTGAACTCTCTATATTTTAAAATACTCTTTTCTTAAAGAGTATTTTATTTTTTAACTTTGAATTAATAATTTGAATTGAATTAATATCTGTCAATGTGGTAGTACTGTATGTACCATCCATTAAGCACAGTCTGTGTGTGTGTGTGTGTGTGTGTGTGTGTGTGTGTGTGCGTGCGTGCGTGCGTGCGTGCGTGCGTGCGTGCGTGCGTGCGTGCGTGCGTGCGTTCAGTATGATGCCGTGTCAGCTCTGAAGAAGGCCCGGCACCAGTACCTCCAGCGCTGTGAGGACCTGGAGAAGGCTCGGGTTGTAGATGATGGACACAAAACCATCGACAAGAAGAAGAAGTCCAGGGATGAAGCCCAGACCAAGGTAAAATATGATATAATAAATTTACCCCGTTTTCATGTAACCAAAGTGCAGCCAGGGAGTATAGTGGACATTTTGAAATTTGAAATCCATCTCATGTGAAAACAGGCACTTTCTACTAGTCTTTGGTATGACCCGGCCGGGGAATTGAACCGTACCTCCCATTCTCAGGGTGGACACTCTAACCACGAAACTAGTGTGAGCAGAGTAGACCTTTCACCGATCAGGCCTAGCCTGGCTAATAAGCCAGACTCAAATCACACTGTCGTGTGGTATTTGAGTCTGGAGATGCTGTGTATGGATCTTGTTTCCCGGGGGGGGGGTTCAAACATTTTCTCTTTGACGCAATTGGTCAGAGCTACTGTCAGTCAAAGGTCTCAAGCATTGAACGTCACTGTACCAAAGCCCGCCCATATTGCATACCGTGTCCCGATTGGCCACACCAGTTCTCTGGTGTAGGAAATGGGCGTACAATTGAGCCTCTCCAGACCGTAATCCGCCGGCAGGCAAATTATTTTTTGCCAACGGCTGATTCGGTCTGGCTTATTAGCCAGGCTAGATCAGGCCCCCTCTCCGCCACTCCCCTCCCTGGTAGAAAACAGCGGAGAAAACTGACGTCACTTCATTGAGGACGACGCCCCTCTGCACTGTAGTTCACTCCCACTCTTAGACCAGAAAATGTCTCACATCCCCCCAGACTTTCCATTTTTGAGCCGCAGCGAACAGAAATAAACTTCCAGGATGACAATGCAATATTTTTATATTTTTATTAAAATGTGTTTTGGGTATTTTTGGGTCCACTTTAAATATCCTCACAGCCTACCATTTGGCCCCGGCCCACAGGTTGAGAATCAGTGCTAGACAGTCCATAGACTTGGGACAAATTATGCCAAGGCAATATGCTACCAGCTGTTCTGGTGGCTTGTGGTGACGCAACACCTTACTAAGACACTTTATGTTGGTTTTTCCTTTCATTTGATACCTTGTGGTGACCCAGCACCTTACTAAGAAACGGTTTCTCCCTTAATTTGTCACTGTCTGTAGGCTATGTATTTTCTTTTTCTTTTTCTTTTTTTTACGAGAGGGAGAGAACCACAAATTGCTGTTTTTGTGGTGAATCTTCACTGGAGCTGTTGTTGCTCTATTGTTGCTGGGGCATTGCTGCAAGTCATTAAAAGCACATTAGAAGAACATTCTGTGTGCACTTCTGTGCACTATAATAATCACCACAGTGATCATATGTGATATGTATGCATATGTATGCATGTTATGTATGTATGTGTAATTGCTTTTATACAGCAAATACCACGGCACGCATACTAACAAACAATACATGTCATAGCCATATAAAATAATAAATGGGAGACAAGCAGACAGCCAGAGAGGCCACTGGCTCTCTCCATGATTATTGGTTACCATAACACTCGGCAAAGCAACCGCATAATTCATGCTTTATGGGAATTAATAACAGTGCTCGAATGCATTTCTCACCATTTACATTGCCTGGCTCATGCTTCCCCTCGTATAAAATGTTTATAATGTATGTGGCTTTAGGCTTACGAAGCTTAATGATGCACGTCAAGTACAGTGATATCATTTTGTCGCTATTTAGCAGTTTTACAATTTAAGCATTTAGCAGAGTTTATACAGTACGTCAGCTATATAATGCAGTACGTTATGCATTAATGTTATCTCTCGGTCTCCTCCAGATGACGGAGTCGGAGGGCCTTTACAGGCAGTGTGTCTACGATGCCCGGTTCCAACAGGATGAGTTGGTGAAGGCCAAAGATGTCATTATTTCTCACATTCGCAAGCTGGTCTGTCAGGGAGACACAGTGCTCAAAGAGGTTGGTGTGACATTCAGGAAGCATTCCACATTCTATTATGGGTATAGATGTAACATTAAAGGACCATTCTGCTGGTCTGGCATGTTTAACCCATTGACTACTTGATATTTCTGCCGGCTACTTTATTATTTTTGTTTGACTTTCAAAGAAGCCATTGGATTCCGTTCAGTATGGCTTGAAACTTGCTTGAGATACTTGTAGATACAACACAGTGAAAATTATTGTTGTTGTTTTGTCAAAAAGATTTATTATCGTTGCCTTACCATTGCGTTTTCTATTGCTGATTGGTTTGAAAAGTCAAGCCAAATGTTGACCCTTGATTGATTTATGACCATAATTAAAATGTCTGTTGAATTCCTAACCGTGCAGTGTTTAACCAAACATTGACTTAACTATTTTAGCTGAATAGTTTGGTAATGTCGGTAATGTATTAATAACATCTGAAATCAAAAATCTATGTTTATATTTTATATCTAGCTGAAGCTGTGGATAGATATGTTGAGTATGAAAAAGAAAATGAGTATTTTAAAGAACATAACAGGGAGGTATTCTTCCCTGGCTTGGCCCAACGTGTTCTCTCTGCATTAGGCTACAGTCAACATGTTCTACTACCAGCGGCAGCAGACAGAGGCTGTCCCCCTGGGCTACCACAACCTGGAGATGATATGCCGACCCGTGGAGCCCGGGGAACCCTATCTGCAGTACATCTTAAGCAAGCGCCTTCCGGAGCAGCCCCTACAAACCTTCACCTTTCAGGAGTACGTAGGCAAAGGGTATGCTCGTCTAGACTTACTATCTCTTTTGCAGTCTCAGCAGTTGTCGGGGACAGACGGATTGGTGAAAAAAGTACTTGAATGTTTACTTAGTAAAATAAATCAATACTGCAGTGTAGAAATACTCTGTCACAAGTAAAACATCTGGCATTAGAAATGTACTTAAGTAAATTAAGTACAAAAGTATGGATATCAAAATGTATTTAAAAGTACCAAAAGCAGAAAACAGTCGTTATGAGGAATGTCCCGTTTCACAAGTTTTCAAATGTATAAAATGTCTAAAAAAATATTTTGAAAATAGCAGATCTACAAGCTTGTCTATTGTAGATCGTCTATTTTCAAATGGCCAAAAGGTTTATAGCGGCTGAAGTGCTTAATGTAGGTTTTGCAATAATAATCACACTCTTCAAAGTAACTAGTTGCCAGATTACTATGAAAACCTGTCAGTCAGTCCGCCTGTCCGTCCGTCTGTCACGCCTCGTGACATGCTCCATAAATGGCCGTCATTCCTTCGATGTCTCCCTTTTGACTGATACCTGTCCATTCAAGCTCTCGACGGGCCCGCCCCAAAGTTATTAGCGCAGCTGCGCCTGGCAGCTGGCGAAAACTAACAGGCCCGAAAATGAAGGCCCTACCTGGGCCTAACTGGACTGGCCCGAGGCCCCCCCTTTGCCTCTCTAATTAACACACATTTTACGCACTACCCGGCCCGAAAATGGAAAAATAGAAGAAAAAAAAGGTCCATATTTGGGCATTCCCAGACCTGTTGTTTCAGCGCAACCTCAGCCTTTAGGGTTGCCCTTTAGTGAGAGGTCACTTCTCGCCCTCAGGGCATCTTACTGGTAACTACAGTTTTCAAATAATTGTAGTGGAGTAAAAGTATAATATTTGCCTCTGAGATGTAGTGGAGTAGAAAAAACTGGGAAGTGGAGTACCAAAAACTGGAAATACTCCAGTAAAGTACTTAGTTACTTTCCACCACTGGGGACAGACATGTCTTTCCAATAACGCTCAAAACAGTGAAGCTAAAATCCGTTTTTGTCTACTGTTCCTTTGATAAAAGATCCGTGAAGATAAAAAGGAGGACCAGTAACCCCCTCAGCACATTGCCAGACTCTTTCTCCCTGCTGGATGACAGCCTGGATGGCAGACGTCCCATTTATACAAGTAAGAAGTCCCTGTAGAAATGCCCTGTAATGTGCTGTTTATTTACACATCCAGGTCTTTGGAAAAGTGTCCACTCATTTTGTTTTGATGCTCTGCAGGGATAATGGGTTGCAGTGACAGTGAGAGTTTGGGAGACAGTATGGAATCTTTGTCTAGCCCCGGTAAGCAAACGTCTCCTCATTTTCCTCCTCATTATAATTAGGGATGTCCCGATACACTTTTTTCCTTTCAGATCAGATCCCGATACCACAATTTCTGTGTTAGCCGATACCGATACCAGAGAATAATATTATATAATAATAGTCCAACGACCAGGAATAGTGTTTATAGTTTTATAGTGTTTATAGTGTAGTGTTTATATAATAGTGTCTTGTGTTGTGTTTATAGCAGACTCCTCACTCAAATGTGCACTTGCAGTTTGGGCAACTCCAAAGCAAACTCCACATGCCCCAACATTTTATTTACCTGCCATAGTGTCAACCCCTTACCCCTGTGTCGGATCTGTGGTTAGACTGGCATATTTGCCGATACCGATATGACCCGATATGACCAAATAAGAGCCGATCCGATACTTTTCCGATACCGACATCTCTAATTATAATAATAACAATAATAATAATTATACGCTTCATTAGGATAAAATGTCAAAGAGACGTAGAGTTTAAAAGCGTAATTTAAAAGCTTGTGGGAGCTCTTCAGTGCTAATTTAAAACAAGTACGTTGTGCACATCCAGTCCAGTGCTGGACAAAAGGTAGATACAGCGTGAAAGAGCAAAGAGCTCAGCTCCACTCCACAGTGTTCGGCATGGCCGAAACGTTGTGTTTGTGAATGCCGGTGTTTTAAAATAAATTAAGCTAAACATGTTATATTGGCCCTCTCCAGCTCATTGTATCAGGATGGTGCCTAAAGCCCCGTCCACTGGGACAATGTCATCAGAAGACCTGGATGAACGGGACATGGCAACAGTACTTGAATCAGGTTGGTTTGGTTTGTTGTTTTTAAGACCCATTAAGACCAGAGGCCGATTCTACAAATGTCTTCTAAATCCTAAACAGTCCTAAAACTGTTAGTGTTCTGAAAAACCTATATGTTTCTAGGTCAGTGGTTCTCAAACGTTTTAATGTCAAGGAACCCCAAAATTGTATGTATTTGGCCGCTGACCCCCATTTCAAAATATTTTGTTCCAGGGACCCCCAGAAGGAAAGTTTTGAGTTTTTCACTTCAATCAAAATATATATATATATTCAAAGATTTTCACATATTTTCACGTTTTTTCTAAAATAGCAGATCTATATCTTGAATATCCAAAGTATAAAATAATGGTTAAAGTGGTTAAAAATCTAAAATTAATAATATACTGGTAAAGTTTTAGGCATTTGCAAAAATACTTTTACTACACAGTTTATAATGGTGCCTTCTCTGTCTCCTCATGCTCTCAGACAGCATGGATTCCACCGTGGAAGCCAACGGTTTCGGGAGCAAGGTGCGCACGCCATCCCGGGCCGCGCTGACACACCGACTGAGGAAGATGAAGAGCAAGATGGTCAAGTGCAAACAGTGTGACAACTATATCATGGTGAACGGGATCGAGTGTGAGGAGGTACGAGGCCATAGAGGAGAGATATATAACACACTCTTCTGAGAAGAATAAAACCTTTCAAAGATGGATTGTTTACTTATTACCAATCTGTGAAAACATTACAGGATTACAGGATCATTCTTTTTGAATGTTTTTCTGTTCCGTTTTCTGTTGCTGTGGTCAGTGTCCGCTGGCCGTCCACAGGAAGTGTCTGGAGGTGTGTCAGATGGAGTGTGAACAGAGGAAGGGGGTCTTGTTTGGCGTGGGCCTTTCGATGCTGCTACGGAACAGCCGGCACCAGGTGCCCCTTGTGGTGCGTCGCTGCACGGAGGAAATCGAGGGCCGTGCTCTCGATGTCCAGGTACTATTGACGCACGTATGCACAGTGGTGTAAAGTACATTTAATCAAGCACTGTACCTTTTGTAATTTTGAAGTATTTTTTACTTTACTGGAGTATTTTCAGTTATCAGTCCTTTTACCCCACTACATCTCAGAGGCAAAAATTGTACTTTTTACTCTGTGAAATGGGACATTCTGCATAACAAGTACTTTCTACTTTTGGCACTTTAAGTACATTTTTATACCAATACTTTTGTACTTTTACTCAAGTAAATTTTGAATTCCGGATGTATTCCGGAGTATTTCTACATTGGAGTATCGATACTTTTACTTAAGTAAAAATGTAGAGTATTCTTTCCACCACTGCTATTGACCCACGTATGCAAAACAGGCTGCTGTAGATTTGAACGCATTAGACGCCTAACAGTTAGTGATGTTAAGCACAGCTACAGTAGCAGTAAACCTCCCATCTTTCTCCCAGGGAGTGTATCGTGTCAGTGGGTCGAAGCCTCGCGTCCAGAGGCTGGTCCAGGCCTTTGAGACTCAAGGGGACCACTTGGACCTGTCGGAACACTCACCCCATGACATCAGTTCTGCCCTCAAGCACTTCTTCAAGGAGGTATACACTAATCATCATAAATTAATCCTTTATTTCAACTCGGAGTACAGTTGAGGGGCAGGCCCTCATTTTCAATGTAGTCGAGATACAGAACACAATAATTTACAATTTACAATTTAGGCATTTAGCAGACGCTCTTAATCCAGAGCGACTTACATTAGTCAAGTACAAAAGTATGGGAATACATCACATATATAAAATGCATTTATCAAGAAACATGCGTAAGCTAAGAACTTAACTAGAACATATCTATATAATGACACTATACATATTAACTATACATATATACATATACTATACTATGCTATACATATGTTCTTTTTTTTTTTATAATATTTATTTTATTTGGAAAAAGCAGTAGAATAACAGCATTTCTATGCATACATAGGACACAAGTGCAGTTCCCAGGATTTTTTTTTTCACCCCTCTTCCCTCCCTCCCCCCTCCAAGTGACTCCATCTCCAGTGTCTCTGTGTCCTTGCTTTCTTCAGGACTACATATGGCATCAGGTCAACACTTAACAGGGGCAAAGGGCAATATCGCTTCAGAGTGTACATTTCAGAAGGAGAAAAAGAAGAAAGAGTGGGCAGACAAAAGAAAAAGACAGACAAAAGAAAAAGACAAAAAAACAACAACAATCAAGAAACGAAAGTATTTACAACATTGCTGAGGGGGACAAAAACAAAACAGCTTTGGATTTCGACCATGAGAAGAGGAAGGGTGTCTTAAACATTTTCTACAAAGATCATAAAGCAGGCTATTAGGACCAGTGAGATCACACAAAGTCAGCTCTCAGAGGGGCAATGTGTACTATCCAGTTGTTCCAAATTTGGTAGAAATTGTCTAGTCTAGTTCTTAGCATGTATGTTCATTTTTCCATTTTGAAAATATCCAGGACTATTCCGTGCCAATCGTCCATTGGCTATACATATGTTCTATGATGTGCTATGACTACATACAATGCAATTATTGTGCTGTCTACATGACATGCTATAAGTCTGTTTCAAATGCTATCTAAGTCTAAAAAGTGCTATCTAAGGGGGTAGGATAAGTGCTATGGGCCATGATGGAGTCTGAAAAGGTGGGTCTTCAGACTACGGCAGAAGATTGGGAGTGATGCTGCAGTTCTGATTGCAACGGGGAGTGCATTCCACAGTTTTGGGGCCAGAAGGGAGAAGAGTTTGGGACGTGTGGAGCGTTGTCCCGGCGTTTTTAGTGAGGGTACTTCCAGCTTTCCTGCGTTGGCTGATCTGAGTGTGCGGGAGGGTTTGTAGGGTTCAATCATGGTTGCAAGATATGGGGGAGCCATACCTTTGGTTGCTTTGAATGCCAGCATCAGAGTTTTGTATTCTGTGCGGGCAGCGACTGGGAGCCAGTGCAGGGAGCGGAGCAGGGGGGAGACATGTGAGAATTTTGGCTGGTTGAAGACCAGACGAGCTGCGGCATTTTGGATCAGTTGGAGAGGCTATTTGCACATGCCGGTAGGCCAGTAAGGAGCGAATTACAATAGTCAAGTTTTGACAAGACTGTTGTCTGGATTAGGAGCTGGGCTGATTCCTGGGTGAGGAACGGTCTAATTCGTCATATGTTATAGAGTGTGAACCTACAGGATCGAGTGACAGCTGTGATGTGAGTTTTAAACGAGAGCTGACTGTCCAGGACAACACCAAGGTTCCTGGCTGTTGGGACAGATGTTACCAGGGCGTTGTCTACGGAAATAGTTAGCTCCCGCATAGGGCAGGACTTAGCTGGGAAGAAGAGGAATAGACATTCATATACAGCAATATTAAAATACACAAATCAGAAGAAAACAAAGAGAACTAAAATACTCAATGAACTAAAACAGATAAACCAAAAATTAAATAAAGCCGTTACAATGTTGAACAAGGGTGTTGGAAATCATTGCCCTGAATTGACCAAAGAAGGAAGTGATCAGATTATTTAAGGACTTCTGGAGTTCATTCCAAGCAGATGGAGCACTGACAGAGAATGCTGCCTTGCCTAGCTCTGTCTGGCTCATTAGTTAGTTAGTTAGTTTCATTTATTGTCCACGTGTGGAAATTTGTCTTCGGTCTCAAACAACAGTAAAAACAAACAGCAACAACACTTACACAATTGTTTTCATGTCAAAAATGCAGGACACAAGTGGCAAATACATTAAAATCACACCCGTGTGAACTGAGTGGACTTTGTACCGTCTACCAGAGGGAAGTAGTTCGAACTCCCTGCAGTTTATGAGAGGGGTCATTTGCTATCTTGACAGCTTTTTTTCCGAAGTACTTCCTTGTAGATACAACTTAATTGTTTCTGTCTCTTCCCAAAGATTTTTGAGGCTAGGTTCACTATTTGCTGCAGCAATTGCTTCTTCCTTTTACATTAACATTGCCATACGGTACCACATTGCCATGTTAAAAGTCAAGATTCCCTCTATCAGGTTCTTATAGACTGTTTCCATGATATGCTTGCTCACTCTAAATTATGGGGAATGGAACAGATTTAACATTCATTCGAGTATTTATCTCAGTGCTTGAAGTCATGACTGTTGATTCTGAGCTAATCTGTGTCTTTTCCCTCCCACAGCTTCCAGAGCCCCTGTTTACCTTCGACCTGTACAACGACTTCATCCGAATAGGCAAGACGGTGGAGACTTCCAGGTCGGTGCACGAGGTCATTCTCAACCTGCGACAGCTGCTGGAGAGACTCCCGTCGTACTGCTACAGCACACTGCATCACATGATGTGTCACCTGCACAGGTGGGCTGGAATGTCCCACTGCATTTGATTAGTTTTCACAAAAACTGAGTCTGGATTTATTTTGTATGAAATGGAACTTGCCCTGACATTTCCTACATACACTAAAAAATGTCTGAGCACTGGGGAACCCCCAAGGGGTTCAATCTACAAGCTCACAAGTGTCGCATCATGACACATTGAGAGCTTGCAGATACCGTAGGTTATTTTCAAAATATTTTGTAAAATCATGGATCTTCTCTTTGTGTCCCTAGCACAAAATGTGGGGTCCGTGGCCAAATACATATACATTTAGGGATCATTCAACTTGTTGAGAACATGTTTGAGAACCACTTCTATACAGTCGCTTCATGTCAGCTTCTCCTCTTCCTCACAGAGTGTCAGAGCACTACGAGGAGAACAAGATGACTTCTGGGAATCTGGGCATCGTGTTCGGGCCGACTCTCCTGCGCCCTCTAGTGTCCATAGACTCGTCCATGGTTGCCCTGCTGGAGACCAGCTACCAGGCCGTGATAGTGGAGTTCCTGGTCACCCACCAGGAGCAGGTGTTTGGCCCCCGAAAGAGAGCCAACACGGACCCTCCTCCGGCCCCCACGGCACCTCTTCCAAACACCCCGCCTCGACGAACCTCCGCCCACCTGGAGGTCTCTGCTCAAGACCACGGAGCGTCATCCAGAGAACGGCCCCGCTCACTAGAAGTAAGAAGAAACTAAATAATTTAGGGCTGGGCAATGTAAAGGATAGATTTATTATTGATATTGTGATATGATCAATTAAGCCCTAAATTATGTGATTTATTATATTTTATATGTTAATATTGATTTAACTGCTGCATGAGGTTGGAGTAGCTACAGTTAGGCTTGTCACAATTATTACATAATCGCCTAATTGCAATTATTTGAGATAGTCGCAATTACTTTTGAATAATCGTCATCATAATCGTCTATGTTGAAAAATGTTCATACATTTTGAAAAGAAAAATCATAAATAGTGGAAATAGCAGATCCACAAGCTCGCAACCCGTCGTGGTGTGACGCGTTGTGAGCTTGTGGATCGACTATTTCCACTATTATTGCTTTAAAGTTGCTTTTAAACTATAAAGTTATGTCAGTCATTTCTCTGTATATTTAGGTGATGTGTCAAATCCGCCCTGTGCCACTTCAAAGCCTAAAAGCCAAACAGAAATGTGACTTTTATTCACATGTTCCAGTGTTCAAAACACAATGAAATCGTTGCCGTTGGTCGCAATTATTTGTGTGACAATTAATGGTCATGTAAAATGTCTTAATGATGACAGAATACTGTATGCACAGGACAGAGAGAGTAGTGCTGCACGAGCTGCTTGTAGTGATTATTGTTTTAAGCACCTTGGCACGGCCATAGGGGCAGCCAGAGGCTTAGCCCGCTCTTATTCTGTCAGGATTAACACACTGACCACTGCTTTTCTGCTGCTCTGCCTCTATGGACTCTGACTGCTCTTTTAACCACATGGACCCTATAGACTATAGAGTATAGAATACTAATAGGTCGAACATTGAGTGACAATAGCAGAGTCACAATGTGAAGCGTGGAATCACGCAATGTGATGTGAGTTTATTAGATTGGCTCCTTTTGGTTAATATATTTGAGGGTGTAAACTGTAGAGGGAAAAAAAGGGATGGTGGCCAACAAAGTATATAGGGTTTAAGTGGTTAATGCAAACACAAAGCTTTGCTTTCTTTGATAGTATTAAGCCTATATGTTTTCGCAGAAATAAACTCAGTACAGCCCTGCACACTATATACAGTATATAATATTTATAAAGTAATTCTACTCGACTGACCTATATATGTGGGGTCAGACTCATCTCTGTAGTTATGCTCTATCCTGCAGTCTATAGCTTACATAATATGGCTGTAGGATTTCCTAGCTAGTAATGTCTGCAGAAATCTACTCAGTTTCCCCATGTGTTACTCCAAAGCTGTCACCTGGTCCCTATACTCAGACTGTGTCATTCCCACAGAGTCGAGCAATCAAGAGAGAGTCAAGCGAGGGTTATATATCTGACAAGTCTTCATCCAATGAGGCAGTGGACCAGCTCAGCCCTGAAGCCAATGAGGGAGCAGGTAGGCAGGTCATAGAGATCATTGGTGTTGCAAGCTGTGCGTCAAGTCAATTGTAGGCTCTCACCCTTAGTTTTGCTTTTAACCCTTTCTTTTGTGGTTTTCTTTTCTATTGAACCATGTTATTTTACATAAGAGAAGCATAGGAACCAAAACGTAATTAACGGTACAGCTTGCCGTGCTGATTGCTGCTTGTGTCTCTTCTTTTCCGCTTCCAGCATTTGTTTTAATTGAGCCGCTCTGATTATAGATTACGCTTTGAAGTGATTGGTTTCATAAATCACAGATAGGCCCATCTCTGAAGGCTTGCGTAACTCAGTAGGTCCCTCGCTATTAGTTGTATAGAGACAGTGCTTAAAGGGGCTAGTAGTGTCTGGTTTGGTTCTCACTTTGCATGCTACCACATGGTCATATTATTTTTATACGTTGTATTTATTTCCATTGTTAATATGCTACTGACTGTCTGTACATATCTGTACACTGTTGGGTGGAAACCTCATACCGTATGTCCAAAACTGTAACTTTACAGGATTCAAATTCAAAAACAGCAATAAGTAGCAGATCTACAATCTCGAAACGTGTATATTCGTGCCAGGTTTTGAGCTTACGTTTCTGCTACTTTTGATGCGTTTGTGTGACGCGGTAGTATGATCAAGTAGGGCACTAACTTGCGAAAAAACACAAAAGTTTGAATATGGAGCTAAGGCCCGGACCACTGGCCTAGCGGTCCAGGCACCTAAGCTCTAATGCAGCCTGTCAGCGCGTCACGGGTTCCGATCCCGTGATCGGAACCTGTGAGACGGGAGTGATACGCAGAAATAAAGGGATAAAAAGGCCAAAAATTGGGTTTCTGCCCAACAGCAACGATATCTTAATGAGTCAATTGCTTTTTTTAAATGGAAATGGCATTAAGTGTTGGATGTCTTCTCCACCCAAATTTAAACGGTCCCTTGTAATTGATGTAACAACATCGCAGTGATTATTTTTAGTTAGTTTAGTTAGTTTTTCTTAGTTAGTTACTCTTCCAAAATCATTACTTTCCACATGCACCACTCCTGTCAATAGAGAGTATGCACATGCATGATTTTCCCATCAGGACACGCCCCCCTCATCTAGACTAGCTGTTGCCACACTGTCGAAAGAGCTGCGCAAGTTCTCGGCTGCGCGCAGCTTAAAGCTTGAGTTTTTAGACAGCTGGTGGATGGAAATTAAGCTCCACCTCCGCGGAATACTTGCGCGACGGCCAGATTCCCGGAAACGCTCTCCTCCGCCCAAAAAGTCCGCGGAGGTGGAGCTTCTTTTCCATCCACCAGCTGTCTAAAAACTCAGAATTTAAGCTGCGCGCAGCTTAAGAAGTGCGCAGCTTAAGACCGTTTTGCGCTAAGGTGTGGAGACGGTGACTGAGTGGCAAAACATTGAGCAGCATGGAGTGTTGGAGTTTGGAAGCGCTCGTTGGAAATCACTCAACCGCCCTGCGTACCACCTGTTTCTAAATGTCACATAATGCAGGAGGCAGCAAAATGTTGTGTTATTGAAAACAAGCACTTCCAAACTCTGACACTTAATCAAATGCAGGGCATTTCTTGACAGAAAGTAGCTCATAACGTTTCTATGGTGGATGTTCATGAAACAAAAACTTTGCAGATAGAAAGAGGATAATTCAAGCTTTTCGTACAGCTGCAATGTTGGTGAGTTTAACATTGTTTAATGCAATCAGATAGGACTTTTCTGTTTGGATGTCAGGCTGTCAAGGCCAGAAAGTAGTTTTTTGCCACTCAGTGGGCGTTCCCGCATAACTTCCAGGTACGATGATGTCACGCGCATACCCTCTATTCAGAAGTAATTTCATGGTGTAATTTTCTACTCTTCTGATCTGTAGAAAGTAGTAATGCGCTTGTTGTTTTAATTTAGCTATTCAAACAAGGGAACAGGCATCCTCAACTCTGATGCGTGCCAACACAAATGGCATAAAAATAGCAAATTAAGTCATCAGCACTCGCAAATAAGTATGTAGCCTAACACATTTAAACGTAGAATCGCAGAATGAAATGGACACATTTTAGCCATAGGCCTTCCTCTGCGTGTCTGTATTCTGCCTTCTGTAAGTGGTTGTGTGACCCATATTAGACAGCACCAAGGGACCTGGTGTTTAACAACCAGCTGCTTTACAAATCATTGAAGACAAATAGGAGAAATAGTAAATACAACAATTAAGTCATAAGAGGAAATGTATCTCATTCTGTTTGGTAGCTATTAGATAGTAGTTACAATTATTGGTTTCTTATATATGATTGTGCCAAGTAAGAGCTTCGTTCCTATTGGTTGGCAAAAGTACACCAATGTTGAACTCCATGCTTCAGATGCGCTGAATGCCCTTGACCTTTTATTGCCGTAGCATGGAAGTGAACGGTATGCTGATGCTTCTGACATGTATGTGCGACCGGCATGCCCCTAATGCAGCGACATATTGCCTGTGTGTAATGTGTTACCACCAGCAGAGCCATCAGACATACATATTAAAATATGTCATCATACTTAAACCAAAGCTTTTATATGAGTAAAACGTAATGATATACAATAATTATTCACCTGTTTCTATGGTATGAACCCCACTTCATCCAAGTTTTCAAATAAGAATTCAAGAACAATTAGGCCTAACCTCTGAGGCAGGAAACTGCATCACAAACAAGTGCCAGCTCAGTACCACATTACACACAACCAAGGTGGCAGTGCTGTTTCACAAACTCATGGTCATTTGGGTCTCTCTACTCTACTCTATGGTAGCTATACTCTTGCACTGAGAGGAGGGAAGGCATTTCCGCTCCTTATGGAGGTTTGCAGCTCATGCCACCCTGTGCCAGCATGCATATTAGAATTCTTCACCCAGGAGTTTTTTTGCGTGTCATATTTTTTATTAGTAATAGTAGGATTGATTGATTGATTGATTGATTGATCATTTTATTGACATTATAATATAAGGATAAACACACAATTAAGCCTTGAGGCTTGTTTCCATTGTAATCCTTTTAGGGAAAAGGAGGGTAATAAAAATGTTGTTGTGGTTGTGTGTAAGATAAAGAATGTATATGATGTTGTATGAAGTCATTTGGTTTGCTTCATATTGCATCTCTTCCTCCTCTTAGTCCTGGCTGTAAAGGGAGCTTCTGGTGGTCCGATAGGTGAGCCAGACTCTCTTCTGGGGATCCAGCCACATCACTACTTCTCCAGGCAACCAGTGGTGCGTTATTACCACCAACAACACCTCACCCCGGGAACCCAACACTGCAACCCATCAGGCCCTGCTGGGGGTGCCGGGCAGCCAAGACCAGAGCCCTGGAAGGCTGGGGCCCCAGAGAACAGCGCAGACAGCAGCCGTAGCTCCTCTCCAGAGCCAGGGAAACTGAACCCCCACCCAGAGACCACCCACCAGACTAACAGAGCAGAGGGCAAGGTGGAAATTATCCCGCCACGCCCCCGTGAGGCTGTGCAGTGTACGCTGGGATTAGGCACAACATCTACAACGTCATCGCCGCTGGTTCCATCTGCAGCGCAATCCATTCCAACACAGAGGACTGCTCCTGAGGCGCGGTGCGGCCGACAGGCTAATCTGAACATGAATCAGTCAAACAACAAACAGAATGTGGGACAGGGACGGGCTTTGTGCCACTCACAACCACCACCACAGAGACTTCCTGTTGAACAGGCCCGGAGTGCCCATACCATCCTGTCTGGTTTAAAGCTGAGGGGGAAGGATCATGGCCAGCTCTTTGTCTGAGGCCACCTGGAACCATGATGTGATCATGTGACAAAAACAACAGAATTAACTGTTAAAGCTGCAACTATGGATTTACCTTTTTGGTGTTGTGATTATTCTGTTGATTACTTTTTGGAAAAATATTTATTTTTTACCTTTTAAATATCAATGAAAAAAATCTATACGCCCTATTTTATGCTTTGTCACACAACAGTGTCGTTTAGAAATAGTGAAATTAGCTGATCTACAATTGTAGCTCTGCTATTTGCACTAGTTTTTGAAAATGTTCACCTATATGACAGGCCCAAAACAGGGATCAATTATTAATCGATTGTTTTATTACATTAGTGATTGTTGATTATTTTGTATAATCAATTGGTTTGATTAACTCTTGCACCACTAGTCCAAATTAATATTTTCACACACAGATATGGCTAGATTCATACTCTAAGTAATGACTTTAATGACTTACTTGTAATAACATTCAAGTTAACACATTCAGCTACAGCTACAAGTAATACACAGATTTCATGACTGAAATGTATATTATTCAGAAATCTCAGCATTTGACTGAAACTGAAATCATGTGACCAATAATCTAATAGACTACAAAATGTGTGGTAAATTATTTTGAAATGTTTCTATTCTCAAAAGTTTGCCAGTTGATACTACGGATGCATATGCTTTTAAAACTGTTTTATGGTTTTATTGCTGAGAATCGGGGAAATTATCTTCTATGAATAAAAACATAATTACTGCATGCCTTTAACTAACTGTATGCGCATTGTTGCAAGTGTGCCACTGGGTGGCAGTGTTCTCCCAGTGTTAAAGCTGAATAAGAAAACAGTGGAACAGTAGAATTCAAACAAACGTTTTATTTGAAATTCTAAACTGTGAATTTGGGTATCTATATTTTCCTGCCAGACATAAGTACTTTATTTATTCCCATTTTAATGTAAAGTGGCTCCCCTGCATATAAACTAGCAGTTTTGACTAATGGCCATGCTGCGCCCATGCATTTGTATCTAACATCTCGGCGTGCCTTTGTTCAGATTGCAAACTGCACTACAATTAGATAATTGCTAATTAATCATAAAAAATGTTGCATAATGATCTAACACTGTATATAGTTTCCCAGGAGGATCGTTCCATTTCTCACGTTCATCAAGAGCTATAGGCTATTATTTCTATAATAAGTCTCCATCTATCTTTGCACATATCCAACGTATGCGTGCAACACAAACGCAAGAGATCATTCTCATATTAGTCCTATCAATACGTAGGATGGATGCATCATCTCTCATGTTCCTTCATCATCTTCCAACTCTTCTCCCTCCCTCTTAGCTCATCATCTCCTCCTCCCTCCCAGTTTATGCACAACCAACTCAGCGAGCACAGAACAGGGCTGCGTGCATGCCGAGCAACAGACGCGGAGAACAAGACAATAGACAATAGTTTGGTGGTCTGTCAACATGCCATTTGTCTTTTAGGTTTGTTGTCGGCACTCTGGAGTGTGTGAAATAAGAAAAGAGGAGGATAAAAAAGGGGATTGAAAGCGCGTCTCTTTATTCACTGCTGGTCTAAAGTTGCTCTCATTTTAATGCTGCCAACCGAGATATCTGGAGGAGTGTGTTTCACCTCAAGGTAAGCTATGAGTCAGACCATGCAGTCCGTGCATGGCATGCTCCACCGGAACTATATGAACAGGTTGGCATGCAGTGCCAGTGAAAGATATGTTTTACATACAGTTTGATACTGTCTGTTACAACACCATTGTGCTTTTTATTTACTATACTAGTGCAATTTTTTCCTTTGAAAAAAAAAGGAAAAAAAATATATTTCTAATTATTTTGTCTATATCAAATTATTAAAATTATAACTAAAGAACGTGATGATTTTTAGACTATACAAATTTAATATCTATCATTGATTATAGACATAATCTGGTGACGCTGTTTGTTGCTATTGTATAACAATTAGAACCCAATTAGACATGAGGAATAATGTTTTATTTACTTTCTATTATAATTTATATGAACATTGCCTCTAATCAAATGCCTTTATCTTGTTTATATTTGGCTCGTTGTGCAACCGATAGTCACCTAACTTCTTTTAAATTCACACATCTCGTTTTCAATGTGATTTTAAAACATTTAGGCCAAGTTTTAACGGTCATATTTTTGTTAAATTCTCTTGATTAGTGAAAGGTATTTTTGTATAGTTCACCTCAATGTGATGCTTTTGTTATAAAAATCGTTTCAAACAGCATATATTGAGGCATAGCCCATGTACCCCAAACGAGAAAGTATATTGCCATGCAGTATCCCCAGAATATTCTGCCAGTTGTCTTGTTTCTTCATTTCATTATCAATGAAGATTTTAACAGGTGCCAACGTAATTACCAAATTATTTAATATTTACAGAATATTTTATATATATCCTGCAGCTATTGGGCTTATGGCTGGCTTAGTTTAATGGGTTATAGCCAATACTTTTCTACATGCATCCAGTGTTTGGATATAAAATGCCTTCAAATAATTTTACATTTTAAAGTGAGGAAAACAATAATAGCTGTATGAAATTCTTACCTAAATTAATTTAAGGAAATTATCAATTACACATTTTCCCTCCAGCTGTGTAAAGCAATATTTCTGACACTGAATCTGGTTTATACGTAATTCTATACGAAAAATAAATCTCATCAATTATTTATCTTAATTGTAAATTGGTCATTTCGAGGAAATAGGCTAAAACTGTAATTATCTGAGATATATTGTTATTAAAACAGGAATATAAGGTTCTATAACATTTTAGCATAGGGGAAAAATGCATTTTGATATTAGCCTATACACTACAGTAAATAGATCCATTGGTATAGGCTAGTCCACTCCATATTAGCCTACCATAAATTATGCATATTCATCTGAATATATTAAATATACATTTAAATGTCACACGATAATCAATAATGTTTCTAATATATAATTATATATAATTATATATAAGAATTTCGATTCATTGCTGAAGGTTTGTTTTTCTTTTAAAACATAGGCCCATTCGGCTTGTGCATGCAGTGCTTGAGTGAATTGCGTTTAATTCCAACAGTTGTTGATCCAGATAGGCTAATTCCGAATAGCCGAATAGGCTGCATGTGTTTTGTTCTTATTTCGTTTCTAAATTCTGAGTTCTGACCAAGATAAACAAAATGACTTGAAGCCTTCAAGTCATTTTGTTCAACTTGTTCACTTCAAGTTGAAGGCAGATAATAGGCCTATATGCCTACTGATAATTGATTGATTGATTGATTGATTGAAATATTTATTAACAGTTTGCAGAATTACAGTAGGCTACATTTCAAGCACAAACTCAATACAAAGACTGTTAACTGTGAGTGGACGACCCAATTAAGCATTACACTTGTTTACAAGAGGGTCCACCTTGTTCAATTCATCAAAAATAATAATACCCCCGCATATCACGGTGTTCCAACTAACTTGGCCCTAACTTGGCCCTAAGGCCCATACCGACACACCAGTTTTCAAGATACATTTGCCACATCAATTTATTGGTATACATTCAAGATTTGTAAAGATTTCTATTTATTATTTATCTATTTCAAAAGGACAGGGACTACATTGTGTGTGTGTGTGTGTGTGTGTGTGTGTGTGTGTGTGTGTGTGTGTGTGTGTGTGTGTGTGTGTGTGTGTGTGTGTGTGTGTCTTTGCGTGCGTGCGTGCGTGTGTGTGTGTGTGTGTGTGTGTGTGTGTGTGTGTGTGTGTGTGTGTCCTTCCTTCCATTATTGATTTTCTTTCTTATAATTCATAAGGAATTATTGCGGTCATTCAATCCATATGTGAAGTGGCGTCGAGGGAAAACTATCCCCTTTTTTGTGCCCCTTTAAAGCGACCACAGTGAGGGAAGGAGAGAAGGGATGAAAACAGAAGAGACTCAGTCATGTCTGCAACAACAGCCTCCATCTTCAACGCCATTCGGTGAGTGAGTGACAAACACATGGCACTCAGTCCGTTCACACTACACATTTTGCACAAAAAGGATCACAGATTCACAATGATTGGAAATAAGCTCTCGTCTCGATCTTTTTTGTGCGTTTTATCATTTTGACAGATAGCCTGTACAGTACGTCTACAAATATGTGGTTATATGCACTTTTCGTCAATAAAAAACGTCAATCTAAAAACTTCAATTAACTCGTCTATTAAAGGAAAACGGCCTCTATTAGAGGCGGCCTTAAACCTATTTGGTCTTAGGCCTTTTGGTATTTATTTTTCAATCAGCTGTATAGCCTATATAGCCTCCATCAGCTGTATAGCCGTGGGCAATTATTTTTGTGAATAGATCAAAATAAGTGTTCGGTAGGCCTATTATGCTCTCTTCTCATCATATGCCACCATAAAAGTGCCAAGCACTGTCCTGTCTCCTCGTGACGTGTGTGTGTGTGTGTGTGTGTGTGTGTGTGTGTGTGTGTGTGTGTGTGTGTGTGTGTGTGTGTGCGCGCGCGGTGCGATGCGGTGCAGGTTCAGAGTACGGCGGTGGAGGAGAGGTGTGTGCGGGCTGTGAGTCTCCCATCGCCGACCGCTTTCTGCTCAGAGTGAACGAGCGCTCGTGGCACGAGTCGTGCGTGAAGTGCGCCGTGTGTCTGAGCGCGCTGAGCGGGACCTGTTACTGCAGAGACCGCCTGCTCTACTGCAAGCACGACTACGAGAAGTAAGAGATACAACACAACACTACACACAACTTTATATACTGACCATGTCAAATCGTAACCCCGTCTGGGAGAGTGTAAAAGCTGCTGGTCAACTGTAGGTAGTCGAGCAGGTAGGTAGGTAGTCTGGTTGCCAAAAAACTCATTTAACTCGTTATGTTATTCATTTAGGCTATTGTATTCGACACGCCAAGCGCAAAGACCAAAGGGCCGAGTCGAGATAGCATTTAGCACATGGCAGACGCGCAGCAGCAGACCAGCGTTTGTCCAGGCTGCCAGGCAGAATATCGTGCATACCATTTTGAGTTTTTCATGATGGTGTGTGAGTGTGAAGTTAGCCAGGCAGACGCACGCATGAACTGTACGTGCGTGTTTGCGCGCGAGCGTCCATATTTGGTCATTTTAGTAGTGTGCACTCACTGCACTGTGCATGGCTGGGCCATGGCCACAGACAGACCCTATGCCACAGACAGTGTGCACACACACACGCCTGTGGCGATAGAGAGCTCCAGGGGTAGACGGCTGAAGGACGAGCCTGCAGCTTGTTATCATTGTTTTGAAAAGTGTCAGACTCTCCCACTGCACCTGACATCTGGAAGAGAGAGAGAGAGAGCCAGAGAGAGAGAGGGGAGGGGGGGGGGGGGGGGAGGGAGGGAGAAAGAATAAATAAATAAACAAATAAATAAAAATAAAATATAGCAAAAATATTGCAATATTATAAATGAGAATAATGGGTTAATTTTCATGTCTGTGAATGAAAACATCTCCGACCAGACATTATTGTCCCTATAGATGGTATGCGCATGCATAAAATGAATGGCAAATCGAGTGGCAAAGTGAGTGACAAAGTGAATTTAATGTTGTTTAAAGTAATTTAATGCAATCAAATAAGACTTTTCTGTTTGGATGTATGGGCTGTCAAGGCCAGAAAGTAGTTTTTTGCCACTCAGTATAAGTAGGCATTCCCGCATAACTTCCGGGTATGATGATGATGTCACGCGCATACCCTCTATACAAAATGTAACGTAAAGCGTGTAATTGTATACCCGGCCATCATAATCATGTACAGTATATATTGAAAGTCTTATTCGATAGTGTTGATTTGGCCCCCTATACGTTGCATATGGAGGCCTGCCTTGTTGTGCATCTCTGTGCCAGACTTGGCACACAGCGCTGCCCGTGACCTTCAGCAGCAGATCAGCAACAATGTCTCCTTGTTGTCCCTGCGGTCTGTCCATCAGCGCACGCATACACGTTCACATGCTGACGCACGCACGCACGCACGCACGCACGCACGCACGCATGCACGGATTGCACACACACTCCTCCCCCTCTACAGCAGGTGTGTGTACTGTAACGGATAAGGGGAGCCATGCTCAAGAATTTGGAATGTGTGTGTATGAGAATTTATATGAAATATGTGTGAATTTATGGGGCATATATTTTTTCCGTCTTCTTAACCGGATGCTTGAGCCCTATGTACTTTGTTGCACAACGAATAGCGAAAATAGCCCATCTACAAGCTTATATAGCTGTATATAATATTTTCTATTTTTTCTGAAATGTTTAGAATTTCCCATTAGAATTGTTTTGTGTGTGTGTGTGTGTGTGTGTGTGTGTGTGTGTGTGTGTGTGTGTGTGTGTGTGTGTGTGTGTGTGTGTGTGTGTGTGTGTGTGTGTGTGTGTGTGTGCGTGCGTGCGTGCGTGCGTGCGTGCGTGCGTGCGTGCGTGCGTGCGTGCGTGTATCATTATTAGTATATTTCCCACCTATAATGACATGCCCAAAATAGGGACTCCTATTGTTCTTCCTAATTGGCAACAGCTGACTGAATTAGCAGAGGGACAGAAGCTAACTGACAACAGTACATGTTATGATGAATGGACCCTCACTTGGACGTCAGCCACAAAATATGTCTAATTGTCAAATTTAACTTTGAAGAGCGATTGGATGAAGTAGCTGAACGCGTGTACCTTCCATCCAGTCGCCTGGCACATGCTGAGCTGTAGTTCATGACTTCCTCCTCCTGCAATATATCTCGGGCTTGTCCAAATATTTTCACGTTTATCCTTTGCTTTCGTTACATCACCCAAACCCACACACTCACAGACAGGGAGACCGCCTCTCCTTAACTCAAAACAAGCCCAACGCCATGCTAGGGTAATGCACACACAGTTGTGGAACTAACCCCATGCTAGGGTAATGCACACACCGTTGTGGAACTAACCCCATGCTAGGGTAATGCACACACCGTTGTGGGAACTAACCCCATGCTAGGGTAATGCACACACAGTTGTGGAACTAACGCCATGCTAGGGTAATGCACACACAGTTGTGGAACTAACGCCATGCTAGGGTAATGCACACACAGTTGTGGAACTAACGCCATGCTAGGGTAATGCACACACAGTTGTGGAACTAACCCCATGCTAGGGTAATGCACACACCGTTGTGGAACTAACCCCATGCTAGGGTAATGCACACACAGCGGTGGAACTAACCCCATGCTAGGGTAATGCACACACAGTTGTGGAACTAACCCCATGCTAGGGTAATGCACACACCGTTGTGGAACTAACCCCATGCTAGGGTAATGCACACACAGTTGTGGAACTAACCCCATGCTAGGGTAATGCACACACAGTTGTGGAACTAACCCCATGCTAGGGTAATGCACACACAGTTGTGGAACTAACCCCATGCTAGGGTAATGCACACACAGTTGTGGAACTAACCCCATGCTAGGGTAATGCACACACCGTTGTGAAACTAACCCCATGCTAGGGTAATGCACACACAGCAGTGGAACTAACCCCATGCTAGGGTAATGCACACACAGCGGTGGAACTAACCCCATGCTAGGGTAATGCACACACAGTTGTGGAACTAACCCCATGCTAGGGTAATGCACACACAGCGGTGGAACTAACCCCATGCTAGGGTAATGCACACACCGTTGTGGAACTAACCCCATGCTAGGGTAATGCACACACAGCGGTGGAACTAACCCCATGCTAGGGTAATGCACACACAGCGGTGGAACTAACCCCATGCTAGGGTAATGCACACACAGTTGTGGAACTAACCCCATGCTAGGGTAATGCACACACAGCGGTGGAACTAACCCCATGCTAGGGTAATGCACACACCGTTGTGGAACTAACCCTATGCTAGGGTAATGCACACACAGTTGTGGAACTAACCCCATGCTAGGGTAATGCACACACAGTTGTGGAACTAACCCCATGCTAGGGTAATGCACACACAGCGGTGGAACTAACCCCATGCTAGGGTAATGCACACACAGTTGTGGAACTAACGCCATGCTAGGGTAATGCACACACAGTTGTGGAACTAACGCCATGCTAGGGTAATGCACACACAGTTGTGGAACTAACGCCATGCTAGGGTAATGCACACACAGTTGTGGAACTAACTCCATGCTAGGGTAATGCACACACCGTTGTGGAACTAACCCCATGCTAGGGTAATGCACACACAGCGGTGGAACTAACCCCATGCTAGGGTAATGCACACACAGTTGTGGAACTAACCCCATGCTAGGGTAATGCACACACCGTTGTGGAACTAACCCCATGCTAGGGTAATGCACACACAGTTGTGGAACTAACCCCATGCTAGGGTAATGCACACACAGTTGTGGAACTAACCCCATGCTAGGGTAATGCACACACAGTTGTGGAACTAACCCCATGCTAGGGTAATGCACACACCGTTGTGAAACTAACCCCATGCTAGGGTAATGCACACACAGCAGTGGAACTAACCCCATGCTAGGGTAATGCACACACAGTTGTGGAACTAACCCCATGCTAGGGTAATGCACACACAGCGGTGGAACTAACCCCATGCTAGGGTAATGCACACACCGTTGTGGAACTAACCCCATGCTAGGGTAATGCACACACAGCGGTGGAACTAACCCCATGCTAGGGTAATGCACACACAGCGGTGGAACTAACCCCATGCTAGGGTAATGCACACACAGTTGTGGAACTAACCCCATGCTAGGGTAATGCACACACAGCGGTGGAACTAACCCCATGCTAGGGTAATGCACACACCGTTGTGGAACTAACCCCATGCTAGAGTAATGCACACACAGCGGTGGAACTAACCCCATGCTAGGGTAATGCACACACAGTTGTGGAACTAACCCCATGCTAGGGTAATGCACACACCGTTGTGGAACTAACCCCATGCTAGAGTAATGCACACACAGCGGTGGAACTAACCCCATGCTAGGGTAATGCACACACCGTTGTGGAACTAACCCCATGCTAGGGTAATGCACACACAGTTGTGGAACTAACCCCATGCTAGGGTAATGCACACACAGCGGTGGAACTAACCCCATGCTAGGGTAATGCACACACCGTTGTGGAACTAACCCCATGCTAGGGTAATGCACACACAGCGGTGGAACTAACCCCATGCTAGGGTAATGCACACACAGCGGTGGAACTAACCCCATGCTAGGGTAATGCACACACAGTTGTGGAACTAACCCCATGCTAGGGTAATGCACACACAGCGGTGGAACTAACCCCATGCTAGGGTAATGCACACACCGTTGTGGAACTAACCCCATGCTAGGGTAATGCACACACAGCGGTGGAACTAACCCCATGCTAGGGTAATGCACACACAGCGGTGGAACTAACCCCATGCTAGGGTAATGCACACACAGTTGTGGAACTAACCCCATGCTAGGGTAATGCACACACAGCGGTGGAACTAACCCCATGCTAGGGTAATGCACACACAGTTGTGGAACTAACCCCATGCTAGGGTAATGCACACACAGTTGTGGAACTAACCCCATGCTAGGGTAATGCACACACAGCGGTGGAACTAACCCCATGCTAGGGTAATGCACACACAGCGGTGGAACTAACCCCATGCTAGGGTAATGCACACACCGTTGTGGAACTAACCCCATGCTAGGGTAATGCACACACAGCGGTGGAACTAACCCCATGCTAGGGTAATGCACACACCGTTGTGGAACTAACCCCATGCTAGGGTAATGCACACACAGTTGTGGAACTAACCCCATGCTAGGGTAATGCACACACAGTTGTGGAACTAACCCCATGCTAGGGTAATGCACACACAGTTGTGGAACTAACCCCATGCTAGGGTAATGCACACACAGCGGTGGAACTAACCCCATGCTAGGGTAATGCACACACCGTTGTGGAACTAACCCCATGCTAGGGTAATGCACACACAGCGGTGGAACTAACCCCATGCTAGGGTAATGCACACACCGTTGTGGAACTAACCCCATGCTAGGGTAATGCACACACAGCGGTGGAACTAACCCCATGCTAGGGTAATGCACACACCGTTGTGGAACTAACCCCATGCTAGGGTAATGCACACACAGCGGTGGAACTATGTGAACACTGCTGTTTATTTGACGTACGTTGTTGTCATTTGATTCCTATCAGTGATTCACATAATATAGTCAACATCTTTGAGAGTATGACCTAAAAATAGGCATCCTATTGACTTTTATCTTATTATTGTGCTGCAAAATGAATTCAAAATATAGAGTACTACTTATTCAAGATTGTGGATGAATTACATTTTATACCCTCACAAAAACTATGTTTGACTTTTGGACCAGAACACTCAATTCAAATTTGGTTCGAAATACTCGACTGATCTCATCTATTCCCTAGATACCGAAAATCGATGGTGTCTGGTTCCCTGAATTGATCATCATTTATTGTACACACACACACACACACACACACACACACACACACACACACACACACACACACACACACACACACACACACACACATGCTTGCTTATGGTTATCCATCAAATCCGATGATGACGTCCACTTATGTCCTTAAAGGGCCACTTCACCCCTTTTGCAACAAGATCTTATTTTAATGATGTTTGGGAGACACTTTCCTGGGATTTTTACGTGCATGGGTAATTTGTGTTTTTAGATATTTGAGTATTTCAAAGTGTCCATGGGCTCCATGATGTCATGGACACTGGGCTCACTTCCTTCCTGGACTACAATTCCCATAATGCTTTGGTCCACTGCTCATCCTTGTAGATACACTGACACCACGGCGCGTAAACAGCGCCTCAAACTGTGACTCCGCCCACCACCGGGGGAAGTTGTGATTTGCGCTCGTTCACTGCAATGCAATTTGCGGCATTTTCAAAACAATATTGAGCAGAGTAGCGATTATCAAACGTATTTGCAATGCCATACGTTGAAAGATCTGTTGCCCGTGGACAATGCACGCTACCTCTGCAAGTTAGATAGCATCGGCATAGATGTTTGTCCGTATGTGATTAAGGATTGGACCAAGTTGCATTGGCAGCCATAGAAAATTCTTACCACAGGCTAAAACCGGATGTGACGTTTTTGGGCGTTCCTGTCTAGCGTGGTGTCAGTGGATAGGGGGAGGGCTGTCTTACTGAGACAACATGTAGTCCAGGAAATAAGTGAGCCCAGTGTCCATGACATCATGGAGCCCATGGACACTTTGAAATACTGAAATATCTAAAAACACATGTTACCCACATAAAAACCCCAGGAAAGTGTTTCTTGTCTCCCAAACATCATTAAAATAAGATCTGGTTGCAAAAGGGGTGAAGTGGCCCTTTAACGGTGCGTTCGTACTAAAGAGTCCTATCCTGGAGCCACATGTTGTATTGCAGGTAGGGCATGTGTTGTAGTGGTACTGGCAGTCATGTGTTGTAGTGTGTTGTATTGTAATGTGTTGTAGTGTGTTGTATTGCAGGTAGGGCATGTGTTGTAGTGGTACTGGCAGTCATGTGTTGTATTGTGTTGTATTGTAATGTGTTGTAGTGTGTTGTATTGTAATGTGTTGTAGTGTGTTGTAGTGGTACTGGCAGTCATGTGTTGTAGTGTGTTGTATTGTAATGTGTTGTAGTGTGTTGTAGTGGTACTGGGCCGGCAGTCATGTGTTATAGTGTGTTGTATTGTAATGTGTTGTAGTGTGTTGTAGTGGTACTGGGCCGGCAGTCATGTGTTGTAGTGTGTTGTATTTTAATGTGTTGTAGTGTGTTGTATTTTAATGTGTTGTAGTGTGTTGTAGTGGTACTGGCAGTCCTGGCTGTGTTCCTCCTGTGTCTCACGCTCACGCACACGCACGCACAGTTGCACACGCACACACGCACGCACGCACGCACGCACGCACGCACGCACGCACACACACACACACACGTTGATCTTGTTTAGTGTTACAGACATATGATGGTTGTTGGTTGTTAACTGAGCCATGAGCCTTGTGTGCCCTGGTCAACAGTGCCTGTACATCCAGTGGTGGAAAAAGTACTCAAAAAAGTAAAAGTATCAATACTTCAATATAGAATTACTTGAGTAAAAGTACAAAAGTCATCAAAATGTACTTAGAGTACCAAAAGTAAAAGTACTCATTATGCAGAACACACCGTTTCAAGTTTTCAAATGTATAAAAATCATTTGGAAAATAGCCGATCTACAAGCTCACAATGCAGAAGAATAAGAAGTGGTTAATGTATTATTTTTTGTAATTTATTTTTTATAATTCAAAAATGTATTTTCAAATGTTTTTCAAAATCATACATATATTCATATGATGTTATTTTGATAATTTCTTCATTCCATTCTTTAAGCCCAGGTGTTCTGGGGACCTTCCAATGACGCAACAGTATTCTGGCAGCGGTAACAAGTCCAACCTTTATAATAGTGAAATAATTTTTAGATATGCCAGGGACAGCAGTTCTGTCCCCTAATAGACAGAGCCGCGGATCTCTGGGCAGTGTCAATCCCACCCATTTCTCAAGGAATTCCAGTACCCTACACCAGAAAGGGTATACTATGCGACAGTCCCAAATCATATGCATATATGTGCCAATTTCTTCTTTGCATTTCCAACATGTGTTATTATCCGCGATTCCTCTTTTTGTAATTTTAATCAAAATCTACAAAGTAACTACGGTATACATTTTTCAAATAAATGTAGTTGAGTAAAAGTACAATATTTAGATCCGAGATGTATAGTGGAGTAGAGGTAAAAGTATTTGAAATTGGAAATACAAAATTGTACTTGAGTACAGCACTTAGTTACTTTCCACCACTGGTCAGAGTTGACAGTAGCCAGGCTCTATGGTCAGAGTTGAAGGTAGCCAGGCTCTATGGTCAGAGTTGAAGGTAGCCAGGCTCTATGGTCAGAATTGAAGGTAGCCAGGCTCTATGGTCAGAGTTGAAGGTAGCCAGGCTCTATGGTCAGAGTTGAAGGTAGCCAGGCTCTATGGTCAGAGTTGAAGGTAGCCAGGCTCTATGGTCAGAGTTGAAGGTAGCCAGGCTCTATGGTCAGAGTTGAAGGTACCCAGGCTCTATGGTCAGAGTTGAAGGTAGCCAGGCTCTATGGTCAGAGTTGACGGTAGCCGGGCTCTATGGTCAGAGTTGAAGGTAGCCAGGCTCTATGGTCAGAGTTGACGGTAGCCAGGCTCTATGGTCAGAGTTGAAGGTAGCCAGGCTCTATGGTCAGAGTTGACAGTAGCCAGGCTCTATGGTCAGAGTTGAAGGTAGCCGGGCTCTATGGTCAGAGTTGAAGGTAGCCATGCAGGCTCTATGGTCAGAGTCGAAGGTAGCCGGGCTCTATGGTCAGAGTTGACGGTAGCCGGGCTCTATGGTCAGAGTTGAAGGTAGCCGGGCTCTATGGTCAGAGTTGAAGGTAGCCGGGCTCTATGGTCAGAGTTGAAGGTAGCCGGGCTCTATGGTCAGAGTTGACAGTAGCCGGGCTCTATGGTCAGAGTTGACAGTAGCCAGGCTCTATGGTCAGAGTTGAAGGTAGCCAGGCTCTATGGTCAGAGTTGAAGGTAGCCAGGCTCTATGGTCAGAGTTGAAGGTAGCCGGGCTCTATGGTCAGAGTTGAAGGTAGCCAGGCTCTATGGTCAGAGTTGAAGGTAGCCAGGCTCTATGGTCAGAGTTGAAGGTAGCCAGGCTCTATGGTCAGAGTTGACAGTAGCCGGGCTCTATGGTCAGAGTTGAAGGTAGCCATGCAGGCTCTATGGTCAGAGTTGACAGTAGCCGGGCTCTATGGTCAGAGTTGAAGGTAGCCAGGCTCTATGGTCAGAGTTGAAGGTAGCCAGGCTCTATGGTCAGAGTTGACGGTAGCCAGGCTCTATGGTCAGAGTTGAAGGTAGCCGGGCTCTATGGTCAGAGTTGACGGTAGCCAGGCTCTATGGTTAGAGTTGACGGTAGCCGGGCTCTATGGTCAGAGTTGAAGGTAGCCGGGCTCTATGGTCAGAGTTGAAGGTAGCCAGGCTCTATGGTCAGAGTTGACGGTAGCCGGGCTCTATGGTCAGAGTTGAAGGTAGCCAGGCTCTATGGTCAGAGTTGACGGTAGCCATGCAGGCTCTATGGTCAGAGTTGACGGTAGCCATGCAGGCTCTATGGTCAGAGTTGACGGTAGCCATGCAGGCTCTATGGTCAGAGTTGAAGGTAGCCAGGCTCTATGGTCAGAGTTGACGGTAGCCAGGCTCTATGGTCAGAGTTGAAGGTAGCCAGGCTCTATGGTCAGAGTTGAAGGTAGCCAGGCTCTATGGTCAGAGTTGAAGGTAGCCAGGCTCTATGGTCAGAGTTGAAGGTAGCCAGGCTCTATGGTCAGAGTTGAAGGTAGCCAGGCTCTATGGTCAGAGTTGAAGGTAGCCAGGCTCTATGGTCAGAGTTGACAGTAGCCAGGCTCTATGGTCAGAGTTGACGGTAGCCAGGCTCTATGGTCAGAGTTGACGGTAGCCATGCAGGCTCTATGGTCAGAGTTGAAGGTAGCCGGGCTCTATGGTTAGAGTTGACGGTAGCCGGGCTCTATGGTCAGAGTTGAAGGTAGCCGGGCTCTATGGTCAGAGTTGAAGGTAGCCAGGCTTTATGGTCAGAGTCGAAGGTAGCCAGGCTCTATGGTCAGAGTCGAAGGTAGCCAGGCTCTATGGTCAGAGTTGAAGGTAGCCAGGCTCTATGGTCAGAGTCGAAGGTAGCCAGGCTCTATGGTCAGAGTCGAAGGTAGCCATGCAGGCTCTATGGTCAAAGCAAAGCAAAGCAAAGTTCTTTGTTTACCCAGGGAAGTGGACTAAGCTCGAGATGCTTGTTTACAGCCACACCCTGCTCATAGAACATTTCATGGTAGGGGTTCAATGCCTTGCTCAAGGGCACTTCAGCGGTGGTAATTTTAACGTGCCGGTCCGGGGATTCGAACTGGCGACCTTCCGGTATCAAGACCGCTCCGCAAACCGTTCGGCCACCGCTGCCACAAGAGTTGTCAGAGTTGAAGGTAGCCAGGCTCTATGGTCAGAGTTGACGGTAGCCGGGCTCTATGGTCAGAGTTGACGGTAGCCGGGCTCTATGGTCAGAGTTGACGGTAGCCGGGCTCTATGGTCAGAGTTGACGGTAGCCGGGCTCTATGGTCAGAGTCGACGGTAGCCGGGCTCTATGGTCAGAGTCGACGGTAGTCGGGCTCTATGGTCAGAGTCGACGGTAGCCGGGCTCTATGGTCAGAGTCGACGGTAGCCGGGCTCTATGGTCAGAGTCGACGGTAGCCGGGCTCTATGGTCAGAGTTGACGGTAGCCGGGCTCTATGGTCAGAGTTGACGGTAGCCGGGCTCTATGGTCAGAGTCGACGGTAGCCGGGCTCTATGGTCAGAGTTGACGGTAGCCGGGCTCTATGGTCAGAGTTGACGGTAGCCGGGCTCTATGGTCAGAGTTGACGGTAGCCAGGCTCTATGGTCAGAGTTGACGGTAGCCAGGCTCTATGGTCAGAGTTGACGGTAGCCGGGCTCTATGGTCAGAGTTGACGGTAGCCATGCTCTATGGTCAGAGTTGACGGTAGCCGGGCTCTATGGTCAGAGTTGACGGTAGCCAGGCTCTATGGTCAGAGTTGAAGGTAGCCAGGCTCTATGGTCAGAGTTGACGGTAGCCGGGCTCTATGGTCAGACTTGAAGGTAGCCAGGCTCTATGGTCAGAGTTGACGGTAGCCGGGCTCTATGGTCAGAGTTGACGGTAGCCAGGCTCTATGGTCAGAGTTGACGGTAGCCAGGCTCTATGGTCAGAGTTGACGGTAGCCGGGCTCTATGGTCAGAGTTGACGGTAGCCGGGCTCTATGGTCAGAGTTGACGGTAGCCGGGCTCTATGGTCAGAGTGGGGCTCTATGGGGGTCGGCGGGCTTCTTCTCATAAGCCTCCATGCAGACCACCTCTAAACTGTGTGAGTCATGCAGGTCACTGAGTGGATGTTTTCCAAACCCCTGCTTTAATGCATCACTCTGTGGGATGAAGGGCGCTGAGGCCATGTCTGGCTTTACAACCCTTATGTCTCTACAGAGAAAGACCCCCACAGTCACAGCACAGAGTCACTTTTGCTTACCTAACTGCTCTGTTCTGTGTGTCAGTGTATGTGCGTGTGTGCGTGCATGCCTGTGTGTGTGTGTAAAGTCAAAGGGCCAAGAGTTCTTTCTCTCAGGTTACGATGTGTGCGTGCGTGGGTGCGTGTGTGTGCTTGCGTGCGTGCATGCGTGCATCTGTGTGTTTGTTTGTGCTTGTATTACTATACTTGTGAGGGCCAATTGTATAATAGACTTTGAGGAATAGAGAGGACAATTTAACATGGTCCTCACGAGATAAATGATTGTTTTATGGTTAAAAGAGGTACACTTACAATTGAAAAGAGTCCAGTTGGGTTTGGGGTATTAAGGGATCATGTATTTACAAGTTAGGTTTATGTGTTAGGGTTAGGTAGATTTATACTTTGTCACTTACTGGCCCTGCGCATGCATTGCATACACAAAAATCACACCTGTCAACTGAGTGGTGCAACTCCGTGTGGGGGTCCCCAGAACTTCCATACCCACAGGAACGTGCCCAGGGTGCCGGCCCGGTTCCGGCAAGCCGCCCTGTATCTGAAACGGTTGAGAAATGACAGAGTTACCGTGTGGGGTCTACTGTACTGTACTGTACTGTACTGTACTGTACTGTACTGTACTGTACTGTACTGTACTGTACTGTACTGTACTGTCACGCCTGAAATAATTTAATGGATGCTAAAAACACTCAGCTTCCCATCATGCACTTGTGCACAGTGTGAAGCTCAACAGTGCCACTTTGTCACATACATACAGACATACAAAGGGACACACATTGCTGTTCCTTGGAGTGGCTGCACCACTCAAAAATAGCAGATCTCCTAGCTCAAAACCCGTCTCAACGCCCTGCAGCATGTTGCAGTGTGAGCTTGTAGATCAGTGTTTTTGGTGCGAGACATCGGTGTGCATGCTATAAGTATAACTCAGGCTTTAGGTGTATGATCAAAATGGCACAAAAAGGTACAAATTACGTGCAATTGATGTTAGGTGTAGGTGTTGTCCTCACAAGTATAGTAGTAACAAACACTGTGCGTGCGTGCGTGCGTGCGTGCGTGCGTGCGTACGTGCGTGCGTGCGTGCGTGCGACTGCGTGCGACTGCGTGCGACTGCGTCCGTGCGTGCGTGCGTGCGTGTGCGTGCATGTCAGACAGTCAGAGTGGTGCTGCTATAAAACACAGGGATTTAGGATAGAGATCACGTCTTCTTACCCCTCCTCAAGCTAGGCCCCCCTCCCCACCCTTCCTCACCCCACCTTTTCTCTCCCCCATTACCTCGTTCATCACTGTCTACTTTGTAATAATATTTCTCTATTCCAAACCTCATTTCCTTCTTGTTGAGATTGATAGCGGCGATGACACCAATCAGTTTATCTCTCTGTTTATCCCTCGTTTTCTCTTAATCGCACCCCCACTGTCCCCACCAAGCGGCTCTTTGTGTCTTGGGATGGGGGGGGGGTGCTGATGGTGTGGGCTGATTGGGGTACAGCGCTAATTACCTGTGGACCTGTTCTTGCGGTGATGACAGGCCTGACACTGGACTGCAGAGAAGCGCTATTTGGGAGAAGTCAAAGAGTTGATGAAGGAACAGGACAATAGGTCTTCATCGCCTACGTATAAAGCATTGATTAGCGTCACGTGGCTGAATGATGATGGGTTGCTTTTGATTGATTGATTGATTGATTGATTGATTGATTTAATGCTTTATTAGACAGAAATGCAAAACAGCATGGGCTACAGTCATACATACATTTAACATTGGGCTAAAAGAATAACACAAAAAGTCCTGGGGACTTGTTTCCTTTGTGGTCCTATGTATTCAATTAATCAACATAGCATAAATAATAACACCAAAATTCAATATCATCAACAAATATATTAAAACACTATATGTACAGACTAGAAAAAGGGGTAGAGGGGGGGTGGGGGAATTAATGCCATCACCTTTCTATGGGAGAAGTGGCCCCCTGCATGAAAGATGGATTTTCAGGCCTGTTTTGAAGGAAGCCAGTGATCCACATTTTTAAAGAGGCATTCCACACTTTGGTGGCAGTGCAGTAGAAAGAGAAGTTACCCTTGTTTGTTCTATTGGATGGTATCAGATCGTTGTCGCTCCCTCTAGTATTGTGGCTGTGGGTGTCGCTCACTTTTGTGTGAGATAATGACGGTAGTTAGATGTGAGCAGCTTGCAGTGCAGTGATCATTATGGACCTCATGCTTTATGCAGCGAGGCTGAACCACTGGACGTTTATTTATTTAGATGATTAAGAACGCTGTCTATGTGTTGAATCTAACCCAAGTTTAGGGAAAGTATACGGTTCCATAGTGCGTTTGTCTTGGCTGCTCAGCCTGAAAGTCTGCTGTCTGATGTCTGTAGGGAGTCTGCACAGTCACACAGGCACTGAGATACAGTATGCTCACAACGCCATATATATCCATATACTGAGAGGCTAGACATAATATTTTATAAATAATGTGGCTCTAAAACTTTTGAATGGTCTGGTCCCCTCTCAACCACAAATGACCTCCCCCTTTCACCAGATGATGTAGAGATGTGTTTCAAACTTATACTTTTGCCTTTACACGAAAAAAGCAGATCTGGAGCGTGCAAACTCACAATACAACCAACGTGTCATAGCGTAACTTGTTGTGAACTTCATTGCTGCACGACACCGGCAGACAACTGTAAATCACCCTTTTTCTGGACTGGAAATTAAAGAACCATAGCGATAGAGCTAGATCAAAGATATATATTCTTCTACTACGATGAAACAACAGAGAGAAGAAGAGATGGAGTTTTTATGATAGGAATGAGGGAACACAGGGGAAGCTTACTGGAGGGGGACTCGTGTATCGTTTGAAGAAAGGATGGATGAAGGAGAGGTGTCGGAGAGGGTTTTTTTGGGGGGGGGGGCAACATCAGGGAGGACGGTGTGAGGAGTGGTGTGTAACCCCCCAACACCAGGGAGGACGGTGTGAGGAGGACGGTGTGAGGAGTCGTGTGTAACCCCCCAACACCCCCCGGTAATATTGCCACAGTTTCTTCTTTTCTTTTTTTTGCATAATGTGTGATGAGTTCCCATCATCTTTCCACCCCCACAACAATTTCATTACAGACAGCTAATAAATGTTTCATGGCAGAACAAGCTGCGCGCCTTGCCTTTATTAAATCTGAGATAATAAAAGAAGAGCAACAAAAAAAGGGAGAGAGAGAGAGAGAGAGGGAGAGAATGGGGGCTGGACCAGAGAAGGAGAGATACGGAGAACAGTGTAGACATTCTCGAATAGGGTGGCTGTATCTCCTGTTTCTGGGGCAACGGGTCCCGCTGTCCCCCGCTACAACACCATCCCACCCCCCCTCTGTCCCCCGCTACAACACCATCCCACCCCCTCCCCGCTGTCCCCCGCTACTAGAACACCATCCACCCCCTCCCCGCCGCATCCCGCTCCGCCAGAGAGAGACAGGAAATGAGAAACGGGCAGACAGGATATTGCGTTCTGGTGGCCTGGGGATTAACTGTTTTATCTAAACTAACACACACACACACACGCACGCACGCGCGTGCAGCCGCGCACATACACGCACACACTCGTGCATGCATGCGCGTGCGTGCGTGCGTGCGTGCGTGCGTGCGTGCGTGCGTGCGTGCGTGGGTGCGTGCGTGCGTGCGTGGGTGAATACGCACGCACGCACGCACGCACGCACGCACGCACGCACACGTGCACACACACACACACACAAACACACACACACACTAGTACGCATACTCATCCATATCCCCACACATAGCATTCATTCTTCTTAGCATCAGGTGTAAGTGACACACAGAATCACGCACGCGCTCATACGCACACGCGCGCGCACACACACACACACACACACACACACACACACACACACACACACACACACGTGTCATGCCGTTTTTTTGTTGATACTTTACACAGGTATATTGCATGTGATCTTGTAATATCATATGCTGTCACAAAAGAGGGCTGGAGTCTCCCGGCCCTGATCCCATGTAGAGCTGCTCTCAGAACCTTTTTACAATACGAGCCGTGCCAAGTAACTGTATAACTGTGAGAATCAGCATCCTTACAGTGTCTTCTCCAGCCAGAACTAGGGATGGGACCATAGAAAATGACATGTCAAGATTATTGTGGCTAAAATGATGATGATTGTGATTAACGATATTATCGCGATAACCAAAATGTGCTTAAAACATGACTCTTTTTCTATTTTTTTATTATTGTACTTTTGTCAACCACTTGAACCCCCAGCATCCCTGTTCAGGGCGGAACGTTCGCCAAAAACAGCAGATCTACAAGCTCACAGCGTGTTGCGTTGCACTGCGTTGTGAGCTTGTAGATCTGCTATTTGTGACGAATGTGTGCTGAAATAAAAAATGTACCCGAGGGGGCTTTGGAATAGCGCCGCTGGAGTTACATACAGCAAGACATAACACAAAGACACTTGGAATGGGGAAATAGAGGGAAAATGGAATTGGTAGGGTGTTTTTGTATATAACTTTGTAATGCTACTGACAAATATCAAATGTCCGATTCCAGTGTTTTCCCAATGTTTTTTTATATTTAAATTAAATATATGTTTAGGACCATGCCATGCTGTGATCTACCTGCACAGCCTTTGTGATCTACTGGTAGATCGCAATCTACCTTTTGGGCACCCCTGCGGCCTAGCGTATGACGGAAGACAGTTTCACGATAAATTACTATCTCTGCGATACAATTATTGTGAGCGTTTTATCACGATAAACGATAATAAGGATCATCGTCCCATTCCCAGCCATAATCGGACCATTATGGTCACTAATAATGTGAGTCTATATATACCAGTACTGTACATATTTTCTATTTTCTATATTAAATCAAGATGATAGAGATTATATAACTAAATCAACAATGACAGTTGTGTCTGGTTTCACAGCCATTGTTGGAGATTACGATTGGTAGGAAGAAGACTGTTTGTGATAATCAGATGATGATGCATGAATGGGCAGGGTCCACATTCACCCATAGATAAACAAATGACAACATCTGTCAGCAATTTATTGATGTTTTATTGATGTTTGTCACCATGCACCTTATCAGTGTTTATATATACTGTTCACATAAGTGTGCAATTGTGCGTGTGACTGTATATACACCTGTGCGTGTGCGTGTGTGCTCGCGTGCGCGTGTGCACTCACGCGTACGCGCGCGTGTGTGTGTGTAGTGGCAAGGGTAGCACGTATCGTGGGGAATGCTGGGAGATTTTAATAACACAGAAGCAGTGCAGTGAGATTTAATAAAAGGAGATGATGTGATTACAGAACCCTGGCTCTGAGCCATTTTGCTTCACAGAGCAATATCCGCTGCAAGCACACACACACACACACACACACACACACATGCACGTGCGCGCGCCCCCCACATACACACACACACACACATGCACATGTGCGCGCCCCCCACATACACACACACACACACACACAGACACACAGACACGCACACACACTCAGCTAAGAAATGGATTCTAAACACAACGCAACTTAAAAGTAAGATTGTTACATACCATTTGTACTTTTCGCATGCATTCCTGCTTGATAGATCATTTTGCGCTTATAATGTCAGTGCAGTCGTAAGTACCCCTTCATTTTACCATACTTTTAGTGGCAATGTGAGCCACTATAGGTACTAGGTAGGTTCTCGGATTGAACCTATACCTATCACTATATATACATATGAACAAACACCTCACTATATTCCTATAGTCACAATACACTTGACATTGACAAACAGCACTCTATCCTAAACGTACACACAGAATGTTTCTGGTGGGTCTCCACATGACATTGTATGTTTATTTATTTTTTTGTCAAATCTGTTTTTATTAAGAACGTTAGATTACTAAATATTGTATAAGTCTATAGTATAATTCTTTTTCTTTCTTTGATGCAACAAAATCCAAAGGAGAGAAAACAAAGAGCGCTGCATGTGCTCCTGTCAAAATAGAGATGGGAGATTCCCAGAATAATTAGAACAGCATTGTATGTTTTAATGGACATTGGTCTGGATGATCCTGAATCTGCTCAGATCGGGTAGACGGTAGAGTAATCATTTCATCATGAAAGCAAATGGTGAAAATGTGCAGAGTGTGTGTGTGTGTGTGTGTGCGTGCGTGCGCGCGTGCGTGCGAGCGTGCGCGCGAGCGTGTACAGTATGTATACTGTACACACACATATAAAATATAAAAATGTGTACACACACACACACACACACACACGCACACAGCATAATATGCTGTGTGCGTCACGTGGCTCTGACCTAGGCCTATAACATATTATGTTATAGGCCTAGGTCAGAGCCACGTGGTCCTGTGACTTACTGTACATACGCAGACAATAAAGACTCTGTTCACCTGTTTGTGTCTTGGCTCAACAACATGTGCAGAGGAATGAGCGGACAATACTCACCAAATATTTGTACATCACTCACTTTACTTCCAAGCTTCTCCAACTTCAATCTTTTAATCTGGGGTCTCATACCCTGTGCCCCCCCATCACCACCACCACCACCACCACCATGTACTCTACCTAACAGATTCAATTGTGACTGAATCTGGCCATAGATCTGTACTGGTTGACACCGGTTTGAATGCTTTGACTCTGGAGTCTATGCACTCATGTTTCTCTCTTTGATATTTAGACCTGTTGGAACCTATACGTTGTTATACCTTTCAATCCGGGAGCTACCTCTGTGTCATTGGTTGTTGCTATACACATGTAGCCCTAGCATTTTTTACGTCAACCTGACAAGACATACAACAGGCCCGTTTTTATTAGCGACCTAGTCATGATTGATTGCCCCCTAAGCCAATGGGAGTCTGACCCCATGCATACTCTGAAACGCCACCTAAGTCAATGGGAGTCTGACCCCATACTCTGAAACTCCACCAGCCAATCGCGTGGTAGCGACCAAGTCATGATTGGCTGTCTCCTAAGCTATGACACGGAGCGTTTGATAACACCGGCTAATGTTATGAGCTTTACTTGAAGAGCAGGAAAAAATAAAAAAACGGAGACAGTGCTTGTTTCACCTGACAAATATATATAGCTATGTCATAATTTTTTTATTTGTTTTTGAAGGTTTTCAGAAAACTTAGGTCAGGTGTTTAAGGTTAGGTTAGGTTAGGTTTTAGGTCTGAATGGGTTAAAACCCTCTATACTTACGGTAGTAAACAACTAGGCTTGACTGGGGTTGGCTCTGTGCTTAAAACAGCCAGCCGACATGTTATGACCCGTTGTGAGCTTGTAGATCTGCTATTTTTGGCCAAGAACAGGGATGCTTGGTACAGATCATATCACTTCATGAAATTAATAGCCACCACAAGTAATGTCCATGTGAAGATGTCCTCGCAGACAACTTGGCAAACAAAACAAAACAAGAAAAATCCCCTTTTCCCAGGTGCCACCTCATGGTCTTATACATTAATTGAACTAACCTAGATTCATCTAGAATTGAATGAACCAACATTAACATTGAACATTAGCATGTTCAATGGCTCTGCCAATGTGCAATTTAAATGAGAATGTCCAAACACATTATTAGACAATGATTATTGACTACAATCCAATACAAAATATATAGTGGTTTAACTTCTAAAATATAAATATTGAATCATAAAGTAAGCCAACAGGAGGTTGTCTCTGAGTAGACTGTTTAAACTTGGCATTGTGGCCAAATTTACCTCTGTCGTGTGGCTTAGCTGCTCAGCAAATGGTTAAACCATTATGTCCATTGTGATTTATTGAGAGCTATATCCCCCGGCCAGTGTGAATGATACTTCTATTAGAAGGATTAGACTGATCTACTTACAGACCCCCCTCTGCGACAGTTGCCCCAAGTTACCTTCATTTGCCATGTTGAGTAAATTCTCACTGCGCTGTGCACACTCCGATTAAGGAAAGGGCTAGTCAAAAGCCAGTGTTATTAGTCTTCTTTCAAGAGCGTATACTGTTGTATGTTTTCACTCTGAGCAGAAATGAGTTTGTGATGCGAGTAGTAGTTGAGTCGAGGTATGCGGTTGTAACTATAGGCATGGAGGCGGAGCAGAGGACTGAAATGATGATCTTTTGTTGGCACTAGTGGATGAAATGGGACATGTTATAAATTACTATGACCTTGTGTACAACTAAGCAAAAACTGATGAAAATGTGATGCTGTGCTTCCACAGAATATTATAAGCATGAAGGTGAAGTAGAATGCACAGGCCTATATACCAATACCATAACAGATTTGTTTGCCTACAGATTTTGTACTGCCTTTGCCTGTGTTTGTGTTATGATGTTAAGTTAGCGACACTGTCATTTGGGGAATTTGGGGAGCGTTTGGCAGATGGATTGATAGAGATTAGCCGTAGCAGCTGCGTTTGGGACAGAATCACAGATTAGGGGCTCTAATGTGCAGACCTGGCTCCTTCTCTGCTCTCCAGATTTGGGCAGCAACACCTTCCTATCACTCAGTCAGGGAGCATCAACACTTCTGTCCTCCGCCCCACCGCTCTCACCCCCTCCCCTGTTCTCCATCCCCTCTCTCTTTCTCTTCAGGGTTCGCTTATTATTTTCTGCACATTGTCCCACCTGCCAACTTAAGTATCTTTTGAATTTTACATCTATCCTCTGACTGTCTTCCAAATCGTCTGGTTGATGTGATATGTGATGCTCCAATAGACCAAAGCGTCCTCGATATCAATATGTACTCATGGCAGGTGTGTTGCAGATGTATTGTACTCCCACAGGTACGAGGATAGCATAGGGTATTGTTGCCCTGGGTAACCAGACAATATCTGTATAGGTATATGTGATTGTGTGTATGCTTACGTGACTTTATGTATGTATGTATGTGCGTTTGTGTGTGTGCGTTTGTGTGTGTGTGTGTGTGTGTGTGTGTGTGTGTGTGTGTTTGTGTGTGTGTGTGTGTGTGTGTGTGTGTGTGCATAAGAGAGAGGCGAGAGATTAACCCCATGCTATCCTCAATCCCTGGTTATGAGTTTACAGCGTCTGTCTGGCCATCGCACTGTTTAAACAACAATCTAATTAATCCTGTCTTTATTAGTTTCAGTGAACTGGGGAGGCGGGCTGGGAGGGCGTGAGGGAGAACTGGGAATGCTGGCAGAAAATGCCACGGAGGGAGGGGGAGGGAAGCAAGTGAGAGAACAGGGATTTGAGAGGAATTTAGTGGCAGTGTCTCTCCGGCCTACTGAATGGAAATGAGGATGTGAAAAGATGGCGAGGCGGGAGATAAATTTAAGGGCTATAACATCTCACAGGAGGAGAGATAAGAGGGACAAAGGGAGAAAGTGATCATGGGGGAGATGACCAATGGACCGTGGAAATTAGTCTGTTATGAAAGTGGAGAAAATGTGAAACTTTGTTCAACCTGCGCTTTAGTTCTCAAGGTTGGGGTCCGGAGACCCCCAGGGGTCCTGTGTGTGTGTGTGTGTGTGTGGGGGGGGGGGGGTTATTATATTAGTTAATCATCATTCAAAATCTGTTTTTCCACTTAAAAAATTTGACAGTATATACATTGGCTATTTGAAAATAGCTGATCTACGAACAAACTGTGAGCTTGGAAATCTGCTATTTTCAAAGAAATCTTCAAGAAATGTGAAGAATTTTGAATACTTTTGAAACATTTTAACAATACAAATCTTGTATGGGGGGTCCCTGGCACAAAATATTTTCAGATGCGGCCAAATTCATATTACCACTGCTTTAGATCACCACATGCAAGTATTATGGGTGAACATGTCATGACCGGTAGCTCCTCCATCAATGGTTAACTACTGCCACCTGCTGTTGTTAGAGGGGATGAACATAAATAATTCCACAATACTGACAACTTGTAATTTGCAGTGTGTGTTGTGCGTGGATTTGGTGGTTTATATGACCTTGAATTAACTGGCTATATCCCCAACCATTCGACACAAGAGTAAATTAGTTAAAAAGTGCTTTCTCCATCTCTGCTGTGTTTTGTCACACACATCCAGTTTGTTGTTGATTTTGGCAGCAGATGTTGATTTAGTTGTAGTCATAGTCTTTTGAATACAATTCCATTTAGTTTTTAGTATTTTGGTGGCGTTCAAATGCTTGATTTATACTCAGCTGTGTGCCAAAAATAGCAGATCGGCTATTTCCGGAGAGTGACACCTGCATACAACCAACCAGGCATAAGATTATTTGTCTTAGTTCTTTTTTTTTTTAATATAATTTTTATCCCACGATTTTGTACCCCATTTTTCACCCCTGTGTCAATTATCTAATGTGATCCTGGGATCTACACACCCTCTGCCAACCTAGTCCCCATATATGGGGGACATGGGGAGAGCAACGGACTTGAACTCATGCTTCCTTCATGCCTGAGTGTCCAAGTTGCTCCTTTACACCTGACAGGGGGGAGTTTCCCTGGTTACTGCATGTTTTTTGTGAGGGTACCTACCCTAGGGGACACGGGGAGAACATGCCTCTATGGTATGGGCACTGATGACGCGGAGGAGGAAACACGCCGCCAGCGCCCACAGCGTCCCGAGCGGGAATCGATTGTCTTAGTTCTACTGTATTAGTTCTCCACTAGTCCCACCCTAACATTGTAGCCTAGTTTTTATTTGTTAACAAAATTGTCAGGATATTTAGTGTCTAGTTTTAGTCATCGTAGCTTAGTTTTCATTTAGTTCTTATTTCGTTTTCGTCATTGAAAAAAGGTAGCCGGCAAAGTTTTAATCAAAGAAATTAACACTCCTGTGTGTGCATCCGTCCGCAGGCTGTTTGTGAGGAAGTGCAGTGCGTGCCTACAGGTGATCGGGCGCTCAGAGCTGATCATGCGTGTGCTGGGGCAGGTGTACCACCTGGGCTGCTTCAGCTGCTGCGAGTGCGAGCGCCGCCTGCAGAGAGGCGACGAGTTTGTGCTGAAGGAGGGCCAGCTGCTGTGCCGCGTCGACTACGAGAAGGAGAGGGAGATGCTGGCCGCCATCAGTCCCACGCCGACTGATTCAGGTAACGCTGCGGTGGTCCTTGTTGAGGGAGTTCCAATGCAGGTTGTCCCCAGCTAAATGATGGAGAGTTAGTAACCAAATGGACGCTTATAGATCTTTAACTCTCGAGAGTGTAAAATTAAACCAGGTTTCATTTTATGCTATTAAGATGTCTACACAATTCGGGCTGTATAGAAGAATTGTTATTTGGATCAACGTTTGCCTGTTATCTCTCCTATGGTACCACATCAATAAAGCATGGAATTGTGGTCAAAGTCTGATCCAACGCTGATATATAATATTCTAAGTCTTGGGTCTAAGAGACTCTTCAAATGGTGTATGGTCTGACTCAAATGCCAAATAAATAATAGACCTTGACATGAATACGGTTGAAACCCACTGAAGTAACAGACAGGTCCAAGCCCAGTTTAAGTTAATTTATGATAGTTGTACTTGCCCTGCTGAACCTCTGAGTATTTTCCAGGGTATATGGACACACACAACATGCCTGCTATTCGGTTTCACACATTCCCTCCTCCGGGAATCCCAATATGGACTAAATTGTTCTGCTGTTGGCAGCAGAGCAGCTTCACTGGAGTTCTTAAGTACATCGCTCCAGGGCAACTTAACCACTTTTAAATGCCATACATGGTTGACCAGAGTCCCTCAGGGCTCTATGCTAGAAACCTTTCTGTTTTCCCTCTACATTAAATATCTTCACTGAAAATAGAACATAGATCTGCTATATATTCTAGAGGACGTTTCCCCAAGAATACAGATGCTGTAGTTTAAGTGTTTAATCCTCAATGTTTCCACTTTATCTGCCTAGATTTCCTCAGCCTGGGAATTTAAAATGTGACCGTCCTGAATGTGATATTATTTATGTGTCCGTTTCACTCAGTTAAAAGTGAGGATGAGGATGGTGGAGGGGGCTCTGGAGGTGGGAAGGGTGGTGAAGAAGGGAAGGAGCACAAGCGTTCCAAAAGACCACGGACCATCTTGACCACCCAACAACGGCGTGCTTTCAAGGCATCCTTTGAAGTGTCCTCTAAGCCGTGCCGGAAGGTGAGCAAGGCCAGCATCTTTTTCTACTCTTCATAGGCTGTAGGGCAGGCTTCCTACACCTTTCAGTTTGAGCCCCAAAAGAGAACTTTGGCATCTCCCCGTGACTTAAACTTACTAAAATACATGATGAATTCATCGCCAATGTCCTATTTTGACAGTGAAAATAGCCAATCTACAAGCTCACAATGAGTTGCATCACAATCAGGGATGTCCCAATCACGTTTTTTGCTCCCGATCCGATTCCAATCATTTGATTTTAAGTATCTGCCGATACTGATTTTTATCCGATCCGATATTTATGTTTACAGACCACTTATGCCATATCACAATAGTATAATATTTTCTTTAAAGTTTTGAAATAAATGTAAAATAAAAAATATGTAATCAATAAATACAATTCATACTAAAGGTTATCAAACTGGATATTTACTGATCCATACAATCAGTTCTTGTAGGAACCACTGCTGTAGGTTATTACCATCAAGTCGTTTGTCTTTCAACTGCAGGTGAGAGAGACACTGGCCGCAGAGACGGGGCTGACGGTGCGAGTCGTGCAGGTGTGGTTTCAAAACCAGAGAGCAAAGGTTAGATGCACTACATATTCCTAGAGATCATAGTATTATTATTATAGTTACAAAGTTCTTCACAGTCAAACACATACAATTATTCAATTGTAAACATGAAACACAATGAATATAACACACAACGTGTAATAAAGCAATAGGACACAATCAGAGCATCACTTCATTAAAAGCTAGGCTACAACAATGGATTTTGGGAAGTGATTTTAAAAGAAAAACTAACATGTGCTTATGTCAGATGAAGAAGATAGCTCGCCGGCAGCAGCAACAGCAGCAGCAACAGCAGGAACAAGAGCAGCTGGGAGGGGCCAGGAGGGGCCCCAGCAGAGGGGGCCGACAGAGCAATGACGACAGTGAGGGTAAGAGAGACTAACTTTTTTTGCTTAAAAATAAATAAATAATAATTGACTATTTTTGTGTATAATGACTGAAATGCGGACACTGGGTTGAAAGTGGTTAAATCGTTTAAACGTATCCATAGTTCTGTTTTGACAATTAAAGAGTTGAGGCAGGTGGAAAAACCCAAGATATTGTATAATAATAAAAACAATAATAATAATAATAATAATTGAATCCCCTTTAGTTGTTTGGGAGTATGTATCACTACATTTCCACATACTGTAGTGAGAATTCGTATTCGTATTTACCTATAACTACTTGTATCAATAGCAGTCGGTGCTATTAACACAGCACCCAGGGAGTAGTTAAGTGTCTTGCTCAAGGACATTTCAACATATACAGTAGACGTGGGGGGTGGGGCGGCACGGCGCTGGGGGCCTGAGGGGGCCGAGGTGGCCTCCCTGTACAGTCTTTAGTAGTGATGTGTGCACTGCAGCACTATGTAGTCTCTGTGGCGCAATTGGTTAGCGCGTTCGGCTGTTAACCGAAAGGATGGTGGTTCGAGCCCACCCAGGGACGGAGAATGCTTTTCAATTCAAAGGGGCTTTTCTGGTATAGGAAAACATACGTTTACTTTACATTGTCAAAGCAAGTGTGACAATGGTATACAGTACAGTATACAGTTGGAGGGGGACAGCATTGTGTAAACTGAGCTATGTCACAATGCATCATTGTATACATGTTATGCAGTTATATAGTATAACTATTTAGATTCAGATTTAAAATGCTTTTCAACTAGTATGAAAACAATGTGTGGAGAGGTGCTCTCCCTGTTCAGTCTTTGGTAGTGATGTGTGCAATGTAGTCTCTGTGGCGCAATTGGTTAGCGCGTTCGGCTGTTAACCGAAAGGATGGTGGTTCAAGCCCACCCAGGGACGGAGAATGCTTTTCAACTAGTATGAAACGTAATTTGTACTTTGGCTTTGGTGTTACACAATCAAGAACAACACTGTGTGCGTTTGCGTGCCCAGTGAATGAACGTGCGTGCGTTAATTCGGCCACCGCCAGCACGATTGTCGCTGCTCCCCGACTGGACGTGCTATTTTTGAGTTTCCTCCCACCGATTGGTTAAGACACTGTTGGCCGACCAAAAACACTAGCGGTGGTTCCTGTGTTGCATTACCTTGAAATCGGTGACCTATGATATACGGTTTCAACTGAAGTAAAAGCTGTACCTATTTGAAATAGTCTCGCACAGGGCCCGGCAGGCTGTGGGCCGTGGCGCCTTTCAACTACAATACATACTTACATACATACATGCGTACATACAGACTATTGATGTAGACGGCTTGGCCTATGGCCAGGCTGTGAAAAAGAGAGGTTGATATTGATGGTGTTTTTTACTTTTTTTGTGTCCATCCACACAGATGGTTCTAGTACTCATGGCATGGATGGGTTGCTGGGGTACCCCTCCCTGCCACGTCAGCAACTACTGGCCCTGGACCCTAATATATATGGAGGAGAGCCATTCCGACATGGGCTTACACCACCTCAGCTGACCAATGAGCTCCACCCTTATGGTAAGTGAAAGGATGGGGGGGGGGGGGGGGGGGGGGGGGAGTAGATTGCAGATGTTGCCATAACAGTTCTATTTCATATAATGTGTTTATTCCCGTGGTCTTCCCATTCAGACTCAACATACTCCGTTTTCCTCCCAGACTCAGAGACAGTTTTCCACGATCTGGACAGTGATGGGAGTCTCAGTCACCTCGGTGACTGTCTCTTGGCGACGGGAGAGGGTGGTCTCCTGCCAGGACGAGTTGTGGGAAACCCAATTGACCGCCTCTACTCCATGCAAAACTCCTACTTCACCTCCTGACCCCTATAAACTCTCACCCTCGCCCACCTTTCACCTCTCAGAGATGCAGCTAATGGAGTCTGTCCATCAACATGCCTGTCGGACCACTCTCCATGAAACAGCCTATACGCCGAAACACGATTCTGAGCTTTTAATCGCAAACCAAAACCATTATGGGTCAGGCATAGTAATAACACCAGTTAGCACTTCTTCAGATAAACATTAGATTGTCTGTAGGTTTTCATCAATATGAATCACATGCTGGAAATAAACACTGAAAATGTACAGGAAATGTAAAAAAAAAAAAAAAAAAAGAAAAGAAAAAAGAAAACCTAATTTTCTCCTGTGTAATAATTACTTGTTTAATAAACCGTAGGGTTTTACTGCACTTTTCCACTAAAAAGGACAAACAAAAGGTACTTAATCAAATAACATGTTGGCACAAGTTATAATTGTGTATGCTTTTGTACCTACTGTAATTTATTGGGGATAATGGGTTGGTGAGTGAATTAATGGAGCTATACTGTAGGTATACACTTTTGGAAGTCTTGACAGGGTTTTGAAGCAAGTCTAAATTAAATACGTAACTTTCACAAGTTGTTTTTGTAGAAGGTCTAGTAGTTATTTTATGTGAAGGACTGAAACTGTATATTATAGATCGGAGAAATAGTTTGCTCTCAGGTTAATGTCTATGTTTGTGTACCCTGAGCTGTAACTCAGGACACAGAGCCAGGTAGGATTGCAGTTTCTGTCATACTGTATATTATATAAGAAAGGTGTTTTGGGGTAACTCTTCAAGTAGAACAATTTACAGATACGATATTAGTAGTAGGTAATGCAATGAGGATTGAGGAAACAACATGGACCAAAAAACATTAAAATTTGTAAGCATTTAAGCCCAAACCACAACAAAGGGTCAAGGCGGTTAACGTTCGTCCCAGCGGTGTGATATGTCCTGTTGCACGTCGACCCAAGTCATTCAACTGGTTCAATTCAGTGGCCCAAACCACACCAAAGGGTCGCCATGCATCTACTTGCAACCGTTTGGTTGCAAGGAGTTGCATGGTATGGTTTGGGCTTTAGGCACCACCACAGGGTCATCTGAAGAGCCTTATACGGAAACAGGGTAGTAATGCCTGATTTATACCTGGTTGAGCACCGTGTCGTGCACCGAGTAGCAGATCGGAAAGCTCAGTACTTAATGCGTTGCTCGCTAGTGCTGTATAACTGCTGCTTTGGTTACATGATGCCTGTGCGCAACTAAGTTTAACTCCAGCTTAAGCAATCAGTGATTTCTGTTTTCTCTTTTATGTTTTAACTGTTGGTATTTACTAAAAAAAACAGGAGATAGAGAGCAATGGATACTATTAAAAAGTTAGGATGCTGGGTATGTACTGATGTGCTCTAATGTAAAATAAATGTGAATATATGACTGTGCTTACAGTTGATACCATTATTATAGATTTATGTCATAATTTCTCTTTATTCAAAACATCTCCTGGAAATTTATGTTGTTAGGTAGATATTTTGTACCTACTCCTGTGATAATCGACAAATATTTATAGTGTAGCATGATATTTGTGTGTCACAAAATAGGTCTGAAAATATAGCCTATAGACTCAAATTGTAGAATGTTATTTTACAGCACTGGGGTCAGACTTAGTTTCTGGAGCAGAATAGTTCAATTAGAATAGGATGTTTGTTTTGACATGAATTTTTTGTGTTTTTGTGAATGTAACTTATTTGTGTGGTATTAGGTCAGTACCTACTATCTGTTCTTTTTGTTTGGTGACTGACAGGTGATGTGCTTTGAATGTAATGTTGCCATATCTTCAATACAACCTGCCATTTCATCTTTGAAGTACATCTGCCTTATTTACTTGATGCACAGTAAAATCCTCAGTGTTAATTCACCCATACGTAACTATGGGTGTACACATGTAACCACGCCTATACCCACCCTATACACTTCATTGACCAGGTGGCAGGGTCCCCTTGGGCTCTATATGTACAGTAGGCTCACTTCTTTTCCCCCACACCAAATACACTTTATTTAGTTCCATTTGTTCACTGAAAATATCTGATCTGAGCTTTTAGATCTTCAATTATCTTCGAACGCTTGCCTATTTTCTCTGTATGTTTGCGAATTAGGGATACTTAGGTTGAAGGGGTTAAATGAAAACGGTGGACTTTACTGTGTATATATGGTGATGCATGGATCACCTTTACGCCAGGTGAAAACCAAACACATTACACTTGCGACGAAGAATCTTTTCCACTTGATTGCCCGCCCACAAACTTTGATAAGTGAACCAGAAAAGAATTGTTCTGCTTGGCAGTCAAAGGGCTCATAACTCAACATCCTCCCCGTCTGTCTCGGCGTTCCCACTGATTAGACGGGGACGACCCCCCCCTCCTTCCGCCTTCCTTCCCAGACTCCCTGTTCCTCCGTTGCTGGGTAGCCAGCAGAGATGTGTGGGAGAGAAATACATTCCAGCTTAATATTTAACTGTGACTCAGATGTAGGAAGCAGGAGGGTGGGAGTGAGGGACACACATGAGTAACAGAAAACAGAGGATTACCACTGCCAATGAGTAATGCGACTCTGATATCAATTTTTAATTATGTTGCGCCAGAAACCGCTCCAAACTACTCTCACACCAAAAACCTTACTTTTATTTTCACATGATTATACAGTACTTACGCACGCAACTCTTTGTGTTTTCAGATACATGAGTGTATTGGCAGCATTCACCAGTTATGAAAGGCATCAGTTACATGTTGAGAGAGAAATTACAGTAGTCCCAGCGACAAGTGGATGTGTCACTATTAATGGGTTTGTTCCTTGTCCTTGCAGAGGTCAAAAGTGTTACTGCACATAACTTGCTGTGACTGTGATGACATCCCTTGTGGAGCAGTCCATTAGTTCTGTTCTGAGGTAGACGGATAATTAACCACTGGATTCTAGGAGGGCTGAGGGACTGAGGTTGCAGCTGGGAAAAAAAGGACATGTAAAAGGTTACTGATGGTAAACAATGTCTATAAATGCAAAACATCTGTGTCTGTGTTGTCTCTGAGTCGTCGTCGTCCCCCCTCCATCCCCACATACACACATAAACAAACAATAAAGCAAACACATCCACTCTAGCCTGGCATGGCCAGACTAATGCCCAGGGATCTTAGGTTATTATTATTTTTTAGCAGCGGCAGATTCGTCCGGTTTCCAGGCTAGTACCAGGTGCCGAGCAGTCAGAGGTCAGAATCCACAAACAATAAAGTCTGCACACTGGATCATGCTCCAAAGTGTCAAATGTATTTGGTTTCCACTAATGGATGTGACGTTTCGAGCCTCACCGGCTCATAGGCGCCGGAGGCCGGATCATTTGGGTGTGAATGTCCCCGCACTATTTATTTTTCCCAACCGGCGCTGGTGGTCTCTCTAGCACTGTTCCGATTTTGTTGCGCAATCATCGTTTGTGTATTGGCTGCCGCTGCACCCGCTTCGACTGTTATCAATTAGTATGGGCATGCTCTGCCGACTGATAAAAAAAAACGACAGTAGCGAACATGCGTTAATATTAGGACCGCGCTGCGACATGCTTGCGGTTAAGTTTAGGGGAGGGTATATAGCCTACCCTATGTGCAGTAACTGCAGATGCTCTCTAGTCTCAACCGTCAATCTCGAATAGTGTCCCCCCACTTTTACGTCCCGATGGCGCCACTGCACCGGCTCTTCATCAGACCTCAGTATGGTGAGGCTTGAAACGTACACGTAGGAATTCTGTCGATCCGTGGTTGGCTAGAAATATCTATGAATCTACAATTCTCTGCATCTTTCTGTCTGTGTCCCTTTTATGCCCATGGAGATCCCTGACATCAGCAATATGACATATTGAAGACACTGGCCTTCAAGTACTGTGATAATCGGTACTGCACCAAGTACGCCGACAACAGGTATACTGGAAGGCCTGAAAAAAACCTACGCCTGATTTATTTGACGGTCCAAGCAAACGTACATGTCATGATCTGTGTCTTAGGCCAGTGGTTCTCAAGGTGGGGTCCAGGGACCCTCAGAATCCCTCGGGGTCATATTGTATCGGTGAAATGTCTACCGATATGTATATCGGTATTACATACTGATGTAACTCAGTCAGGGCTCCTCGTCTCTTGTTTGGAATGTCATTTGAAATACATCCTATTTTGTCTGGGCTAAACTGTGATGCCAATGGTGCTGGTAGTAGTGTAGTGTGAGGAAAGAAGGCACTGGAGAAACTCAGACACTTTTAGCCCTTTCTATTCCACAGGGTGCAAGTAAAAATTGACAACGTTTCGATGTATCGGCCACATCTTCATCAGGTCATGTAGTGTAGTGTGTCTGTGTCACTCCAAACCAAACTACTCTAATTATATAAGTCTTGAATGAAGTCATTGGTTTAAAAATCAGCTACTTTACATAATCATAATCGGTAAAATTCTTTGCACAACCCACACAGAAAAAGGCCTGATTTCATTCCAGCTCAAAAGGTTATCAGTGATTGTCCCCTCTCTAAAATCGGTTATGGGTATCGGTCATAAAAATCGATCCATATCAGTCAGGCCCTAATTTTATCTCTGGCAGATTCGTATGGTTTCCAGGCTATAGTGTGTGATGTCAACTTGGATCTGGGACAGGTCCAGATTCGTATGGTTTCCAGGCTATAGTGTGTGATGTCAACTTGGATCTGGACAGGTCCAGCAAACTCACCCACTTCACTCAGATCCACTGTCTCGCTGCATCCAAGAAAACGTGCTAAATGTGGTGTGCAGGAGGCAGCTGAGGTCTGGTTTTCTCTGAGACACCGGTCAAATTCTTCAAACTCCTTGGAACAACTTGACCCAATTTTCTGGATGACTGGGCTACCAAAACAATGTGGGAGATGGAAGAATAATGCTTTGATAAAAAATATGTTTGCAAGAAAATCATTAGCCTACCAGACGGGGATTTTGAATGCCTTACTGTGCAGATGTGCACTGTGCAAGCTTCAGCTTCAGTTCCTCACAGTCATGTTGCCATGTTGATGGGTTGGCATGCACACATGAACCATATGCCTCCATTTCTTTAGGGCAATATTTTGCCGTGATCTCCATAGCAGCCTGCCTGAGTGAAAAGACAACAGATAACGTTCATGTTTAGCTAGATAATAATAATAATAAGGGCCAGGGTAATAATAATAATAATAAAACAATAATAACCATATTATAATAGCAATATACTGTAAATGTAGCAATTTAACAATAAAGGTATATCATTAGTTAAGAATGTAGTCTACAAATGCAGTAGTGAAGTCACATTTTGAACTATATTGGCCAATATCGCACACTGTCACACTGCAACCTTATTATTCATGAATAATGAGGAATCAAGCAGACATCAAGTCCCGTTAATGTAAACAATGAACAGTAGGCCTATGTTACACACATTGACATTAATGAAACTACGGTACTTCTTACATGTTTTGGAACAAGTGGCGGTTTGTCTGTCCCTCAAATTAATGAATGGAAAAAGCAAGGTTACAATGTTACCAGCGTAGCGTCTGTAATGTGCGTCTACTACCGTGTTACTTCAGCCTGCTCCCATTCGATAGGACGAAAAAATGTGACATTATGAAATGTATTTCACTTCTATTGGCTTCAAGTTATGTCAATCACGAGTCTCACGACCCAGATTCCATTTCTAAAAGGGACCGCAACACTATGTTGTTGTGGGAATTGTGCTACAAATAATGCACTAGTTTATGGCAACTTCAGCAAAAAAATGACGGATATTCACGGTATTCATATTTCATGACAATTGCACCGACCAGAAAACGATTCGCCTTTTTTTGAAAGTTACAACTGTTTAAAAACAAAAGCTGTTTATCCCAAGCTCCTCGTTTATCTCGCGCAAACAGCGAGCAGACGAGAGAGCCAGTGAGAGACCACGGCGTGGCACTTTGCGTGGTTGCGTACACGGAAGCGTACGGTCGGTCGGTTCAGTGGGAGAGTGAGAACGAAAACGATTCACAAAAAAAAGAACGGAATCTTGTGAAGACGGGGAGAGGACCAGACACTGGCACTGTGAGGAACGGGTCTTCAAAACGAATACAGCACCAAGGGGGTGGTGGGCGGCCGGCGTGGAGGAGGAGAGAGGAGGAGAGGGGGGTCCGGGGACGACCGGGATGAATGAGGCTATGAAAGAAGAAGAGGCGGAAGGAGAAGGGAATATGGCAGCAGACGGGATTCGTGGGCCGGGTGAGCCGCCTGAAATGGCCCCCTCTATTACTATGAACCAGCAGCAGCAGCATGACAACGGCAGCGACGAGCTGGTGAGCTCGGTCACCCTGTTCCATCGCAGAACGCGGCTGCTTCACGGCACCGTGCTGCCGTTCGTGGGGGTCCTCTACCCGGGCTGGCTGTACGTGTGGCTGGGGGTGTACGGCGCCTCTGACTACCCGGAGGCAGGCCTGCTGGCGCTGGCCGCGATCGGCATCGCGCACGTCCTAACGGCGCTGTCTGGCTATTGGTCCGTGCACGCGCACTGTTGGCTCACCTGCTCCAAGGTAAAACATAAAAATGCAAGGACGGGTGGTGGGTGGGTGATCATTGGGCAAGCAAGCTTTCACCAAAAACATCAGCTTACAGCCCAAAATGTCAAGGTCTCCCCTTAACTCTGACTGTATACGAAATGGAACCAAATGGACCCGTTAGGGTTAATTTGGTTCCATACTGTCTGCAGAGTTACAGACTTGTATGGGTCAATTTAGACCCCCTAAACTAAAGGAGCACATATCCCCTGGAATCCACTTTGAGAAGAACCACTGTAATAACATGTTAACTACTGAAACGTGTCGATCCCGTGTTTGATGACTGTGACACTGCTGCTCCCTGGCCTGAACTAACAGAGACTAGACTCTTCCATATGTTATGGCCCAACATGAATGTTATGTACATTTCATGTTATATACTATATAGCTACATCATAAGAACCTATTCATGGAGGTGTAGATATAGCATATAGGGAGGAAGTAGCCTTGCTAGCAAGCCTTCAATCTGCCTTTGCAATGCATAATGCCCCAAATATCCACACAGTGTCAGTGATATTACCAGTAGTATGGCTATGCGAGGCTAGGGAGGAAGTGCATTGCACATGCTTTGAGTGCAGCTGTTCGGTATTTGGTCTTATCTATAGAAATCTTTCTCTGGTCATAAGTCATACATTTCAGCTTCACATTCGGATAAAGTGAAACTACTAAAATGTCTGTTTTAAAGAAGGTGCTGCATGGGGGCTTTTTTTCTTAAGCATGTTGAGCATGACACTTGGTAAAAGCTGCAAAAGTGCACACTCCTGCCAGGATGTGTGAAATTATTTCTCACCCGTTTTATTTGTATCTACAGGAACCCGACCCGCAAAAGGCTACGCTGGCAAAGGTCGTACCTATGCCAAATAACGGTTCTGCTGAGCTTGTGCCTCTTCAGAGAGACCAGGTCAGCTCACCTTTTCTATGCTGATGTCAACCACCATTTTATTAGTGTAGAATTGGCAGAAAAGCACATCTAATCTGTTTACTTTATCTCTCTCATATTCAATGGCAGGGTGAGGGTGGCGAGGAGATTCTGTCCTTTGAGTTTCAGAAGATCCGCTACATCTTTGACAGAGACGAGAAGAAATGTTTCCTCCCTGTGTCGTATCCCATCAGTCGCCCGATGAGCCACTTCCAGGTGTGGCGTGGCTATCAGGAGGAGACGGATTTGCGAGCTGCAGAAAAACGCTACGGGACCAACCGTGCCGAGATGATGGTGCCTGATTTCCTGGAGCTCTTCAGAGAGAGAGCCACTGCTCCCTTCTTTGTATTCCAGGCATGTGCAGCACCTCCTACATTTAAACATGAATTCATTATGTTTGGCTTAAGAGCAGATGTCTTTCTAGGCGAGTGCAGGTAGGTGACCTGCAATAGGGCTGGATAATATATAGATATTATTATATCGATCATTAGTCTTTATTCACTTACTAGTTATATAGACTTTTCTAATGATTATTTATCAAAAGTCTCATTGTGTAAAATAGTATGTTATGAAATCACCAATAGTCACTGTATCAATACGTTTTTTGATTAAAAAAATGTCGCTTAGCCCTAGCAACTGATACTCGCAACATTGCCGGTTCTATTCCCGCTGGAGACCTGTGTTACTTGTCCGTCACCCTCTCTCTGCCCTCAATTTCTCATCTTTCTACTATCCTATGAGCAGTTCTCAATTATGCTATAATGGTAACTGGAACGTTTGCCCCAAAACACACTAACGAGTCACCCCCATTTTTTAGGGGAGCTAGCCCCTCCTATACACAGGTTTAATGTTTGTCTTTAGTTCAATGTTTGTTTTGTAAACGCCATTGACAATGAAGGGAAAATTCATAATGTAACTCATTACGTCATATTGTCTCTTTATTGTTAATGGCGTTTAACGTTTGTGTTGGCACCGTTTGTTTCACATCACCATTACATCACCTAATCAACATGAGTTAGACTTTAATATATTAGCGCCCCTCACTTCACACGGGTGTGATTTCTTTTTGCGGACCGCTCGCCCCCAGCGTTTCTTGTATTCTTGACTGTAGGCTATTTGTTTTACTGAGGTTAAGGTTCGGAATAGGTTTAGGGCTAGACATAGTTGTACTGAGGTTAACTTTAGGAATAAGGTTAGGTTTATTATAGCTTTGCTGAGGTTAGGTTTAGGAGGAATAAGGTCCGGTTTAGGCATAGCTTTACTGAGGTTACGTTTAGGAATATGGCGGTGGCGACTGTTTTTGTATTTGTTATGATGATGTTGTGTAGGGCTTGTTTCACTGTTTGTATCGCTGGTTGAGCCAGTGTTTGTCTGCTCTCTCTGTCCAGGTGTTCTGTGTGGGGCTGTGGTGTCTGGATGAGTACTGGTACTACAGTGTGTTCACACTCTTCATGCTGGTGGCGTTTGAGGCGTCACTGGTCCAGCAGCAAATGAGGAACATGTCTGAGATCCGACGCATGGGGAACAAGCCCTACATGATCCAGGTAGGTAGCAGTGTACTTTATGGGGAACAAGCCCTACATGATCCAGGTAGGTAGCAGTGTACTTTATGGGGAACAAGCCCTACATGATCCAGGTAGGTAGCAGTGTACTCTAGTGTACTGTTTCCCAAACAGTGGGTCAGGACCCACTTTCCTACATTTGGTTTTTAATGATTATTATTTCAAAACATTTTCAACAAAACATTACCAAAAAAGCTGAACTTTTCATGAATTAGTAACAAAATCCAACGATTTGTTCAGTAAAATGAAGAAATTAAAGTAGTGAAAATAGCCTATCTACAAGCTCACAACGTGGCGTGAAGCAACACGTTGTGACCTTGTAGATCTGCTATTTTCACATTGTGAGCTTGTAGATCTGCTATTTTCACTAGTTTGTGTCCCGGGCGAATATCTAATTTGTTTTGGGTCCCGGGCTGAAAAGTTTGGGAACCACTGCTTTAGTGTACATCACACACCTTAACCCATGTCTAACCAATGACTAGTCTAAACTAAGTATGCACCCCACCCTCCTCAGGTGCAATAAATGGTCTTGGGATATACAGTGTGTCACACAAATGCCTTCTGCGTATCAGAGAGAATAATACCTGGGAACTTCAGGAGAGACTACCCAAGAGACCCAAGAGACTACCCAAATAAAATGTACTAAAGCACTCGACTCATCTTTCTTCTCTTTTTTTTTTACTCTGAGAAAGACCAGAGAGACCAGTCGAGTGCTCCAGTATATTTTATTTGGGTAGTCTCTCCCGAAGTGCTCAGGTATTATTCTCTCTGATTCAAGTTGTCCCTGTTAAGCACCGACGAGCCCTTCTACCATGGACTTCTCTTTGTGCCTTCTGTGTATGTATGTGTGTGTCTGGTTTATGTTTTATTACTATTCTTGTGGCTGGGGACCAAAAATCACCACAAGGATAGTAATACCATTCACAATTGACCTTGGGACATTTTCTGGTCCCCATGAGGTTTTTTAAGAGTAAGGTAAGATTTTTGAGTTGGGGGGAAAAGGTCCTTACACACTGGCGAATTATCGATGCGATTTATTCGTTAAACATAATAAAGTCAATGCAAGCTTCCACATCAGTGCAATGCGACTGTTTTTGCTCCTTATTTTTTCACTCTGATGTCGAATTTTGCAGACATTCGATGCGAATGCTCCACCTCTGACCAAGTGCAGCCCAAACTGTGTTTATAAACAGCGGCGTACCGTATAGTAGTTGTGAACAGAGCAGCAGCCGGCCCGGTTAGGTTGGGCCATCAGGTTAAGTAAAAAATGCAAGTGTGTGTGTGTGTGTGTGTGTGTGTGTGTGTGTGTGTGTGTGTGTGTGTGTGTGTGTGTGTGTGTGTGTGTGTGTGTGTGTGTGTGTGTGTGTGTGTGTGTGTGTGTGTGTGTGTGTGTGTGTGTGTGTGTGTGTGTGTGTCCAATAGGTGTATCGTAATAGGAAGTGGAGACCTGTATCCAGTGATGAGCTTGTTCCCGGAGACCTTGTCTCAATAGGTATGGTTCATTTATCTCACAGTTTTCTGTAAAATGCCATTCTTTCCCACTGCACAAATCAGACTGTGTGTGTGCGTGCGTGCGTGTGTGCGTGCGTGCGTGTATGTTTGCGCGGCTTATGTGATTTCTCTAATCATCTGTATTTCTTCACTCGCAGGACGGTCACCTCAGGATAACTTGGTACCGTGTGATGTGCTGCTGCTCAGAGGACGCTGCATTGTGGACGAGGCCATGCTGACTGGAGAGTCAGTGCCCCAGATGAAGGTTAGAGTCAGTCTGACATGATTATGACACTGTACAGAACTGAGGACTTAACACTTCAAAGTACATAAGCTTCACAGATATGAAACGGTAACGCTTGCTGCATTAATTAAAGCAGTAAACCCCAAGAGGCCGTGGTTGACAGTGATTTTAATACAGCTAAGGGGCGTTGTTAGGCACAGAGTGGATTGCCTAAAACCCCCTTAGCTTAATTTCAACATGAAAATTGTAGACATCCCAATTAAAATGATTTTATTTAATAACAAAATAGTCCCCCACCCTGGCTGCCTGCAAAAACAAGGCAGTTGCTATGCAGTGTTTACATTCAAATGGACTCCCCAATAACTGCATTGAAGGTCCTGAATGTTGAAAACCAAGGAATCAATATTGAGAAATTGAATGGCTTATTTCTCGTCTAAAACCTTATCAGAAACTATAAAGATTCACAGCCAAATCTGACATTTCGGAAGAATGTGTGGCACAGTCAGACCAATGTAATGCGGGCACACAGGTGTGTGTTTATTTTATACAGCATTTTCAAATGGCTTGAAACTAGCTCATCATAAACAAGGACCGGAACTAATGATTTTATAAAAATCTGATTTCTAATAATCATTGTATGATGTCTGCAGGAGCCAGTGGAGGATGTGGTCCCAGAACATGTCTTGGACCTCCAGGCAGACTCCCGTCTCCACATCATTTCTGGAGGGACTAAAGTGGTCCAGCATAGCCCCCCTCTGAAAGCCAGCACTGGGCTCAAACGTGAGTGTTGATGGACTGTCAGTATTCTATTTGATAGCAAATGGGCATGGGCGATACAGACAAAATCATATATTATTATTTTACAATATATTTGACCTACAAATCAACACTGTGACTAGACTGTTTTTTGAATAGTGAAAATAGCAGATGTACAATCTCACAACGTGTCATGATGCAGAGTATTGTGAGCTTAAGAATACAATAAAGCTCATCATATTCCGGATATTGCAATATCCCAAATCCCAGAAGATATCTAGTCTCATCATGGTATTGATATAAATATTGATATATTGCCCAGCCCTAGCAAAAGAATACATGTTGATTGACCATATTCATCTCTTTCATGTGCAGCTGTAGACAATGGCTGTGTGGCCTATGTACTGAGAACTGGATTCTACACCTCTCAGGTGAGAAGATGCTGAACGGATTATGAACATTTGTGCTTTTCTCTCGTCACATTACTACTTCCTATTCTCAAAAGAGCATTATTTTCATACCTTGTTTCATACCTTTCACACCTTGTTCAAACTAACACACAATTAATGTGTACACATTTCCAGGGTAAGCTATTGCGGACCATTCTCTTTGGGGTGAAGAGAGTGACGGCAAACAATCTGGAGACCTTCATATTCATCCTCTTCCTCCTGGTCTTTGCCATTGCTGCAGCTGGCTACGTGTGGATAGAAGGTGAGGGCTTGTTTTCGCTTTGCATGGACTAAAGCACTTGTTTCCCAACAATGGGTCGGCTGTGGATAGCGGACACATTTGTATGGGTCCCTTTTAATTTTTGTTTCCTACATTTTGCTTTTAATTAACAAAATTAACATTTTCATGGATTAAAAACAAAATTCAATTATGTTTTTCCAGTAATTTCATGAAGAAATAAAAGAAAAATCTAAGAAATTCCATGAATTAGAAAACAAATGTTTAAGTAGTAGTGAAAGGGGATAGCCGATCTACAAGCTCACAACGCGGCAAAGTGTTGTGAGCTTGTAGATCTGCTACTTTCACTAGTTTGGGTCCCGGGCAAACGTCTAATTTCTCTTTTGGGTCTCAAGCTAAAATGTTTGCGAACCACTGGACTAAAGCATTGTCATTGTGTTGCTTAATAGCCTATGGTGAGATTAGAGCAGAGTTTCATGTATACATACTACTATATTATATGTGTAAATAATAAATGAAATGTTTCTGTGTAATCTCCTCAGGGACTAAGGACTTGAGCCGGAACCGGTACAAGTTGTTTCTGGAGTGCACCCTGATCCTCACCTCCGTGGTCCCGCCAGAACTCCCCATCGAGCTTTCATTGGCAGTCAACACCTCTCTCATTGCCCTCGCTAAACTATGTAAGTATGTGTGTGGATAGGTTCTTTAATGACCCGTCATGAACCACCTTCTTACTTTGTTATCCTTCCCTCCAGATGTATTCTGCACAGAGCCTTTCAGGATACCGTTTGCAGGGAAAGTGGAGGTCTGCTGCTTTGACAAGACGGGCACGCTGACCAGTGACAGTCTGGTGGTACGAGGGGTGGCAGGCCTCAGGTACGCTTCATCGGCCTCATCACTCTCTCTGATTTAAGCCTAGTTCAGATTTATTTTTAAGACAAATTTATACCCGGTCGTACAACGCTGTCACATGCTGAAAATAGGCGATCTACAAGCTCACATCACAGAGCGGCTGCGACGTGTTGCGAGCTTGTAAATCTGTTATTTTGGCACACGATGATGATGGATCACAAATTAAGCATTACCAATTTGCTAAGAAAGATCGCAGTAGGTCTGAATTAGCCCTTACACTGAATGTGTGTGGTATAGTATCCACACGCATAAGCATAAAGCCCAGTGCTGCTGCTTAAAGGCTGATTTATGCTTCTGTGCCTAGGTGTACTATTAGCTTATGTGCAACTCTTCAAAAATGTAAATATTCATATAGGCACACCGAGAACTGTGATAGGCCTGCTTGGCTTCGCTAATCCCTTTGTGAATGAGATCGATGGGATCAATGTAAGTGGACTTGTGAAAGATTAATGGGCACAGCCAATGTATTAAATCAAATTTACTCATGCCAAACAAGCACAGCAAATTCCCCCTCTTCTTCCTCACATGTTCAGTGCTCCTCACACTGTCTCTCTTTATTATACTGTCTAACATAACATGTCTAGCATAATCCTCTCTCCAATAATGCTAGGCTAACATTAATTAATAGAGCAAAGCCATCTCCAGTGTACCAGTCTTCACCACCATACTGCTCGGTATCACAAAGTAAATATGAGAGAATGAAAGCACCATCATTTCAGGGTCTTTTTGACCACCGCTGTGAAGATTTGCAGCAGGCATATGACAGCCAATGGGTAGAGGCATACAGCAGGCATATGACAGCCAATGGGTAGAGGCAGGACTATATGACAGGCAGCCAATGGGTAGAGGCAGGACTATAAATCACTCATGCTGCGTTCCCACTATTGGCGACAAAACCTACAAAACGACCCAAGCCTGGCAAGCTCCGTTGCTGCTGAGTCGCCGTTGAAGTGTTGCTCAAGTCACATTCTGTAAATGGAAAGGGAAGGGTTGAAATAGCACAGGGAACTGATTAACGGAAAGAATGAGGTTTTTCTTCCTGTTACGGAATGGGGAAGGAATTGTGGGGAGAGAAACAAAAACACATGATTGATTGACGCTTCACTGTATTATTGGAGAGCTGAATGTTTTTTAACCCATATCCCAACTTTCTTTGTGACGTGTTACACCCGTCAAGCAGAGACTGTGTTCGTTTCCGTTGAAAATGACCGGTAGCCTATTGCTTTGTCGCTGCTAGTGTGACTACGCCACAGGCACCCATGATGTAGCTATGAGGACACGGTCCGTGACACAGAATCATAAATCAGCCATAAGCCACAAGATAAATGTGCTCATCATATCGACTGATGTCTGTGTGTGTCGCAGAGAAGGGAACGAAGTGATGCCGGTGTCTGAGATCCCAGTGGAGACCCACCGGGTGGTGGCTACCTGCCATTCGCTCGTCACCCTGGATGATGGGCAGCTGGTGGGCGATCCCTTAGAGAAGGCCATGCTGACCGCTGCAGACTGGACACTCACAAAAGGTACAGTGCTACGACCTGAACGTGCACGTGTGTGGAGGCGTTTGTGCACGCTTGTGTCCTGGTTTGTTTTCTCTGGCTAAGCCGAAAATGAAGAAAACCGTATATTTTTAAAACAATGCAATACTGCCTCATCAATGATTGTATTGTGACTGAGTGACTTTATATATTGTCAATTGCTTGCATGAGAGAGGGTGAGGTGGTGGAGTTAGCTGCTTTAGAAGACAGTTTGAGGGTCAAATTGAGTTAAGAGGTTTTGTCCGAAGCGCTTTTTAATACTTGTCTTAAAGGGTGTTCAATAGCATTGATTTATGGGGAAAAAATCTAAAACCTCAAAAATTCAGTTAGGTGGTTTCCTCCCGACAGGCTAGCGACGGTATATAATATTTCCTCTGTCTTTATGTGTGGGGGGAAAATACTCTAGTTCTCTCAAGTTCTCTCAAGCTGCTATGAATGCATTACTCAGTTTATACAAGCCTTTGTTTGTCATTCTTGTCTGACTGGTTGTCTCTGTGCAGATGAGAAGGTTTTTGCTCGTGGCATCAAAACCCAGGGACTAAAGATCCACCAGCGCTTCCACTTTGCCAGCGCTCTGAAGCGCATGTCGGTCCTGGCTTCCTACGAGAAGATGGGTTCCACAGAGCTCTGCTACATTTCCACTGTCAAAGGCGCGCCGGAGACACTCAGGGGAATGGTAGATAGATACAAACAATAACAAACGCTTAACAGTGCTCTGATTGTTAGTCGAGTGATTCTGTGAGTGTTAACTGCTGTTCTAACCCAGCTGTGTCACTGTAGTTCTCAGTGTGTCCCGCGAGCTATGACGAGGTCCACCGGGAGATGTCTCGGGAAGGAGCCAGAGTCTTGGCCTTAGGGTACAAAGAGATAGGACACCTCAGCCATCAACAGGTCTCGTTCACTGTGCATTTCTATTATTCCAAATGTGCCCACAGAAACATAATCATGTCGGCAACCACAGGTCTAGTAATAGTGTGATCAGAAGAGATGTGATTGAAAATGAGCTGGATGTGTTGTGGATGTGCAGGTGAGGGAGATGAATCGCGATACGCTGGAGTGTGACCTGCGTTTCGCCGGGTTCATGGTTGTGTCGTGCCCCCTCAAGAGCGACAGCAAGGCTGTCATCAGAGAGATCCAGGAGGCGTCACATTACGTAAGTAAGCCAGACACACACACACACACACACACACACACACACACACACACACACACACACACACACACACACACACACACACACACACACCCACCCACACACAGAATGAGAATATATGAGAAATATGATGTTACTGTCTCTTGACTATCAGGTGGTGATGATCACAGGGGACAATCCACTAACGGCATGTCACGTTGCGAAAGAGCTGCACTTCATTCAGAAGAAACATACACTTATATTGCAATCAGGTCCCAATCCAGGTAAGGGAACCCCTTTTGGTGTTTTAAGCATTATGTTATAATTTAGCTATTGAAAAATAGCAGATCTACAAGCTCATAGCGAGCTTGTAGGTCTGCTATTTTTGAAAAACCGTGAAAAATAAATAAATAATAATAATAATTTGGGGACCCCCCAAACTAATTTGGCGACCCCCCGAGGGGTTGCGACCCACGGGTTGAGAACCCCTGCATTACATGACAGTGCTAGGATAGAGTAGTGTTGTTACTGAGAAACCCACAGTGCTAGGATAGAGTAGTGTTGTTACTGAGAAACCCACAGTGCTAGGATAGAGTAGTGTTGTTACTGAGAAACCCACAGTGCTAGGATAGAGTAGTGTTGTTACATTACATGACAGTGCTAGGATAGAGTAGTGTTGTTACATTACATGACAGTGCTAGGATAGAGTAGTGTTGTTACATTACATGACAGTGCTAGGATAGAGTAGTGTTGTTACATTACATGACAGTGCTAGGATAGAGTAGTGTTGTTACATTACATGACAGTGCTAGGATAGAGTAGTGTTGTTACTGAGAAACCCACAGTGCTAGGATAGAGTAGTGTTGTTACATTACTACTAGGATAGAGTAGTGTTGTTACATTACATGACAGTGCTAGGATAGAGTAGTGTTGTTACTGAGACAGTGCTAGGATAGAGTAGTGTTGTTACATTACATGACAGTGCTAGGATAGAGTAGTGTTGTTACTGAGACAGTGCTAGGATAGAGTAGTGTTGTTACATTACATGACAGTGCTAGGATAGAGAAGTGTTGTTACATTACATGACAGTGCTAGGATAGAGTAGTGTTGTTACATTACATGACAGTGCTAGGATAGAGTAGTGTTGTTACTGAGACAGTGCTAGGATAGAGTAGTGTTGTTACATTACTACTAGGATAGAGTAGTGTTGTTACATTACATGACAGTGCTAGGATAGAGTAGTGTTGTTACATTACTACTAGGATAGAGTAGTGTTGTTACATTACATGACAGTGCTAGGATAGAGTAGTGTTGTTACATTACATGACAGTGCTAGGATAGAGTAGTGTTGTTACATTACATGACAGTGCTAGGATATAGTAGTGTTGTTACATTACATGACAGTGCTAGGATAGAGTAGTGTTGTTACATTACATGACAGTGCTAGGATAGAGAAGTGTTGTTACATTACATGACAGTGCTAGGATAGAGTAGTGTTGTTACTGAGACAGTGCTAGGATAGAGTAGTGTTGTTACTGAGACAGTGCTAGGATAGAGTAGTGTTGTTACATTCCATGACAGTGCTAGGATAGAGTAGTGTTGTTACTGAGACAGTGCTAGGATAGAGTAGTGTTGTTACATTCCATGACAGTGCTAGGATAGAGTAGTGTTGTTACTGAGACAGTGCTAGGATAGAGTAGTGTTGTTACATTCCATGACAGTGCTAGGATAGAGTAGTGTTGTTACATTCCATGACAGTGCTAGGATAGAGTAGTGTTGTTACATTACATGACAGTGCTAGGATAGAGTAGTGTTGTTACTGAGACAGTGCTAGGATAGAGTAGTGTTGTTACATTACATGACAGTGCTAGGATAGAGTAGTGTTGTTACTGAGACAGTGCTAGGATAGAGTAGTGTTGTTACATTCCATGACAGTGCTAGGATAGAGTAGTGTTGTTACATTGCATGACAGTGCTAGGATAGAGTAGTGTTGTTACATTACATGACAGTGCTAGGATAGAGTAGTGTTGTTACATTACATGACAGTGCTAGGATAGAGTAGTGTTGTTACATTACTACTAGGATAGAGTAGTGTTGTTACTGAGAAACCCACAGTGCTAGGATAGAGTAGTGTTGTTACTGTAGGATAGAGTAGTGTTGTTACTGTAGGATAGAGTAGTGTTGTTACTGTAGGATAGAGTAGTGTTGTTACTGTAGGATAGAGTAGTGTTGTTACTGTAGGATAGAGTAGTGTTGTTACTGTAGGATAGAGTAGTGCTAGGATAGAGTAGTGTTGTTACTGTAGGATAGAGTAGTGCTAGGATAGAGTAGTGTTGTTACTGTAGGATAGAGTAGTGTTGTTACTGTAGGATAGAGTAGTGCTAGGATAGAGTAGTGTTGTTACTGTAGGATAGAGTAGTGTTACTGTAGGATAGAGTAGTGGTGTTACTGTAGGATAGAGTAGTGTTGTTACTGAGAAACCCACAGTGCTAGGATAGAGTAGTGTTGTTACTGAGAAACCCACAGTGCTAGGATAGAGTAGTGTTGTTACTGAGAAACCCACAGTGCTAGGATAGAGTAGTGTTGTTACTGAGAAACCCACAGTGCTAGGATAGAGTAGTGTTGTTACTGAGAAACCCACAGTGCTAGGATAGAGTAGTGTTGTTACTGAGAAACCCACAGTGCTAGGATAGAGTAGTGTTGTTACATTACATGACAGTGCTAGGATAGAGTAGTGTTGTTACATTACATGACAGTGCTAGGATAGAGTAGTGTTGTTACATTACATGACAGTGCTAGGATAGAGTAGTGTTGTTACATTACATGACAGTGCTAGGATAGAGTAGTGTTGTTACATTACATGACAGTGCTAGGATAGAGTAGTGTTGTTACATTACATGACAGTGCTAGGATAGAGTAGTGTTGTTACTGAGAAACCCACAGTGCTAGGATAGAGTAGTGTTGTTACATTACTACTAGGATAGAGTAGTGTTGTTACATTACATGACAGTGCTAGGATAGAGTAGTGTTGTTACATTACTACTAGGATAGAGTAGTGTTGTTACATTACATGACAGTGCTAGGATAGAGTAGTGTTGTTACATTACATGACAGTGCTAGGATAGAGAAGTGTTGTTACATTACATGACAGTGCTAGGATAGAGTAGTGTTGTTACATTACATGACAGTGCTAGGATAGAGTAGTGTTGTTACTGAGACAGTGCTAGGATAGAGTAGTGTTGTTACATTACATGACAGTGCTAGGATAGAGAAGTGTTGTTACATTACATGACAGTGCTAGGATAGAGTAGTGTTGTTACATTACATGACAGTGCTAGGATAGAGTAGTGTTGTTACATTACATGACAGTGCTAGGATAGAGTAGTGTTGTTACATTCCATGACAGTGCTAGGATAGAGTAGTGTTGTTACTGAGACAGTGCTAGGATAGAGTAGTGTTGTTACATTACTACTAGGATAGAGTAGTGTTGTTACATTACATGACAGTGCTAGGATAGAGTAGTGTTGTTACATTACATGACAGTGCTAGGATAGAGTAGTGTTGTTACATTACATGACAGTGCTAGGATAGAGTAGTGTTGTTACTGAGACAGTGCTAGGATAGAGTAGTGTTGTTACATTACTACTAGGATAGAGTAGTGTTGTTACATTACATGACAGTGCTAGGATAGAGTAGTGTTGTTACATTACTACTAGGATAGAGTAGTGTTGTTACATTACATGACAGTGCTAGGATAGAGTAGTGTTGTTACATTACTACTAGGATAGAGTAGTGTTGTTACATTACATGACAGTGCTAGGATAGAGAAGTGTTGTTACATTACATGACAGTGCTAGGATAGAGTAGTGTTGTTACTGAGACAGTGCTAGGATAGAGTAGTGTTGTTACATTCCATGACAGTGCTAGGATAGAGTAGTGTTGTTACTGAGACAGTGCTAGGATAGAGTAGTGTTGTTACTGAGACAGTGCTAGGATAGAGTAGTGTTGTTACATTCCATGACAGTGCTAGGATAGAGTAGTGTTGTTACTGAGACAGTGCTAGGATAGAGTAGTGTTGTTACTGAGACAGTGCTAGGATAGAGTAGTGTTGTTACTGAGACAGTGCTAGGATAGAGTAGTGTTGTTACATTACATGACAGTGCTAGGATAGAGTAGTGTTGTTACTGAGACAGTGCTAGGATAGAGTAGTGTTGTTACATTCCATGACAGTGCTAGGATAGAGTAGTGTTGTTACATTACATGACAGTGCTAGGATAGAGTAGTGTTGTTACATTACATGACAGTGCTAGGATAGAGTAGTGTTGTTACATTCCATGACAGTGCTAGGATAGAGTAGTGTTGTTACTGAGACAGTGCTAGGATAGAGTAGTGTTGTTACTGAGACAGTGCTAGGATAGAGTAGTGTTGTTACATTACATGACAGTGCTAGGATAGAGTAGTGTTGTTACTGAGACAGTGCTAGGATAGAGTAGTGTTGTTACATTCCATGACAGTGCTAGGATAGAGTAGTGTTGTTACATTACATGACAGTGCTAGGATAGAGTAGTGTTGTTACATTACATGACAGTGCTAGGATAGAGTAGTGTTGTTACATTACATGACAGTGCTAGGATAGAGTAGTGTTGTTACATTACTACTAGGATAGAGTAGTGTTGTTACATTACTACTAGGATAGAGTAGTGTTGTTACATTACATGACAGTGCTAGGATAGAGTAGTGTTGTTACATTCCATGACAGTGCTAGGATAGAGTAGTGTTGTTACTGAGACAGTGCTAGGATAGAGTAGTGTTGTTACTGAGACAGTGCTAGGATAGAGTAGTGTTGTTACATTACATGACAGTGCTAGGATAGAGTAGTGTTGTTACTGAGACAGTGCTAGGATAGAGTAGTGTTGTTACATTCCATGACAGTGCTAGGATAGAGTAGTGTTGTTACATTACATGACAGTGCTAGGATAGAGTAGTGTTGTTACATTACATGACAGTGCTAGGATAGAGTAGTGTTGTTACATTACATGACAGTGCTAGGATAGAGTAGTGTTGTTACATTACTACTAGGATAGAGTAGTGTTGTTACTGAGAAACCCACAGTGCTAGGATAGAGTAGTGTTGTTACTGTAGGATAGAGTAGTGTTGTTACTGTAGGATAGAGTAGTGTTGTTACTGTAGGATAGAGTAGTGTTGTTACTGTAGGATAGAGTAGTGCTAGGATAGAGTAGTGTTGTTACTGTAGGATAGAGTAGTGCTAGGATAGAGTAGTGTTGTTACTGTAGGATAGAGTAGTGTTGTTACTGTAGGATAGAGTAGTGCTAGGATAGAGTAGTGTTGTTACTGTAGGATAGAGTAGTGTTACTGTAGGATAGAGTAGTGGTGTTACTGTAGGATAGAGTAGTGTTGTTACTGTAGGATAGAGTAGTGGTGTTACTGTAGGATAGAGTAGTGTTGTTACTGTAGGATAGAGTAGTGTTACTGTAGGATAGAGTAGTGTTACTGTAGGATAGAGTAGTGTTGTTACTGTAGGATAGAGTAGTGTTGTTACTGTAGGATAGAGTAGTGTCGTTACTGAGAAACCCACAGTGCATAGGATAGAGTGCATAGGATAGAGTAGTGTTGTTACTGAGAAACCCACAGTGCATAGGATAGAGTGCATAGGATAGAGTAGTGTTGTTACTGAGAAACCCACAGTGCAGAATGCATTCATTTATTAACCACTTGAACCCCAGCATGGGAACATGAGTCAAAAATAGCAAATCTACCAATTTTATTTAACGACTAATTGTGCATCCCTACTGTCAACAATGGAACTGCTTTCTGAGATCACGTTTCCATCTATATATCTATAAATGCACAAATACCGGAAAACTCGACGGTTTCTATAGGTTGTAATTGGTATGGTCACATATTATGCCAATTATGAAAATTGCCCAACATATGCAAATTAGCATCCGGCAGTTTCTACATGCTGGGGAGTCTGGGGACCCATACTCAACATTTCTAACATACAACCTTGGTGTACTCAACATGTCCGGGTTCACAATGGGGCTCTATGGGCTGGCTACTAGACTAATAGACTATCTTGTCCTGAAAACAAAAACACAATATCACGCCGGGCTGCCACACCATAGTGACTATGTCATAAGCGAGTGAAAAACAAGCAAAATGGTTCATGGTCCATGGTTCAAAGGAGGCAAGTTGGAGGGACATCCACTGACTGTGTTATGTTTGGTATGAACAATAAAAAACTATAAATAAAAAAAATAATGTGTTATGTTTGCCAGGTGAGTGGCAGTGGGAGTCCATAGATGGCAGCGTGCGTGTACCGATGCCCCCTCCCTCGATCTCCTCTTTCATCGATCAGTATGACTTGTGTGTGACAGGGGAGGGACTAACTAGACTAACTAGTGACACAAAGCTGCTGCACACCCTACTGCCTTATGTGCGAGTGTTTGCCCGGGTCAGCCCAAAACAGAAGGTCAGTCTTTGAGCATTGCTCTTTCTTTTTTCCCTCTTTCATGTTATACGTTTACATTACATTAATTACATTACATTAATGTGTATGCTAAATGTTTTTTCTTTTCTTTAGTCTTTTCATTTTTGGAAGTTTATTGTAAATAATGAGCTATAAATGAATTGTCTGGGTGCCAGGTGGCACAGGGTTACTTCCCAGCACCGAGGAGACTGTGGTTAGATTCCTCCACGCTTCCACCACGCACCCCAACGAACACAATTGGCCTGTTTGGCATGGTGAAGAACTGGGAAATATAGCATGTTCTTCCACATGCATTATGTCCTCCTGGTGAAATACCTCATTGTTTGGTGAAAAGAAGACTCCATGTGTATCGGAGGAGACACGTGGTTATCTACAGCCTCCTCAAGACCAACAGAAGGGGTTGTCAGTGACAGGGGATAGCCCCTGTCACAGGGGATAGCCCCCCTGTCACTGCCACATGGGGGGAATTGGTATAATGACTAAATGCGGGAGAAAAATGATTTTGTGTGGTCTATTCTGTTTTAGGAGTTTGTGATCACAAGTCTAAAGGGCTTGGGCTATGTGACGTTAATGTGCGGCGATGGGACCAATGATGTTGGGGCTCTCAAACATGCCCACATAGGTAAGATTTCTCAACCTGTTGGCAAGGGCATCGTCATTTTTCTTTTTCTTATACTTAAATGTAAGCTGTAACCTTAACTTCTGTGGCACCTCTGGGCGACTGACTTTCCCATGTGGGATAATAAAGTTATATATCTATCTAACAACACCCACAAATCCTGTGTGTGTGCTCCCCCAGCTATTAACAGTGTCTTTTGTGCTTCCTCTCCTCAGGTGTCGCTCTGTTGGCTAACGCCCCTGAACGCATGCCAGAGAAAAGGAAACGAGGAAGGGAAAAGGAGACGCCTCCAGCGGAGCCCAGACCGTCACCGCCTATTCCAAGTTCAGGGGGGAAACTGAGCTCCAGGGCAGCGAGGCACAGGGTGATGACCCACAGGGAAGAGCAGCTAGCGGCACAAAAGGTGTGCTTATACTGTACACACACAGTACAATACTGAGTCTTACTTTAACTCCTTCAACACTCTCAGGGCCCTATTTTCGTCAGTGCCTTACCCCTTATCCCTACAATTCTTTGCCTTTTTTACTATTTTGATTTTTTTTTAAATTAGTAGTAGTAATAGTAGCCTAAAAAAGGCAAAGAAGTTTAGGGATAAGGGGTCCTCAGTGTACAGATAACTGAGATAAAATGGAGATGCGTCTACACAAAACTAGATTTGGTTAGATTTGTACTATGAGAGTGAAATGAAATTCACTCAGAATTGTACAGTGCATGTTAATATTTGTGACCAAATTTGACTGAGGGACTGCCATTGGATTTATTTTTATTTTCATGTCACATGAAAGCAGGGAATCATAGCTTCAAATTGACATATTGGTTGTTCAGTTTGACCCACCAGTTTGAGATATGGCTTATAGAGGTGTGTGTGTGTGTGTGTGTGTGTGTGTGTGTGTGTGTGTGTGTGTGTGTGTGTGTGTGTGTGTGTGTGTGTGTGTGTGTGTGTGTGTGTGTGTGTGTGTGTGTGTGTGTGTGTGTGTGTGTGTGTGTGTGTGTGTGTGTGTGTGTGTGTGTGTGTGTGTACGTGCGTTTGTTGGCATCTGTTGATTCCTATATACAGGAGGTAGGATCAACTATGATTATGAATTACCTTTGCCTGGTTGTACCTTCGGTTATCAGTGTGCTAACTTTATGGTGTACTTACTCTGTTGCACTGTTGCAGGAGAGGATCAGCCAAGTCTTACGAGAGCTTGAAGAGGACCAGATACAAGTAGTGAAACTGGGAGATGCCTCCATTGCTGCCCCATTCACATCCAAACTGTCCTCCATTCAATGCAGTGAGTAATGTTTACAATTTACATAGGCATTCATTCATTTACATTCATACTGTCTTTTGTGACAGCACACTAGCCGGCAAAATGCCAAGTGCCAACCCATACAATAATAAAACAACCCATATGTTTGTTTGTTTTTTTAACCGATCTGTATTTCGGCAACTGATTCTTTCCATCCCAATGTCCGCAGTTTGCCATGTGATAAAGCAGGGTCGTTGCACCCTGGTGACAACACTGCAGATGTTTAAGATCCTTGCTCTAAATGCCCTGGTATTGGCCTACAGCCAGTCTGTGCTCTACCTTGAGGGGGTCAAGTTCAGTGATTTCCAGGCTACCCTGCAGGGCTTGTTGTTGGCTGGCTGTTTCCTCTTCATATCAAGGTCAAAGGTGAGAAGATGAAAGAAAATGGTCTCTTTATTCACTAAGTAAGAAAATTGGCAATGGCAGTACAGCAGGCCAAGTGCAGAAGTAGGACGTTGTGACCCTACTGCAGTGGTCTAAAACTATTACTACTATTGTCTACTCTAGCTGAAGCAGTCAACATTAAAGTACTTTACTTCTTTCTTTACAGCCACTAAAAACCTTGTCCAAAGAGAGGCCCTTACCAAACATCTTCAATTTCTATACGGTGTTGACGGTGCTGCTACAATTTGCAGTTCACTTCTGCAGTTTGGTGTATCTCTACAAAGGGGCACAGAGCAGAAGTCCTCCAAGGTGAATGAATTTACATACATACATACATACATACATACATACATACATACATACATACATACATACATACATACATACATACATACATACATACATACATACATACATACGCACGCACACACGCTTGCGTTAACACAGGGGCATGTTTTTCATTTAAGAAGTGGTCGGGACATTCAATAATACAATTCTATTATCAACTAAAAATGAACAGCTCCTTGAAATCACTCATGAAAATCCTCTTCAGAACCATTATGCATTGATTAATCACACCGTCAAATAGAGAGCTGGACACTTGGACCAGCTGATTAGCTGGTTCCATGCTGGGTGGAAATGTAGCCATATTAATGCCTATAACTTGGTGATTACAATATCAAAATGTGGTAGGGATGTCCTGTTCACTTGAATAGAAACCTACACCCATGCATACAGTATAAACTTGCATATAATAACTATCATGCATACATTAAGCACTATCATCCTAATTAAGTAATTATTTTTCTTGCAGAGAGGACCGGTTTGCAGATATATATAAAGAATTTGAACCCAGTCTTATCAACAGCACGGTATACATTATGTCAATGGCCATGCAGATGGCTACCTTTGCTATTAACTACAAGGTAATGACTCATATTTCCACATGTTGGTATTTATGGATTTTGTTTTTGTTACAGCGTAATATTCCGTCCATGACATCCTTTATCTTTCCTCACAGGGTCACCCTTTCATGGAGTCCCTCACTGAGAATCGACCGTTACTATGGAGCATTGCCCTGTCGGGTTTAGCCATCGTAGGACTACTGTCAGGTTCCTCACCAGAATTCAATGAACAGTTTGCTCTGGTTGATATTCCAACTGAAGTGAGTGTGCATTGTTAGACTTTGTATTCATTGTCTTTATTAAATGTTTTATTCAATTCTAGCTGCCGCTTATAATGAAATGTTCACCAATTGCCCAAATTTCTTCCTTGCAGTTCAAACTAGTCATTGCCCAGGTTCTCGTGGTGGACTTTGTCGCCGCTCTACTGGTGGACCGCGTCCTGGAGTTCCTGCTGGGCAAAGGAACCCTCAGGCTGCTTTCTTGAACTCTAGCCAACAGCAACCGCTGCCCTTAGCAACCAAACTGAAAAGGGAGAGGAAAGAGACTATGAAGGTGGAGAATTAGAGCTGTGGTGACACGCACAAGACGGCCAGGACAGCCAAGGCGCTCAGTACTGCACACTCCTAAGTGTATACTTTTACTTACACCTGACTTCTGCCCCAACTTCACCAGCTCTGTGACCAGCTCTCCATCCACTCTCTGTTTCTGTTCTGTCTTTCTTTATGCCACATAATGCCCTTTTCTTCTTCCCAGTTTATTTCCCTTGCTTCACCCCGCCCCGCCCCCTCCTATAGGCCAAGAAGACAGCAGTATTGTGTGGAGTTGACGAGATGTGTGTGTAAAGCCAACATGAAGCATATACAGACACACAACAGGGGCATTCTCTGAGAGAATTGCAAAGTGTTTTGAATTTTTTCATTTCTCTCTTTGATTTTGTATAAAGATAAATCTCTTACAGACTTATAAAAATACTTAAAAGGTACATTGTGTGTATTTTGTCAAGTGCTTTGTCATCTCTTGAGTGGAAGAAATAAGAGCATGTCTAGGAAGCATTGAACTGGCCATGAACAGCAAACATGCTCTTATGGAAAAGGTTATAGTAGGGGTTCATACTTGTGGCCAAATCGCTTTTTTGTTGTAACAATACTGTAGGAGAAAACTTTCGCACACCTAGAAATCAGGAGTATATTGTTGGAGATAGCCTCTCGATAATAACAAAACAAATTGTGCAGTGAGATACTTTAGAAAACCTCTCTTGGAGCACGCTATCTCTGCGCGTCCTTTAATTGGTGAAGTTTAAGAACGGACAAAGGTATTAAGGATTTAACATGTATTTAATCAAATTGCATAAAGTTAAAAGTATTACAGATTGAATAATAGAATGAAATGTACTACATGAGATCTCATGGGTGTACAGAATTCTTTCCCTTGCTGATTTAATGTACAATCACCAAGTGCCAGTTCATGAAGTCTGAGCTCTTCCCTGGCCATTTTATACATTAACATGATGTCAAATAGGTGAATTCCAGATGACGAATTCTGTGTGTTCCACTCGATACTTCTGCTTTTCCTCTGGGTTATGTGATGGTCAGTTTAGTCAGAGAGTTTAGCCTGCAGGACAAAGCATAGACGAACCATACAACATATAGAAAATATGGAACTGCGTGATGCAGAGAGGCCTCTTGACCTCTCCTCTGGTACTTCCTTTTTCCTTGCTTAACAGCTGAGTGTTCATTTTTAGATTTCTTATCAACCGGCTCATATCAGAGGAGCTTTAGATGCTGTTTTGGGAAAACACAGTTACGGAAATATGGGCATACAGTGTATTCGTCATCCTTTGGTCATATAGATTAAAGGTTAAACATGGATGAATCAATATCCTGATATATTCAAAATGTATAATAAAATTGTATTTAATCACATTATGCCTTTAAATAAATGGCTCTTTATTTAACATTAATGATTTAAATAATAATATGATCAACTGGGTATAATAATTGGATCTCTTTAACCAATAAACCAACAATATGCACAGGTGCGTAGGCCAGTGGACATCAATGAAAGCAATAGAATACACCCTCACTGTATTTGCTCTGTACATGAGTATTTTCTTATTTAATGAAGCAACGTTTCGGTCCCTCAGGCATAACACATAATTTTAATTTTTTACAGAGTTACTTTATACAAACATTTGAAAAGGAATCAACCAATCACAATTGATTAGAGGAAGAGGTACAGCTTGTGATGATCATCCTCAATTTGCTGACATCATTTAAAGGCACAAGGACCCCAAAGAACTTTTACATTATTTCAGTTACATTCTAAAAAAATCACACCCGTGTGAACTGAGTGGTGTAAGGTCTTATATAGACTGATCAGCTGTGGTCTGACATAATGTCTGACGTAATGAAATCACACCCGTGTGAACTGGGTGACCATAGCAACCGTGCTCATTTTTTTAGCACAGACAGACAGACAAACAAAGCCAGTCGTAGGAGTGGTTTACACCACTCAAAAACATTATACGAGAAAAGATGTAAAGACAATTGGTTGTACAAATACATTAGGAAATCAACAAAGTCAACAATAACTTCCTAATTATGAATAATGTAAGTGACTGAGGATCCCTTGGAACCCCTCAAGGACCCCTTGGACGTGTGTCTGGTATGGCCTCAAGCAATGTCACAAATCTAGACCCTATTCTTTCCAAAAAAAAAGTATTATAAAAGAATAAATGTTATTATGGTATAAAATGGCAACCCCAGATTGTTAAACACTTGCATAATATTTATAGTTTGTTGGGGATATTAAAGTGCAGCTCTGGTCCATAGCTTTAAGGAACTCCTTCTGATGCTATGGACCGGAGCTAGGATAAGTGATGCTTTTACACCTCTGGCAGGGATTGGAGCTGAGCTGACACGGAATCATATTGAACCCAGGAGCCTCATTGGTGACCCAAGAGATACCTTAGGTCAAATAGGTCATACAAATCATTGAAGTCAATGCTGTCTCAGTGCTCTCTAGAGAAGTCAAGACAGTTTGAGTAGACAGAATATTAATATTATATTATAACACAATACATTTTGAAGACCTGGTCTACAGGCTACAACACATCGTGTTATGAGACACGCTCGTAGATGTGCTTATTTCTGGTAAGAGTGCACGTGATGGTGCTGCACCCAAAGCCAGTAATAGTATCCGTATGATGCATTTCATTATCAGACTTAAATTTATCATTAAATTTCTTGTATGCCCCAAAATGACTGGATATATAGCCTACAGCCTGGTTTTGTAACAGTTGTAGAAATATTAGACCTTAATTGTCGACTGTTGCATGTTTTTTCTTTCTTATTTTTCTCCTTTTTTTACATTTTGGACAAAATAGCCAATTTTACATCGATGTGCCCAGAATTCCCTAGTGCCCACCATATAAGGGTGCCCAACCCATGCACACCTTACCTATCCATCCTATCCTGTGGGCGGCCGGACCCCACTCGTAATCGTAGTTCCCTCAGCCCTGGTTCTCTCGTCTAGAACACTACGTTTCCCAGAATGCATAGCTTAGAAAGAGGGCGGGGAATTTGTTGGGCGCGCTATGAGGTTTGTTATTTGAAAGAAAATGGCGAATATCCGGATTGACTCAAGTCGCTCAACACAACAAGTTTATGGCTGTATTGGACGAGATAGGTAACGGTTTGTGTTTTCACCTAAAGTCAGTAAACTAAGAAATAAGAAGTGGTATGATATATTGTTTTTTTGGTACAGAGTGCAGTCCTTTTCTAACTTACTGATAACTCAAATGTTTGTGTTCTTGTCTCTGGGTGCTAGCTAATGTTAGCTGCAACGACTAACATTGCAATTTGCGACTAGACATTTAATCAAGCAGACGTTTTTATAAAGTGTGCCCTACGTTTTCATAGTTTTCTTCTTATTCGCTCATTCTGTTCTTAGCAGTGGCAAGAGTGTTGCTGTTGATGCCGGGGACAAGGACAAGAAGGTAAGAAATATTTGAGGCTGAGGCTGAGCTGAGGTCAGGTTTCAGCCTGGGACTGGATTAAAAGCCTTACATTAGCCAAACATTAGGCTACTGCAACAAGTGAACTACTGAATTATCATGTTTACAAAGGTCAATGTCGGTGAAGTACCTGTATCCAAAAGAGGTCGCTCCTCAAGTTCCAGCCCAGGACGACCACACAAGTCACCTCGCATGCAGTCTGAGTCCACAACACAGATGGATGGAGCACCAGAGGCATGCATGCAGGGAACTGCCACCATTGAATTACCAGTAATGGTGGGGCTGCTTTAATATACATTGTTACTTACTGGGTAGCTTAACCAATAATATGATTATGAATAATGATGATAATAGTGATACCTTATCAATTAATGTTTTGTATTCATAATTTAAGTATCTAAAGATGCACTGTTTTTAGTGCTGCTTTGAATGCTGTCTACATAGATGTGGACATTTTACTAAACAAGTTTTAGAGCTGACCCCAAGATACTTCAATTAATGAATAATGGAATGATTCATAATAGAATACATGCACGGAGTACAGTACTAGAGTGACATAGTTACTAGGCTGAGGACAGCTTATTAGCTGACCTTCAACAAGTGAATTACAATATATTGCATTATAACCTGGTTAATACAAAGGTCAATGTTGGTTACGTGAATTCCCCAATGTCCACAACACAGATGGATGGAGCACCAGAAACATCTAGTCTGGAGTTGGGATCAGTGGATACGCAGGGAGAGAACCTGGAACGAACGTCCCCCATCCAATGTCCACCAGCTGCACGGAGGAAGTCCTTAAGGAGGTCTACCATGGGCAGGCGCTCTCTTCCTGCTTGCCACAATCCTTTTCAGAGTGAGTACTGTCCTCTGTCCTCATCCTAGATATGAAAAGATGGCAAGAACATGGGCTGCTTAGTCATGACTTATCAGCAGTAGACATGACTAACTCATTCTGTTTCTCTTAGACCTCTGCCGAAGCATTAGCCCATCACTACCACAGCAAGAGAGGCTGGAGAAGCTTATGAAGGCTTCAATGGAGGTGAGTGTGTCATCACTGTCATGGCAGGCAGCAGGCCTACAATTATCTGCAGCTGCATTATCCGCAGAAATATTTAGTTGGAGTGGACAAGTGTTAAGTTCAGCTGTGGTGAATGTCACATGAATAGTTAGAGCAATGGAACAAATAAGACAAGAGTTGAGTTGCTTTGTGATTGTTGTCATAGCAGATTTTATTTTATGTTTAAATATTACATTTTTGTCCCTTAAACTTAAGGACCACTTCATCCTTTTTCATCCTACCTTTTATATAAATGGTCTTCTCTAATGCTTATTATAAAATGGTACCTTTTTTTTTGTCTACTTGGACTGTCTCAGAGGAGGTCTCTGGACAGTTCATAAACCTGTCTACCAGTGACATTGATGGAGAATCCAAGCTAATAGAAACAGAAGGCTTTCTTTTCCTGTAAAATGTGCATGTTATAATAGAAGCCGTCACTGTCAGTAGAGGGCGCCAGTCCACAGGTTTGTGTACTTTTTTTTTGCATTGAAACCCCCGGTTTTAGATCTCTTCATATAAGAACTGTGTTTGAAAAATAAACCGATCATCCCGGCCTTTTCACTCATATGGATATGAAGCATCGACTTCATATCCATATGAAGTCGATGCAACCCAGAGACTAAATTTCCGGGTAGCTGCAGCTGCCTGTCGCACAACAGAAACTGACATGTTAATTACGTTTTTTGTATTGATATTTAATGTTTTGTGGTTACTACGAGTCGAGTCACTGCCAGCTGAGCTTACGTCAACGAGGAATCTCAGGAACGCAATGTGTTGACAGCTGGGCGTGACGTATATTAGCAGCGACATTGCTTTCATACCCTTGTAGTTTCAAGGCTTTTGCGGCCACATTAATTCCATTTTCTCCAGAAACTGGCTGTATCAAATATTAATGGACATCATTAACGACGCACAGCCACCCCCCTGACCGAAAGGCCGGGATGATTGGTTTAATTTTCAAACGCAGTTCTTATATGAAGCCACCTAAACTTGAAATGGGGATTTCAATGCAAATAAAAAAATACATGAACCTGTGGACTGGCTCCCTCTACTGAAAGTGACGTCAGACTTCGGTGCTGTATTCTCACATTTATTTTAAAAGAAAAGTGAAATGTATTTCTAATTTAAATTCTGACTGCACATGATCAAAATACTGTAAAAATGATCTGTCCAAATTCTCCTAGTTGGAAATAGAGAGAACCCGTGATTCACTGCAGTCAACACCAAGCGCCTCATTGGAGACATTTGAAAAACAAGGTCAGTGTTGGTCCTATATACATTTGGTCGTATGTAATGTATTGGGTTAATAAAGCTCATCGTTTCTGTAAAGGAGGAAATATATTTGTTTTGAATATATTTGTCCTTTTTTGTTAGTTGAGGACATGCAGAAGGAATGGTGTTGTTTGGCCAAGGATATACATGTTAATAAGATGCCATATCACCAAATCCCAAGTAATACAGCTAGGTAAACCTCTTTTTAAAATATTTTATATACAACATAATGATTATACATTTCTCCCAAAATTGCCTTTAATGTTAAATGTACCTTCCTCGTTGCTTGGTTTTGACTCTAGTGACCCTGGGGTACAGCAGACCATGGAGCACATGCGACAATCAATCTGCAGGTATGTTAATTGCCATTGACAATCTTTTTCAGTTGTGAGATTTTATTTTTGCTTTAGTCCATGTGTTAAATTTAACACTTGGTAAAATACACAATTTAGTATTCAAAAAAAGCTTGAAATAACCTGCATGTGTCTGATCAAGTTCCAGTCATAGCATTTTTGTGTAGATGCCATCCAGGGTATTTTCCTGCTGTAGCCACTAACAGTTGCCCCTTGAGGTCATCTCCCATCTCTGATTTAAACAATCTCCTTATCCCAAGGCATTCCAGGCAATTGCCCTTTTTCACCCCATTACAATATTTAGTGTGAGTGTTGGTGATCTTTTTAAAGACTGTTTATTTACCCACAAAATAATACTTTTATATTTATTATACCCACCTTATTTTGAAGGCTACAGTTGGAGGGTGCATCTTGGGAAGAACTGCTGAACAAACACCGAAGTAAAGCAGAAGCATTGACAAGGTGAAACTGTCCTCGATGGATTCTATATTGCTATTTATTACAAGAGTTTGGGCTATCCAAGCATTAAATAATTCTGTTGTCTACCCTAGACGGGGTGCATACTTAGTTTAGACTAGTCATTGGTTAGACATGGGTTAAGGTTAGGTTTAGGTGTGCTGCCCCGTGGGAGGTTAGGTTTAGGGTGAGGGTGGTTTCCGAGGCTAAGACTGAAGTCATCACTAAAACATAGCCTACTTAATTTGTTTAGAAACACAAATCTAATCAGTCCTTGTGAGTAGGAAAGTGAAGAATGTAGCCGTTTTCATTTTTAAGTCTAAAGTTATTCTTGATGATGCACCAATAAAATCGTTTTGGAGAACATGCAAACCAATCAAAGTTGAAACTTGGAGAAAGCCATTGATGTTGAAAGGGGAGTTGCACCACTCAGTTCACACAGGTGTGATTTTTATACTAATAATAATAAAAGTGTCTCTCCTTTGCAACAGGAAAGTAGAAAAGGGTCTGGAGAGCGGTGTAGTGTTGGACTCCGCCTATGTGGTCCAATGTTCCCAATACAAACTCATACAGACTAAACCAGATTACCGTGGCATCCTCCACCAACAACTACCCTGTTTGCAGACTATGGAGCTGGCGGTATGTTGGAAATATCATATCAGTTGCTGAAACACACCAGCAAGGCAGTTGTTTTTGTGAAATGGCTTGTACTTGGAACATGAAACTCCTAGACGGGTGGAAGGAAAATTCCACAGTTGTCTATTTGAATTGTTTCATTATATTCACTTTTTTTAATATCTCAAATTGTACCTGGCCCCACCAACAGATGGACTCTCAGCGTAAGATGGCACAAGAGCTTCTGGCCATCCACGACCGGGCACAGTTATTGGTGACAGAGACCAGTAGGAGATTGAGATTAGGTATTACATTCTTTTTTTCTGCCACTTTTGCTATGTAGTTATTGTATGCCTTTTTACTGAGCAATGATCTGCAATTATTTTAATGTATTATTTCCCTACTTCAGAGGCAGAGGCAGAATTCCAAACCCAGTCATGTGACAACATCAGACATCTGTTGATGGCAACGAAGGATCCACCTCTTATAAATAAATAAATAAATGGGAGAAAGGTGTGTGGGTATAGAGCGTTGCAGTACTGCCCCCTCGAGAGACCCGAAAAATAATTCCCCGTTCATAGACTTTTCAAAAAGTATTTATTTAAAGACGTTTGCGCTGCGGACAAAGCCAACTCGAGTTGTGACAAATCATGACAATAAACGCAATGTTTTGGGCCGAACAAATAATTAGAAAGAAGAAAAAAAGTGTTTTTTCTTCTTTTGTAATTATTTGTTTGGTACAAAATATTGTGTTTGTCATAATTTGTCACAACTCGAGTTGGCTTTGTACGACGCTTAAAAGGTCTTTAAATAAATACTTTTTGTCAAAGTATTTATTTAAAAAAGTTTTTGAAATGTCTATGGGGAAAATGCATTGGGAATTATTTCCTGGGCATGGTGTCGTCATGAAAGGGGGTGGGACTGCGACGCTCTATACAGATTCCTTTTTTCCCAGAATTGTAAATAAGTCATTTATATATTTTATGTATGTTTTGTCTTCTACATTATGTAGGCCTGTGTACATATTTTTTTGTTTATTACCTGCATTATTGTATGTAGTAAACTTGTTTCAGGTGTTTTACAAACTGAAATGGTTAACTACAGGTTTTTTTCCCCCTCATTTCTAGGTAATGCATGACTTTGACCACCAGGTGGCAATGCTGCCACTCTTTTCAAAACTAACATTGTCTTAACTATTTCTACTGAATGAACTAAAAGTTATTTGTTTCTCAGAGAATTTGTGCATCCTGTAAATGATCAAAGAACAGATGGAGATTAACATTTTTTTTTTAAACTTTGTATTTGCATTGATTCTCAGCTAGTGATATAATCGAGGCAAATTGTATTGATTTCATTTTACTAAATTTTCTCTAAATGTATTGCCATCAGAATTATTTGTGTTTTACAAGCAGTGAGTGGTCAAGTTGTTTGTCCAAATGATATTTGAGTAAATCTTTTTTTTTGCAAATAAAGTGTAATTCAAGAATAACGAGATGCTTGTGAACTCTATTTGAAAATGTGCATGACAATATATTTTTTGACCTATTGATTATAGAATGGCCATTTTCGTCAAATAAGAAACTTCACAGTTTTCCAAAGCCTGACGCAGTATGTACAATGCTTGATATTTACTCTGCTCAGTGCTCATGGTGCAGCATCTATTCCACCCCACCAGTGTCCCTGACCATTCAGAGGAGGCCCCTCCCCCACAGTGACTCACTCCCATCTCTTGCATTTGACTGGGTCACTGAGGCAGAACGAAGCTTTGACATTGTGCCAGTCAAAGCATCAGTCTAATTCTCTATCATGTTTTCACCCAATAGTGTTTCTACTAATTTTCCTGTTCCGATGTGTAGCAAGAAAATCTGATCAAGAGAGGGAAACTGCTGTGTTACACTAGTCTTCAGCAAGGTGTGGGTGATGCTCGTAATTGTATTCATTTATGTTGGGGGTGGTGTGGTTGGGGTGACCGTGAGCCTTTGAGTAAAGGAAGATGGTTCACAGCAGGAAAGATCGATTCTTATTTAGATGAAAATGAGGCTTGATGCTTGTGGTGAGAGGAGGGAGCTTACATACTAAGAAGTTCATAGCAGTGCTCTTTAAATCAATCATTCACCATAACACAGGTTGCTTAAATTGTTTTCTCACATTTTTCAACTTTTTCCAGATCACAACAATATTGGTTAATACATGTGATCACCTGCTGCCACTATCCTATGTCTAACTTGAGGATGATATCACCAAGCTGTATACTTGTACTGTTATAACTTAAGTTAGTCGTATGTGTTTATTATTATTGGCCCTTATCAAAGAAGATACCCTGTACAAAAGGAATACACAACATGTCCTGTACTACTGTAGTTGCCAGGTCTATTATACTTGTATGCACATGCAAAGAGCAAAGGCTGACTGTATTCTCTAGTCTTGCTCTCTCTAACTTTAGATTGATTAGCTACAGATTGTAGTAGATGGATGTGTGGAGAGTCAGCATAAACCACTGCCAGTTTGGTCCCACTCCCGCATGCGCACCCATCATCTCTCCAATACAGCACACGAGGCTGCACCTCTCCTCCACGTCCATTCAGCTAGCCATTCGTCTTGGGAAGCTGTCTTTCTGATCTGAGTGATAAACTACAGCAGAATTGTCCACGTTCGCAGAAAAAAACGAGGACACTTGTTTTCAATCTGTGCTGTCTACATTTTCATACTGAAAGACAGATGGGATGTTTCATTCATTGGCAGCTTTGGACAGCAATCCAATGTAACAGATGCTGTTACATTGGCCATGCACTTATTGTTATTATATTTTTACCTCTAATATTGCTCAATAAAATTGCCATGATCTGTATTCATAATAGAATGAGTAATTGTCTCCAATATAACTCATGAGCCAAACAAAGTGATTCATATTCTCGGCTATTATTTCACTTTTACATTTACACTTTAAGCAGATGGGATTAGTGTGTTTTACTTTTACTTATATAAATGACTATTTAACATGAGCATCACCATTGTTGGTGATATAGGCCTATCCTATTAAAATATGTACTAGCAGGAGCATGTACTTTTGAAGCATGGAGTTTACCAAGGCACCCACCCGCCTGTCCTTGATACTGGATACAGGAAGAGTGGGAACAGTGGGCACCTTGAGGTGAAATTGGCTATTTAAATAATATATAATTGTTAATGTAAAGTACATGATTTGAACATGCACAGTTCACAATTATCAGACCTTAACTGTCAAATGTTCAAGTATGTTTAAATCATGCATAAATGATAAATTAAAAGACCATATTCCAAATTATTTCTTTTTAGTAACCTCAAGGTGCCCACTCTTACTGACTGTTACCCTAGTATACCCCCCACCCCCCCTTGCATGTTTGTTTTGAAATGTAAAGTCCCAGGTTAGATGTAATTAATAGTAATGTATTTATTTAATAGACATTTTTTTTTCGGTATACCAGGTTGACCGTTGATCATGGACATGAGCAGTGGCCTAGCTGCTCACCCAATTGTTTTGATTGAGGACAGGAACGCATTTAATTATAGCCTATTAATTATAGGTTAACATTTATTTTCAGGTAATCTGGGCGACCGATTTAAATAGAGCCCCATTACCCCATATGTTGAGAAACCGTCCAATTCGAAAAGAGACATGAATGTACTAGTAAGTAAGTAACAGTAACAGTATAACAGTATAATAAACAGTAACAGTATAATAAAGGTCGGCTTGCAGAAAGCCCGTCTTGTTTTTACATTGAAAAAATAAGTTATCGTGTCGCTCCTGCGCGCCACATCGCCGCTCTGATCGCTATAATACTCCCTCATATTGTTAAGTAGCTGGATGATTGGGTGTCGTTTTATGGCATACTGATTAGCCCACAACACGCAAGCGCGCATCGCTCACTCACTCACTGGTGTTCAACGAGCGCACACACACACACAGCACACGACAACAATGGCACTCCGTGCTGCCTGCTAGTCTGTTTTGATGGGTAACCTCTCATAATAACAGGCTTCATCGGGTGGGGAGTTTGCTTGATGGTTTCGCGTCTAGTAGTGGTGCAAGCGGGGTACATTCTTTTAATGCACAGTAATTGCGTGCACAGAAAAAAAGCATTGTGCATATTTTTTTCTTTTACTTTGACAATGACAATGTGCTCGGCGCTATAGTCCGCCTGCAGCTCCCACATTGTGTTCATGTGTGGCTGTGGCTGCTGCTAGCAGGCAGGCAGGCAGCTCGTCACTGCTGCTTTTTTTCCTCCAGCAAAGCAGCTCCACTGGCTCTGCCTCGTCGTCTCTCTGTGCAGTTAGCTCGCTGCTACAGTTAGCTGCACGGCGGCGGCTCCATTGACTCTGGAGAATAAAGTGGGGGAAACGCGGGCGAATGTAGAGCGAAATCCGCTTTGCCGTCTTTTTCTTTAGCATACAACGGGGCTGGTTCCGACACTAGCTCGTCTTGGGGATCGGGTAGGTTCATCGAGTGTTGTGTGTATGATTTGTAGCAAGGAGGAGATACTTTGCTGGGCTGGCTAGCTACACTGGCTAGCTGTTTGTGTGTATTCTTCGACTGAGCCTGGGGAAGGGAAGGGGGAAAAACGACGGGCGAGTTTTTTTTTTTCTTTGAAAGTATGGATGACCAGATCAGGATGATGACGGGCCTCGCAGGACTCGGGGGACAATCGCAAGCCGACGTCGGAGACCCCGACTCGGTCAGAAAGCAGCTCGGTCAGCCCCAGCAAGACATCGGGGATATTCTACAGCAAATAATGGCCATCACCGACGAGAGCCTGGACGAAGCACAGGCCAGGTAAGAGCAAAATGTTTCCCCCCCACACACACGGGCAGCGATCGTCGCCGATCGAGCTATGCTGTTTTATAAGAACGCAAAAGTTTTGATTGGAATATGCACGTTACTTTAGTTCCACACTTTATATGATTATAACAAGTCTATTACACACTTGAAACGAGCGTTTTAGGCTTTAACTTGTATACGGCACGAATACTTACTGCTTTAATATACTTTGAAGACATGTTTTCTGCGTTCTCCAGTTTCTGCCCTTTGTGTCTAGCGTTTAATCTGGATTTGTATGTTTTATTAACACACGCACCTGGGTAGACGTGGAGATGACTACCCGGTCTGTGATAATAAGTAAAAAAAAAAGTTTGGTCTCCAATTACAATGTTATAAAGATGGCCTGGACATTTATTTGGACTTAGTAACTACATAGAACTCGGGTCGTGTAACTCTAGTGTAAGGTTGTATAATCCAATGCATTCCTAAAACGTGTCTTTGATATCATAGAGAACTTTTGGGTTTCGGAGGCCTCTAAAAACGCCAAGCGACTCGACATAACTTCAGATGTTTTGGGAATTTTTGATAATCCATCATCAGTGACCAACAACCCAGGCGATCGGTGTTTGCTATAGTTTTGTCCGTTTTTTAGTAACAGTCAATCAAGACATTAGGTCATGCTACAAAATCTTTGATGTAATGCTAAACACAGATTTGTAGGTTTGATGTATTTGAATATTTTATTAGACATAAATGTCTAATGCACGAAGTACAGTCAGACATTTGAGATAAAAGGATAACCCAAAAGTCCTAAAGGACTTGTTTCCATTGTTGGCCTATGTATTCAGTTCATCAACATAGCATAAAGAAATAACACAAATACAATATAATCACCTGCGCCTAGTAAAATGTAGACTACCACAGCCATGTTATCTAATTGGGTGGATGATGTCTGTTGGCTTTCTCAAACGTCTCTTTCTATCTAATGAGCTAGTGTCGATAATGTTAGCCATTGAAATGCAAATTAGATTGGTAAATTAAGGTATGGATTATTATGGATGGCCTTAAATTAGGCCATATCAGCCTGGTACTGGCACATGATGACAGCAGTCATCCTCATGCCTCTCTTCACTGCTGGTAATATTTGCATTGAGGTTATGTTTACATATCATGGAATCAGGAGTGCATGCGTGTATAACAATAAGCAAGTGACCCACATTCATTTGCCATGTGGCTTGGAGGAGCATAAAGGTCATCTTAAAGTTGAAGCGTTAGTATTTTTAACAATAGGCAGCGTCCACTGCAATACTGTGGCCATAGTGTGATGTGTCATTAGCTAGTGATTTTCCACCCAACATTTGACCACCTGGTTCTCTTAATTAATTCACTCCTCTTTCACTCCCTCCCTCCCTGGTGTTCATCCTTTTCATTGTGTGCTGGGTGCAATCAATTCTCCTATAATGTGTACGCGAGTGCAGCTGTCCACAAATCGAGTTTCTATTAATGAGATAGGGGTGTGTGTGTGTGTGGTGGGGGGGAGATGCTCTACTGGCAGCTTATGAACACTGGGTTATTACCTTTTTTTGGTTGACTTAATGGCTCTAGATTTTAAGTGAAATGTGTTCACTATGCCCCCCCAGTGCTCCTTTAGTTTTAAATTTCTAATTAGCCTTGTGTTGCTTTTGTCTTTTTAGGGTTGGTTTTTCGTGAATAGCCATCTTGGAGATGAATACCATTTACAAAATGTAGATATGGGAGTGTGATATACCATATACTTTTCATGGATGCAAAAGCCTAATCTAATTAAGAAGCATGTGTAATAGACTAGGTTATTAGTCTAGTATAGTTAAAACAATATTTAAAAGTGGAAGCTGTTCCTGTAGTGAGTAGAGGAGTGTATAGAACTCTGGACCCCTACTCGGCATGTCTCCCCTGTGACATGTGTTGATGTGTGTGTTGACACTTAACTTTTGGATAGAAGACTTACACTTGGACTATTTAGCACGTTATCCACTTCGGATAACATTAGGTATATATACTTTGTCATAGCAAAAATAGCCGATCTACAATGTTCTATGCGATCTACAAATGACATGCTCAAAATAGGGATGCTGTGTTGAAAATGGTTCAACAGAAATACGTGATTCTGTGTACCTGATGATGATGATGATGATGATGAAGTAATTCAACTGACAAAAGTCCCAGGCTCTGAATAGGAGTTTATTAGTGGCAGATGGAGAAGACATGTTTTTCCAGCCACAGCCTACAATGTAGTCTCTACATTTACCAGCATCTGGCTGTGATGCTGTTTTCCCGCTCAGGTCTACCCTATCGAAAAGACAAAACGCATGCAGGCTTGTCATGTCAGGACAGTAAGCAGCCTAGGTCTACTAGTGCTTGCTAACACTATTCTAGCAGCAGTAGTATAGCAACAGCAGCTGGAATTGCTTAGAATGTGTGCAAACATCATCACAATAATTACTTTGACATTTTTGGTATCCACAGAATATTCTTCCCCTTAGTTCCGATCGACTAATAAAATGTGTGAGGTTGCTCATGAGGGAGGGTGATGCCCTTGTCGTGGAGTGTGGGAGACAGTGTGCTGGGATAGGGAGTGGTGTGGGCGGCACAGGGACACGGTGCGGTGCAGCGTACCCTACCTGCACGTTGCCCTCCCTCATCCTCTCACCCTGTCACCATATGTTCAGATGCTGGCCAGAGGAGTCACCGGCGCATTCGCATTGGGGCGGATCAGACGACACCACAGAGGGAGGGGGAGCTAGGGGGGGCACGGCAGGGGGTGGCCTGCCACTCAACTTCCAGCACAGGTCAGTACAGGACCGCATGAGCACCCCCCCTCCTCCTCCTGCTCAGTCACAATCCTCCATGATGAAGGCACCCCACCCCCCCAACTCAAATCCAGCAGTGACAACATAAAACTGATAATGCAAGTGGTCACAAGACACGTCCATCACTCTAGACACATACTACTCGCCATAAGAAACTACTGTGCTAATAGCTATCCTTCCTTACAGATATGTCAAAACACACTCGTTATCTAAAGGCTATACAAGCTAAATATTTCTTTAAATATAATCGTTAAACGCACCACACGCTGTGCTGGCCGCACACGACTGGACTTGATGTTGAGGTCAGGCGTAGCCTTATCATACTCATCTGTGATTGTCTGTAATGTGTTTCTGGTGATGTGTTTTGGATAGACAGTCTAAAAATAGACTGAATTAGAAGGCTTTGTAAACTCATTGTATTCATTCATTTTTTCCCGCTCAACTTGAATTGATTGTTGTGCATGAATCCTTGTGTTCCTTTTTCAATCATGGTTCAAAAGTATTATGTAATAAAAGATGTGGAATGCAGGTTTTGCCCTTTCATGTGCTTCTTGTAACTGGTAACAATATTCATATATCTGCTCATGCCTTTTTGTGTAGGCTTTTATTGCCTTAATAAATATATTTTATATTTATATACTCAAGTTTACAGACCACGCAAATTATAAATATGTCATGGTTCTCTTGTTATGTGTGGTTTTATGTGTCAATGTGAGTTACAGACTTGAGAAATGCAACGATTCGTATGCATCCGTTCTGCCGTGCTCTGATGTCTTTAGTTTGCAGTCATTTCATTTCATTTGGTGAAATTAGCTCAAATATAAGCTCACAACGGATCGCGTTGAGAGCTTGTGGATTTGCTAATTTTGTCAAACAAAAGAAAATCCTGGGGGGCGCCGGTCAACTAAGTACCGTATATAGAGTTTTGAGTGGTTATGGGATTACTATTACTAATGTGTCACTCTAGGCTCGGGCATTTGCTGTAGTTGTGAGAAATCATTTGTTTGTAGTAACTTGTGCATTTTGTGCTGTGTTTGTGTGTTTTCCCCCCTCAAGTGGACAAATCAGGGCACAATGAAGGATGAATACCATCTCTTTTTGCCTTTGGGCTAATTTTGACAAATTAGATTTAACCTAATGTAGTCCCATCAGTTTGCCATGAACTGAACTGTAGATTACATCTTTCTGTAAAGGGCACAAAGTTGGATTACTTTGTATTGACTGTGGAACCAGATGCACAATTACGTTGTACTCATGGCTAAACATCAGCACATACAGTATATGTGCATAGTGTATATACTGTATACCACACTATAACATGTGAACATTTTAACATTAAATGGCAAACTTGGCAATGGGGATGCTTTTGGGCTGTCAAAGGCATCTAGACATTAAAATTGTCTAATTCTATTTTGTGCTCTTTTTATTATGTCTCCCTGTGCACTTGAGCATGATGTGATATCATAAGGCTTTATATAATTGCCAAGCGAATGCATAATTCTCAGCATTAATATTTGTGGAAAACTACCACATACTTGACTGTTTGAGTCAACGACTACTTCTACCTGCCTTATAAAAAAAGGACATGGAAAGCCTTGTAATGGAGATCTGTTTATCCTAATCCTGCTTTCCCCTCTCTCTCTCCCTCTCTCTTCTGTTCTCTGCTCTCTTGTAGGAAACATGCCCTGAACTGTCACAGAATGAAGCCAGCCCTCTTCAGTGTTCTCTGTGAGATCAAAGAGAAGACGGGTGAGTCTCTTCTTCTCTTGCTCTCTTTGTATTCTCACAGTCTGCTCGGCTTGCTTGTCAGTGTTGAGATACAGTGTATCAGTGGCTGCTTTGCTCCACTAATGGATTCCTTGATGCAAGGTTGATCTTTCATTGGCCTTGAAGTGAACTTCATTGATTATATATCGATCCCATTGGTTGTAGCACTGATTTAGCTGCAAGGGATTGAATCTGTATCATTAGGTCAGGCTTATTCTTCTTAATTATTCCTGATTTCCCTTGTAGTTTTGGCCACGTCATTTTAGAACCTTGACCTATGGTAGACCTATCGAGACTTCACTCTGACAACTCGGACTAATCTTATTTGACTTAACCCCATTGAAACAGAGCTAGCGCTAGTAGAAAATACTACTTAATTGTTTGTATACTCGAACCCGCGACATGCTGTCAGGCTGGATGACCAGCCTATAGGTGCCCGGACCGCTACGCCGGCCCAGGCCATTGATTTCTATTAAGCCAGAATTCATATATTCACCGTATTTTAGCTTCCCCCGATTCACGGGGTCTTCTTCTCCTTGTGGACAGTGAATGGCAAGCGGACATGTTCAAGGATGCAGCTGTTATTATGTTAATACAGCAACACAATTGAATAACCTTTTTAATCATATTGTTTAATCAGAAACTATGTTGGATAATGTCTTTTGGCTAATTGTTTATTGGTGATTTTGAATACTTTTGTTCTGTAGAGCGATTTGAACTTGTCTTAGTTGGTATGTTAGGAAATATGTATTTCTAATTAGTATGTAATTACGCTTATAGATTGACTATATCCACTGGATAATTTCAAATATACTGGATGTGAAGTAAAATCTCAAATGAACAAAATGTCAAGTGAACACCTAGAATAGAAGCCTTATTCAGAGTAAACTGGATGCCTATTCTTATCTTGTTAGCTATTCCAGTCAGCTAGCTGACAGATTTCTAGTATGGTTCAAAAGCGGAGGGCAGGAGTAGATGGCAGATTGATGGTTATGGTAGTGTGAATGGGGTGGGGTTTTGGAATTCTCTCCCACTCTCCATCCCTCTCTCCATCTTTCCTCTGTATCTCCTCTAACAGCAAATGTCCCCAGTTCAAATACAATTTGTAAGTGCAGCAGCACTGGTTCCAGTTGTGACCCTCCTGTCAATAATGTATTATTGCTCTCCAGCGATTGGAGGAAAGTAAAGGGTAGGCTTGAGTGAGTGGGGTAGGGCACCTTGTTTCCCAGGCAACCAGTGGTCTTATTTACCCTAATGCCATTCACTTTGATTTTTTTTCCACATTTACTCTCCCGGCAAACAAGAGAAAGGGCTTATATGATTGTGCCGAACCGTAGGCCAGAGAGAGAGAGAGAAAGAAAACAAGAACCCACACTCGTAGGTATGATGACGTTAATGTCACTATCTTCCACCAATTTTGAGGTTGGCAGGTGGGTGTTTCCTTGCTTTGCGGATGAATGTGCCAGCCTTAAAGGGACACTTCACCTCTCTTGCAACCAGATCTTATTTTAATGAAGTTTGGGAAACACTTTCCTGGGGTTTTTATGTGGGTAATGTGTGTTTTTAGATATTTTAGTATCTCAAGGTGTCCATGATGTCAAAGACACTGGGCTCACTTCCTTCCTGGACTACAATTCCCATAATGCTTTAGTGCACTGCTCCTTGTGGATAGGGGGGGGGGCTGTCTTACTGAGACAACATGTAGTCCAGGAAGTAAGTGACATCATGGACACTTTGAAATACTAAAATATCTAAAAACACAAATTACCCACATAAAAACCCCAGTAAAGTGTTTCTTGTCTCCCAAACATAATTAAAATAAGATCTGGTTGCAAAAGGGGTGAAGTGTCCATTTAAAGGCTGTGTTGTGGAGATCCTAGCTGCCTGCCATGTGGTGGTACCCTCCTATCAGCACCATGCATGTACCTGACATGCTGCTCCCCAGTAGACCCCCTGCAGGCTCCATTATGTGCCTCTGGAATGTGAATTGACTTCTGCTGTGCCACTCATGGAAGGCTCAATCAGTCAGTAGTATCTCTGCAGATACCCCCCCCCCCCCCACATACCCCCCCCCCCCCCACACACACACACACACACACACATTGAACAAGGGATAAAAGCAACCTCGGTCTTGGGTCTACTCCTGCTGCTTCGGTCTTGCCCGCCCCCCACCCCACCCCACCCCTTTGCCTCACTCCCGTTCTTGAAAGAGAAGACTTGCTCTGAACTCGGGGCTTTGATATGGTAATGTAATGGTGGCGGGGGAGTGGGGGAGGGGAGGTGAATTCCTCTGAGTGCTGCAGTTGGTTAGATTGTTTTCATTGTAAAGGAAATGTTCTGCGCAAATGCCAGCAACCCCCCCCCCCCCCCCCTCTCTCCTTTTCCACTACTCTGCTACAGTGCTTGTGTTGTCCTGAGCTTTCACATTTAAACATGACCTTGATTTGCGTTGAATTTTTCAGTTTTGTTAATTCGTTGTCAAAGAATCTCCGGGAAAAATGTGAGCCTCGGTACTTGGAGGGAGAGAGGCAAATGATCAAAGTTGAAGAGACAATGGCTTTGCTTCAGCTCGAGTTCTTTTCCCCCCTCACTCTCATGGGTATTTGCTGTAAAAATAGCTCTTGGTGCAGTGGGACAGCTTATGCCAAAATCTTTCAAAAGCCACTGCAGTTTTCTCAGGCAGAAGTTTTTGATTTGGTTTGGTGGTGTTCCTCCTTTCTTTTTTGGGTATTTCTCCCCTACTTTTGTCATTGTTGACAATTTATTTGACCTATTACCATGCTGTAGGCTATCTACTTTTCTATCATACAATTCCACTATTTTTGAATTTTTTCCAAATACGATTATTACGATGAAGGAAAAGTGTGGCGGCGTGTAACCTCAAATATCCCTATTATTTCCTGAAACATTTCACTTTTAAGCTTAGGTAGGGTTAACCATATTCTGAATTCCCAAAAAGAGAACACATGTGCATGTGTAGTGGGTGCGCGAAAACAAATTGGGCGTTGCGTTTCTGTTTGAATAGAAAATTCAGATGTCTAAAGAATCTATAACAAAAATTATGTATTTATTTAAAGCAGTGGCTCTCAAAGGTGTGATCCAGGGACCATCTTGGTTCCTTACAGGTCTGTACATATGGAACCAAATGGACCTTTACAGGACTGTAACTCTGAGAGTGTACAAATGGACCCTTGTAGGTCTATAACTCTGAGAGTGTACAAATGGACCCTTACAGGTCTGTAACTCTGAGAGTGTACAAATGGACCCTTACAGGTCTGTAACTCTGAGAGTGTACAAATGGACCCTTGCAGGTCTATAACTCTGAGAGTGTACTACAAATGGAACCAAATGGTCCCTTTTTATAACTCTAAACTAAACTCTGAGACTGTACAAATGGAGTGAAATGTGACTGTTATGGGTCCATTTGGTTTTATTTGTACACTCAGAGTTAAGGAGGTCTTTGAAATTAAAACGTTTGAGAACCACTGCTTTAAAGTACTTCTGCATGCAATATCTTAACACATTACTTTTTTTTTAAATCGTCCAAAAAAGGCTGGGTACTCATAACATGGGGCGCTCCACGTCACTATTCTGACTGGTAATCCAGTCTGGCAGTGTGCCGCGGGTTCGACTCCCGATCCCGACGACCCTCACTGCATGTCACCCCCCCATCTCTCTCCCCATTTCCTGTCGGCCTACTGTGACTAACCCTCTACAAAAAAATGGCGAAAGGCACAAAAAATATATAAAAAAATAAATAAGCCTATATATATGGGCAATAGTTTTGGAACTCGTACATTGAACTTTTACTTCCAACTGAGTTCAGTATTATCTCCCCTGAAAAGTAATGGGTTTTCTCACAGCCCCTTTTTCCATTTTTTCAAAATGTTTTGTATGCATGTTACATATCAGTATAATATCATTGGACACGACACTGCGTAAATGTTTCTCTTCCATATAATTTTATATTTTTTATGGAGGGACAGACAGTAGGCTGAAATGGGGAGATAGATGGGGGGGGATGACATGCAGTAAAGGGAGTCGAACCCACGGCACACTGCCAGACTGGATTGCCAGCCACGGTGCCTGGACCACTGAGCCACGGCCCAGGCCCACAGGACGGAACATTAATGATATCATAACGGAGCGCATCGCTCCACAGGCTGGGAGCGCCTGTTAGGCAACATTCAATGTCATTTCCAGTTAGGACGTCATCCAAAGTGGTCCCCCTCCAATTTAGTCGATGAAATCGAAAATCTTAAAACGTGAATAACTCTTGATCTAAATCAATCTGTCCAATTCTAACCAAAGATTATGTTTTTGACGGCCCATCGCGGTCCCGTCGCTAGTCGCGTTAGAAGTAATCATACCTCCTGTTGTTGTCGATCGCCTCGGGTGTTTTGGCTACATCTAGCTACTTCAGCTACATCCATGATGGCGCCTGGTGCACCTTGAAATACGCTCCGTAGCTGCAAATCGCTGGGCGCCCTGATTTAATGGTCCTAAATACCCCCGGGCGTTCGGAGTGTTAACCATATGTTCAGTGTGTTGCAGTGAGATTCACTGTGGGTATATAATTGACAAACAAGTTTTATATATATATTTTTTTTGAGTGCTCGGATCTCTTTTTTTGAGTCTATATTTTCCCTTTGATCCTAGAAGCACCTAATCTCCTGTGAGCACCCGTTTGGCCTCTGTGTTTTTCTCTAAGTTTTATTATAATGTTATAGTTTAGAATTGGAAGAGTTAGAATTTTTTCCCCTGGTGCCTGGGGGTCAACATAGTGTTTAAGTGTGACTGTCTTAACCTGTAGGAATAACACATGCTGTGTTCTTTGACTTTTGTCCTTTTTTACGAACCAAATATCCCTAATTAGTAATTGTTTGTTGTCTGTTGCAGCTGTAAAAAAACAACACGAACCAGTGCTGCTAAGAGTAACGACACACTGTAGCTGACATCTGCTTGTTCAAAGTCAACAAACACAGGAATTGGCAACACCAATGAAAATCTAATTATCATTTTAAAACCTTCACATTAGAGCCTATGTGTGAGTTTTAACAAAAGGCACCTTGATGAAGGTTGTTACAGTGATAAAGCTAACAAGTTCAGAACCTGTGATCAATAAGGAGATGTTTCACAGCAGTGCGTTGTTAATTGGTAGAAAATCTTTTCTCTACAGCAGTGGTTCACAACCTATGTGTTGGTACCCACTACCTAGTCTACCCACATACATTTAGGATGGCTCCCCAGATGACAATGAAGAGACAATTTAAGGACCTTTAGACCTTAATTACTTAAAAAATAAAGCCCATTAATGCATCAAACGTAACCAACAGACTACTATAAAAGCTGGTCATACATTGGCCAATTTGTCAAATAATATAAGAAAGGTCTGTGTATTTTGTGAAAAATTGAAAATAAAAACAAAATATATATATAAGAAAATTGTGATAATAGCCGATCCACAAGCCTGTACATCTGCTATTTTCACTATGTATCTGTGGAGCCAGCCGAGTAGGGGGTCCCCAGTTCAAATATGATTATTTTGGGGGGTCATGAGTCACGACCTGGAAAGGTTGCGAACCACTGCTCTACAGAGCGTGTTGTAAACATTGCAGCAGGATCAACAAGACTCAGACTCTACTGCACCTCTTCTGAAATCTCCCAGACACATTACCACTTATTATAATCTCTAAATTTCCATTTATGTCTGTGTTGATATGAGATTTTCTTCCATATTTTCTGCATTGTAAAAATCATAGGGCCCTACATCACACAATAATCGGAGGCGACAATCATGCCCATCTGGCCAAACCGTTGGGATGGGCTAATTGTGGGTCGAATTGTCCATTTTATTGCCATGTGTAACTACGACTTTATCTGCCCTTTACTCTATCAAAGCCAGAAGCCTCAGCCATCCTGGCTTTGATAGTGTAAAAGGCCTGAAGTCCAGTGAATGACGAGCTGTATTAAAACATGTTCATTATTATTCATTTTCAAAGAGCTTCATTTTGAGTTCAGGCGTAAAATTTTATGAGTTGTTGGAAACCTCAGACTTTTATTATATAGTTTTACGAGGGAAAGCCTGCTGTGCCTGTTAACTGAAGAGCGGTAAAAGGTTTCAGAAGAAGGAAAAAATGGTTTGAGACATTACCAGCCCTGGTAGACAGAATGAAGAAGACAGAGGTCTTGTTGCATCATGAAGGCTCTAGAATCTAGACTCTAGATAATTTGATCAAGTGCTCCCCTACTGTACAGAGGTACACCGTCATCCAAGCTTCTTACATGGCAAATCCCAGAGCACTATATCAGAGAGTTCATACACGTCTCTCGTTCTATTTACATTTGATCTTTATGCAGCGGAGCTGGGTCATTTCATTGCTTTTGCCGGCATATATGTTGTGGTTTGTGGTGCCCTGCCACTCAATCCGTTTTTCTCCTCTCCTCCTCTGCAGAAGAGAATGAAAAAAGATAGAGTGTGAGAGGGGGGGCCGGGGGGGGGGGCACCGGACCGATAGAGGGAGATTGATGAGGCAGTAAGAGCAGCAGTAATTACTCGGTGTCCATTCCCGAAGCCAGATTGGCAGACGGCTAATATCACACAGACCCCTGGCCCTGACAGACACCCCTTCCCCCCCAGCCCCGACACAAGCCCTCCGACTGGGGAGGCAGGAGCACCCCAACCCTTAGCTCAGGCCTAATGGTGTGTGGGCTGACTGCTTTTCCCATGTGGTATTATTCCTGTAGGAATTGGGCCTCTGCATGTTTGGGAGGGAAATGTTGTATGGCTGTATATAGAGGATGGGTATGACTGTGGAATGACTTTGCTTAGGTGCACTGCATTGGACTGTGGAGGACCAAACATAAGGAGTTCAATAATGTGTTTAATTCTAAAATTAGGTATTTAGCTGACCTACCTAGTAATTCCTTGACAATGTTGACATGTGAAAAAAACATGTTTGAACTCACTGTTGGGGATCTTCATATTGAATTGTGTCTTGCCTTCAAAGTTACTGTCAAATTAATAATGGTAATAATAATAATTTGTTTGCAACACACTTTTCTTAAAGAAAAAAAAGTGATATGCTGCACATAATTCATGTTGTACTGAGTGACCCATCAGACGGTTCCACGATCACCCACAGAGCGTTGAAGGTCCGAGGCTGACGCCTACCTCTTCATCTCTTCTGACCTCCCTCTCAGCCTCTCACACAGCTTTGAGCTTTAGCTTTAAAGGCAACCAACGTCTCTTTAATTAAAGATATGTAAATGTGGCCTCAGCTGGATTGCATTAGTTCGGTGGTGGGGGGTTTAAGAGTGTCATAGCACAGCTCCTAATCCTGACTAATTAAGGATTAATTACAATTGATGGGAGCCTTCCACCCCTCTGTAGCATGGCACATTGCAGTCCCAGGCAGTATGTTTGTATATTTCACACCATGCCACGCAATGGGGAGATGGAGATATCAGGGCTGGTGGGGTGAGGGGTGGGGGCCAAACACAAGCCATCCCAGGATCCAGAGCATGTTTGGGGTTATTGAAGACACCGAGGGGGGGAGGGAGGGAGGGAGGGAGGGAGGGACGGACGGACCCCCACTCATTCTAAGCCTCAGGAGATCTTGGTCATGGAGCGAGTCTAGATGGATGACACTAGGACTGACGTATTAGGGCTAGTAGCCGCTAATCTAGAATAAGCTGTATGTCTCACGCAAAGGTGTGAACACACATACAACACAGCCTTATCACTTGTCTAGAGGATGAGGATGAGTTGTGAAGAGCTGCTGCTGTCGGCCTGTCACTTTATGTGGCCTCTGTTATGTGTGCTTGTGTTACCTAAGGGTGGTTCTCAACCTGTGGGTCGGGACTCCCAGGGCGGTCCCCACATTGTGAAAATAACTGATCTACAAGCTCACACCGGCGACACCGCCTCGCAACACGAGGTGTTGTGAGCTTGTTTCACAATATTTATCTGTGGAACCGAGTCAAACAATATTGAATGCCTCAATTCCTACATTCCAGTGTGGTGTGATCCCCAGTTCAAATAGGATTATTTTGGGGGGTCACGACCTGAAAAGGTTGAGAACCACTGTATTACATGTCAACACATTCATGCAAGGTGTGGGGGAAAGTTACAGTTGTGATTATACACATTGTCAGACTATGTAAGTTGACAAGTCTACATGTCACATTGTGCATCGAAACTATGACCAGCGACTGCCAACGTATGCCAGGGCAATGTTTCGCCACAAGAAAACACAAAAGGGAAAGCAGGAAAATGTTGGCCCGGTCTTGGCTTGACAGAAGAGGACCACGTGGTTTGGCAATTCTCCAAATGGAGCCTTCTAATACCTCCAGACGTGTTTCACCAAACTGTCTGCACATAGAGCTAGCAGATCATAATTATTTCTGCATGCTTTAACATGGGGTTGGGAAATTAACCAAAAGTATTATCATATCAATCCTATGAGAACCGACATGAGAACCGACATTTAGAACCTCTAACCAAACTAATTAATTGAATAATCGAGAAACAGGTTTTTTTCCCATATTTATTTTTCCATCTCTTAAATATGAATGCATCGATGCAAAAAATATATATTCCATTTTTTATGAGTAAAATTGAACAGATTGGATAATTAAGCCCTGTATTAAACAGCATGACTGCTGGTAGAATGTTCCATTTGGCTTGCACTGCATAGGCATCAGGAGTCAGGACTGCTCCTAAAATAGTTGATAGATTCAGAGGATGTATGACTTACATAGAGTCAATGTGTTGGCCCAGCTCTCTCTCTCTCTCTCTCTCTCTCTCTCTCTCTCTCTCTCTCCGGTAACATCTGACTGTGTCATAATGCTTGTTCACTTGTTATGAATGTGTGCTGCTCTTCTGATCTATTGCTTAATTGCCACCTAATTTGCATAACAGTGCAAATTAACGACCTCTCAAATGAGCGTTCATTTTTCACAAAGTCTTTAGGAGCTCCTTAAGAGTCTTGCTAATGAGCACAGGAGGCAGCTGGCCTGATGAGAGTTGGAGAGATGGAGATAGCTAGGGACTGTGGGGGGAGAGCTAACAAACCTTATCCTCTTCCTGACTATGAAATTACACACTTCCATTTCCTCTGTCTTACTTACTAGGTATGTTGTGTTTACAAATTCAGATACAGGCGCTCAACTAACCGCAGGAACCGCAGTCGGCTCTGCTAGTAGCTCGTATTCACTCTAAGTACTTGTGTATTACAAAATGATGATGCCACTGTTAAATGTGTGGTTCAGGTCGTTTACAGATTTTATTTTTGGTAGCCATTTCTGATTAGTTAGGTGTAGGTTAAAAATATATAAATAGGTCGTAGTCACGATGCCAAAATGTGTTATTATAAGACCAACGTTTCTTCCCTGAAGAAGGCATTTTGTTGCCGAAACATTGGTCTTATACCGGTAATATAAGGTTTTTGCATCGTGAGACTACGAGTTGTGCGACCTCCGTTTTCAAGTTTTGTCCCCCATGGTCAACACCTCCCCACTATTGGTGTGCGCTTCTACCTCTGTTTGTAAAAAATATATAAATGAAAATCATTGTTGATCATTTTTACGTGATAAATATACTGTATATACAGTTTAGTTTTTTGTAAATGCACAGTTATACTGTTCAGTCAATGTGAAATTTGTTTAGGGGAAGACCATACATAATTTATAGAACCTAAAGAAGGGGTCTAGCTTTCAAAAAAAGATAATGATCTGATGGATGAGTTTGATAGTGCACTGGATTGTTTGTTTGTGTGTCGGTGAACTGACACGGATAACGGAAGGCGTGTGTGCATGCGTGTGCGCCCACCCTAAAAGTGGGTATGCAACAGTCACTGCTCCGGTCTCGATCTCTTCTGTTAATTAAGGGCTGATTAATGATGTGTTGGATTGGAGTGTTTGCCCAAGGTGTGAGTACTACAATTCATGTCTTAATCAGGCCACAATGTGTTTACTGTGTGTGTGTGTGTGTGTGTGTGTGTGTGTGTGTGTGTGCCTGTGTCGTGCCTGCACGCACGCGCATGAGGATGCATGCAACAAGGTTGTGGTGATATAGACAAACAGATGCTGATTAGTGTGAGCTGCATAAAGAAGGAATGGACATATGGATTGTGCTTATTAAGTTCACTGTCCTGCACAATAACACAACTTTTGAGAGTATAAAATGGGAAAGTAGAATGAGTCCAGGTCCATATACAGTAACTATTCCTGAGTCCAGGTCCATATACAGTAACTATTCCTGAGTCCAGGTCCATATACAGTAACTATTCCTGAGTCCGATTCGCTGGGTCCAGGTCCATATACAGTAACTATTCCTGAGTCCGATTCGCTGGGTCCAGGTCCATATACAGTAACTATTCCTGAGTCCGATTCGCTGCACGTTGACTTCAAGTTCTATTTTTCTAAGTATGTGAGAAATTGTCCTTCTGAATCCTTCTCTTTTAAGCTGCGATTCGTCCTTTACAAAACGAGTGCTGAATTTTCCAGTGTTCATGATACAAATTCAATATCATCAGATATCATAAAACGAATTGTTTGATAAAATATGCATAAGTTAGCCTTACGCAGCTACGCTTTAGCTGAAAATCATGCTTGGCATGACCTTTTAGTTCCAGTTACTGTTTTCCAAATTGAAACAAGATATCTGCCCTGTACGGGGTATGTTTATTGTATTCAAAAAGTAGAGCACGCACAGCCAATCTGGTAAACAGATGCTGGACAGACTGAGAAGGGTAGAATTTGTCAAGACTGGTTCCCTTTGTTATTTGACAATTTCTTTTCGATTCTCAAATTAGAAAATAAAGGTAGTCACAAGAGAGGATTTGTGGGTTTCCTCAAACCACATTGGGATAAAATGTATGTAATGTATGCAGCATGCACAATAACTTTTTTTTATCTTAACGTTTGTTGTCAAATGCAATTGTGCTTGAAATGCAACTTGCATTAGTTAATTTCAGTACCATTTCAAGGTAGTCATCCCAAATTTCCAATTCATTGTTAAAAACCAAAAGCAGATGTGATTTTGCATATTCAGCCTAGAGCTTAGACTGGGCCAAAAAGAACGATTGCTCATTCTGTGTGAGCCTGGCACAGGCCCGTCCCATGGCTGCATTTATGGGTCCATGCTGATTGTTTATTTCATTGTGTAATGTTTTATAACTTATGATGTAACTTAACTGTAACTAATACATACCTAGGCTGTATAAAATTATGATCATCACAACAAATAGTGCAACCAAGACCCATCCCAAAAAATACGCTATACTGTACACTACGGGGTGCAGATTAGACACGCCAACGGACATGCGGAAACAACGGTCAGACATGCGGTCGGACGTGCGCTGCTCCCGTGCTTGCGGTTAGGTTAGGGTTTGAGGTAGGTTGTCGGTCTAATGACAGTCAGACCAATAGTATGTCTAAACTAAAGCCTGTACTCGTACACTACACTGTAGTGTACTGTAGTGACTACAGTATAGCGGAGCGGCCAGAGGGGAAATGGAGGGAAATTCCTACCCAATCCCCTGGCTGGTCTGCTCTCTGGTTCGGTCAGAGAATCCAACCTCTATTTTAGGCATATGGAACCTGAATGAATCTCTGGGTTTGAAGAGTTCTCAATGGGCCTGATTTTATTATCGGGAGCAATTAGGGCTTCAGAGTCTTGCTCAAGAACACTTCGACACTATCTCTTTATTGAACGTAAACTTGCCATCTCTTCAAATATTTTTTGGGGCCATCTGAGAAAATACATACACAACTTAGCGGGGGTCGCGCACCAACAATAACGCGTGGTGCTGCTGCTACATGTTGTGAGCTTGCAGATCGGCTATTTGTAGAGCACGACACGATGCACAAAAGAGTATGAATCAGACATTATTATCCCACCCGTGGCCACCATTTATCTGTACAGTTTGTAGCTCACAGGACTTATAAAAAACATACATCTGATTACATCCAACCAGGCTCAGGCATGAAGTCAAATTCCACCTGTTGTCCTTGAGTAAAAGCCACCTTGTCGTCTGCAACCACATTATTCAGACCTTCGTGATCATTTATTATCGAGACAGGGGAGACGGATTATCCCCCTGCAGTAGATCTTTGTGACTACAGGCAGACAGTGTTCTATAGATGGGGTTTAATCCAAATGCTTTCATGTTGTATGCTCTCATGATGCTAGGAGACGAGACAAAACCCTTGGCTGTTTGGTCAGTTCATATGATCTTTTGTTTACTGTTAAGCGTTGGCTAACTACTAAGGTTGAATATATCGGCAATCGTGGATTGGATGTGTCCATCGCCGAATATTTTTATTAGGTGATTTTCTCTGCGATTTTTTAAAATAATACTCAACCTTATCGAAAATCCAACTCTTCAAATGTAGCCCAATTAAGCTGTACAGCGAAATAAAGTGTGAGTAAAATGCGAATCAATTTGGGCCAGCAAACTCAGCCGCCGGTGGAAACCCCCTCCTCCCCTTGTAATGTTAAGCCCCTTTGCCCCAGCAGCATCGGGGAAGTTACTGTACATGTTCTACGTCCGTCAGTCGGGACCCAGTTTAATATACAGTCACACCAGAATGCACACTGCTGTCTCGTGTCTCATCACCACTGACGTGCTTCAATGTGCGACCCGTGAAGTCGGGGAAAGAATAAAAAAAAAGAACAGGAAAACACGAGGAGTGGCAAAGCAACAAGCTTTGCCACTCCATGGCTACCACGGTAGCCATGGTGGTGATGTTAGGCTGTCTGATTCAACTTCATCTCCGCCTGTAATCTAGCTTATTTTGTTATTGAGAACATGAACGTGCAGTCAGTTTATTTTGTTATTGACAACATGAACGTGCAGTCAGTTTATTTTGTTATTGACAACATGAACGTGCAGTCAGTTTATTTTGTTATTGACAACATGAACGTGCAGTCATGTTCTTACCCTGACACCATTGACAACATGACCGTGCAGTCATGTTCTCACCCTGACACCATTGACAACATGACCGTGCAGTCATGTTCTAACCCTGACACCATTGACAACATGACCGTGCAGTCATGTTCTTACCCTGACACCATTGCGATAGGAAAGATTTGGCATATTGCCCAACCTTACTAACTACCTTAGCTTGCATCAACCAGTCTGGTCTCTAGCATAGTGAAGCCCTTAAGATAATTGATCCCAGTATTTTTTTCTCAAAAGGATTTGGTATTTGCCATTGGTTACTTGGAACATTCACGTTCTATGTTGTCAGTTTGAAATGTCCTACTGTTGCTTGGAGGATAGTTTCAACCTGTGGATTCAGGATCTGTCTCCAATGCCACAGACATATTTCTCTTCTGCTAGGCACATCAAACAAACTCTTTTAATTCCCTGTGAAGAGTTAACTTTATTTTTTTCTTGTTTTGAAATGGTGCAGCTGTAGCTTTGTTTTTGTTTTTTAAGGTGGTTTGTACCCATCTGTCTCTTTTTGTTGACCAATGTTGTATCATCCACCCTTGTTTATATCCATCTGGATATGAATTTGAGGCCAATGCAGCCACAACCAATGTGTTTACTTATCATATTCTTTAGTGGTGTGGTTGAGATTTATTTGTACAGCGATTTTCCGTGGCAAATTTGCATATTTATGTCGCATATTTCTATTATGAAAAAAACCCATCTCTCTCTGTCTCTCTGACCCATTCTCTTTATCTGAATTCTCAGCCTGTAATGAAAGGAAAAGCTCTGATGTTTTCACAGTCGTATCTTTTTTTCCCCCCTCTCTCGCTCTCTGGCACTTCTGCACTCTGAATTCTGTATATTTCTGTAGTGCCCCCCTCTCTCTCTCTCTCTCTCTCTCTCTCTCTCTTGCTCTCACACACACATCTCATGTGACTCCCTTTTTTTCAATTCTCCTTGGTTCTCCTTCCACCCGCTCTCTCCTCTTACCTTTTTTCTTCTCCTCTCTTTCTCGCTCTCTCTCTCGCTCTCTCTCGCTCCCTTGCTCTCTCCCAGTGAAAGGCTGAGAATACCCAAGGGAGCTGATGCAATTAAAATGCTAATCCTGTCTGTCTACAGAGAGAGGGAGAGAGGGGGGGGCTGACAGCATGAGGGATTGCGGCTCACATGGAGAACTCGACTGAAATGGAGAACAGAGGGGGGAGGGGGGGGGGGGGGGGGGGTGCCAAGAGGGGGGAGGGTTCTTTGGGGAGGGGGGGGGGGGGGCAGAGAGGCCAGAGTGAAAAAGGGGATGCGTGCAGGAGGGGAGAGAGAGAGAGAGAGAGGGAGAGAGAGAGAGAGAAAAGACAGACTGGGATAGAGCAATGTGCTCCGAGCTGAGCAGTGATATACTGACTACGTTTAAGGAGCATCTCTCCCGATGTGTGGAAGATATTACAGCTAATGTACAGTGCTACGCTGTCGGTCTGGTCGTTCGCCCTCGCCTAACTCCACTCCGTGTGCTGCTCCGATGTTGTGTCTGCGCCGCACGCACGCCGTGTTTTCCATACCGGTCGTGTGCAGAGAAATGAGAATGATTATGTATGCAGTGGAAACCCAGCTGGATTCCCTGAATATTTCATAGTATGGGCTGCTTGCGCCGTCTCTCAACGCCACACATCCTCCTAGCCAGGGTGGAGAGCTGGCTGGGTGTGCATAATGGTGTGTTTTTTTTTTAAGAGCAGCTTCGCGATGCAGCTATGTGGGCCTTGAGCCTAATTCATACTGTGTTGAATGGCCATGGTGTAAAACGAAAACGATGCGTAACTTATCAACAAGAAAAGTGTTGACACTTTTTAAAGTTGAAAATACATCACTTTTGCGATTAACCCATTAAGACCGTAGGCCGATTCTACAAATGCCATCTAAATCTGTAGTTCTACTCACATTTTTGAAGATTTCTCAAAATGTTCACATAGAGCAGATGCACAAGCTTGCATATCTGCTATTTTTAATATCAATGCAAAAAAAATCTAAAATGAGTAAATGCTTTCCTGGTTTTAAATGGGTTAAGACAAAGTATAAATTGGCTTTAGGCTGACTCCATACATTTGAGGTGAAGAGAATTTCTGCATCACAATAGTACTATTTGCTTTGTGCAATGAAAACAGCCCAGTGCTGCTGGCAAAACCCGCTTGATAAGAAATGGAAACCAAACTGGTTTGATTTTTTTTTAAACAGCCAGACAATGTTCATGCCTGCAGGGCTTTCCTTTCTCCCCCCCCCCCCCCTCCCCTTTATTCTGGCCAACGGTTGCTTGGTTGAGTAGAAGAATTCAGATTTCTTAATGCTCTCTTCTTATCCATGTCATGTGTTCCTTATTCGGTACAGTATCCTTAACTCATCTCAACAGTCACCGCGTAGCCTCTTGTCTCTAGGCCCTCCTATACTGTGTGTATATGAATGCAGTTGTGGGTAATCATGGCTTAATTGGAGTAATTAGGAGAATGTGAGGGCATTAGGCTACAGCTGGGGGCCATAATGAGGAGCGTGGGGGGGGGGCTGAGTGAGAAGCCTTGAGAGGCCTCGTCACCCTCTTGGCTGTAGGTCAGGTGGTGTCCTGCCTGTGCAGTGTATAAAAATGTGTGTATGAATACACAGTCTGCATGTCGCGATGGAAGATGGACCTCTTCCTCCACCGCTAATGGCTCCAGACCAGCTGCATCGGGAACGGGGTGGCCCGGGATTGGCCGAGGCAGGACGACCCAGACTAAGTCTGAACATGCACGAAAAGTCCACGTCAAATCAAAATCAGAGCGCACGCAGGCACGTCATCCGGCTAGCTTTATGGCCAAACCGCTGAGGCCTGGTCTCGTGAGTTCTAGACCAGTGGTTCCCAAACCGTTTAGCCTGTGACCCAAAACAGAAATGAGATATTCACCTGGGACCCAAACTGAAGAAATGAAGAAATTTTTTCAGTAATTATTTTTCAGAAATTCCATACATTTGAACAAATAGTTGATTAATTACAAGCTCACAATGTGGTGCGAAGCAACTGTAGATCTGCTATTTTCACTTTGTTCAAATTCATGGAATTTCTTAGATTTTTATTTTTTTTGTTCATGAAATTACTGAAAAAATCATTAAAGTTTGTTTTTAATTCATGAAAAGTTTTTTTTTTTTTTGGGAATGTTTTTGAAAATGTTTTGAAATATTATAAAAACCAAATGTAGGAAACAAAAACTAAGGGGACTCATAACAATGTGTCAGTGACCCACAAATGGGTCCCGACCCAGTGTTTGGGAACCGGTGGTCTAGACTATGGCCACCATGTACCTATGTGGTAAATAGGTATACTGTCAGTGGCTGAAGGGGAAGACAGAGGAGAGGAGGGAGTGGTGTTGGTGGGCGAATCGGGGTCATTAGTTCAGTCGGCTGGGTCTGCTGCATTCCTGGGCCCTGAGAAGGGGGAGCAAGAGAGAAGGAATGTGACTCGGAGGCAAGCGAAGACCTAAGTGGAGGGAGAGAAACAGGCAAGAAGGAACAAGAAAAAAAAATCTGAGGTGGAAAAAAAGTTTGAATCTTAACAGGAGACTCTGAAAAATAGGGAAAGAGCAACTGGACATTGTGATGCAGTTAAAAATGGAAGAATGCATACATTTCACAGCTGTTATTTGTTATAAACTACATGATGTATTCATTGGCTGCCATTCTCTTCCTTGGTGAGTTTTACAGTACAGCAAATACTGTAAAACGGAATGCAAGCTCTCTCAATGGTGAACCTTTTGTTATCATCTTGAAGACAGCTCAGGTTGTTGATGGTGTGTAACCAGCAAAGCTGCTAAATAAGTAATTCACCTGACTCTGAATGAGATGAGTACACCCCCTGAGCTTTGACCAAGTAGCATAACCCCAAACTCTTTGCGTTTCCAATTAGGATTAATCTCATCATCCATATCTGATGGATGACATGTTTTTACCTTAACATGTCTGTTTTTACTGTTTGAGGTTACCTTTCATATTTTATTGCTCGACAACACTGTGATGAATCATGATAGGATGCAAATTATTTTTTCTATTAACTTAGTAAATAGTGAGAGGGAAAAATAAACTTCAATGTCTACAGCAAAGAAAGACTTCTGTAGTTGAAACTTTGTGTGTGTGTGTGTGTGTGTGTGTGTGTGTGTGTGTGTGTGTGTGTGTGTGTGTGTGTGTGTGTGTGTGTGTGTGTGTGTGTGTGTGTGTGTGTGTGTGTGTGTGTGTGTGTGTGTGTGTGTGTGTGTGTGTGTGTGTGTGTGTGTGTGTGTGTGTGTGTGTGTGTGTGTGTGTGTGTGTGTGTGTGTGTGTGTGTGTGTGTGTGTGAGAGAGAAACTGTGAGAGAGAGATGAGCACATGGCTGAAGGCTGACAGAGGTCTTGGTTTAATACAGTGGTGGAGTGGAGCGGCTGAAAGCTATACTTATGGCCAGCGGGGCTCATAGTGACAGCACATGCACTCCCATTACTAGTGCCATGCCTCATGTGACTCTCTCCCTGGCAGGTTGCCACTGAGGGGCTACACTGCCCTCTGCTGTTTGGAATATGTCGGGAGCTGTGACAGTATAGGCTCATTGAGGATTCAGCCTGATGGCTCTGCCCTGCTGCTGTGACTCAGGACAGGGAACGTTTGCCTGGGTTTTGACAGCTCTGCACAATTTTAGCATTGATAAGGTGTCCTCCTGTGCACTCCTTAGAGCCCACAGTATTAGCCTGGTGTATGGGGGGGGGGGGGGCTGCCATTTCGGCTTTCAAAGTACTTTATCCACTTTAACCCATTAAGATGAGAGGCCGATTCTACGGAAGCGCATGTTTCGTGTCAGTGGTCCGTTGTCAATGTTGTCATGTCAACAACCCCCAAAATGATATGTATTTGACTGCCGAACCCCACACCTCAAAATATTGTTTCCCAGAAGCAAAGATTTGAGTAAAAAATCTCCGCTTTAAAAACTGCATATATTCAAAGATTTGCGTAATAGCCAATTATAAAATATGGTTAAAGAGGTTCAAATCTAAAGTGTGTGTGACACAGATGCTTTCCCGGTCTTAATGGGTTAACCCATGCATCCATATTTTGGGCACATTTTCAAAACCTGAATGACTGAATAAATAAATCTCTCTTTCTCTCTCTCTCCCTCTCCTAGTGCTAAGTATCCGGGGCGTGCAGGAGGAGGAACCTCAGGACCCTCAGATCATGCGTCTGGACAACATGCTGTTGGCGGAGGGCGTGTCGGGACCCGAGAAGGGCGGAGGCTCGGCGGCAGCGGCCGCAGCCGCAGCGGCGGCCGGGGGCTCGCCCAACGACGGCAGCATCGAGCACTCGGACTACAGGGCCAAGTTAGCCCAGATCCGCCAGATATACCACTCTGAGCTGGAGAAATACGAGCAGGTTGGTTGCTTCTACAACTGTACATGCCATCTATCTAAAAATGCACCACATCTTTGTGGGTACGTCTGTAGTCCACGTAACTCGAGAACCGGTCGCCCCACCGACTTCGAATTTGACACACGCGTCCCGCACCACCACAGGGAGTGCAATGCCCGGTGTCAAGTTCGTCGGGTCGACGGTTGCCCAGAACCAGCACAAATGCCTCTGCCCAGGCTCCGGACAGGGCCCAAATCCAGTTCACCCCTACATCTCCATATATGGAGCTGGCCTGTTCTGACATCACAATGACGTTCTGACATCATAATGATGCGTGACCTCGCCCTTTATTAGCCAATTGATCACACCTGATCACCCCTCCAACGGGCACTGTTCTAGTAGTACTAAATGCAAGTGTAAAGTGTAAATGTGTATATTTTGGTATAATGGTATGATTCGATGGTGGTTGTCTTTATGGTTGGGTGTTATGGAAACAACTTAACAAGTCTAATCTCAACAATGTTTTTGACAAAATACCTTTATCTCGATAGTGGATAGAATATTAATATTTATTTATTTATTTTGAATTCCTAAATGGCAAAATTAGCCAATGTATAAGCTTACAATGTCTCACAATGCAACAAGTGCAACAATGCAACAAGATACAGCGAGTTTGTAGATTGTGTATTTAAAAAAAAAAACCCACTTGTGTCCTATCACGATATAACAATATCCAAAGTCCCAGCTGATGGCAAGTCTCTAACCATATCAATATAATATACAGTAGATATATTGCCCAGCCCTGCTTGTCTTCCCATAATGAAGTTCCTCTCGCTACTTTGTCACTCCAGGCATGCAGTGAGTTCACCAACCACGTGATGAACCTGCTGAGGGAGCAGTCTCGCACACGGCCCATCTCTCCAAAGGAAATTGAGCGAATGGTTGCCATCATCCATCGCAAGTTCAGCTCCATCCAGATGCAGCTCAAACAAAGCACCTGCGAGGCCGTCATGATCCTGCGTTCCCGCTTCCTTGACGCCAGGTATGTCTGTCTGTGATGATGGTGTCCGTTTTCACTGCCTGTGGGGGTTGGAGCAGTAGTTTTCAAAGTAGGGTCCTTGGGGGGGGGGGGGGGGGGGGGGGGGGTTACAGGGAGTCCCTCACCAGTCTCTTAACCACATGAAGCCTAGCATCCCATTTCTGGGGTGAACATTTGTTGAAAATAGCTACAAGCTCACAAGGCGGTGTGGAGCTTTTAAATCGGCTAGAGATTTGGTGTAGAGGGCCCCCTGGAGGACCCTGGTTAATTAAGAACATGGGGTTTAATTGGTTAATTTCCCATCATTCAATTCACTTGAACTAATTACGATGCAAACAAATGTCACGAGTGACTCTTCTAACATGGAAGTAGGGGTGATACTGAAACTAATGTATAATTATGACATTTAAACAATTTAATTTAAACAAAAGACACACTAGGACAGAATCTTTTTAAATTGGGGGTCATGGCATAATGAAAGTCTAAATGGGAGTCAGTGACATGAAAAGCCCATGTTGTTAAGCCTGATTTAGACTTTGTCGTTTACCAGTGTTGTGCGCTGAACTACAAGGTCTGCTATTCTGCCTTGCAACAAACGTATCTGCATGTCTGTCTCTGTGATTAGAGGTAGTACTCCAAATGATGTGAACACGTCGAGGTATTGGCGTGTCGTGCATGTTGGTCATTTGCATCTTTTCTTTTTTGTTTGTCAGGCGTAAGAGGCGTAACTTCAACAAGCAAGCAACAGAGGTGCTGAACGAGTACTTCTACTCCCACCTGTCCAACCCTTATCCCAGCGAGGAGGCCAAAGAGGAACTGGCCAAAAAGTGTGCGATCACCGTCTCTCAGGTGAGCAGCACAGCCAATACACTCACTAGATCAGTGGTTCCCAAACCATTTAGCCTGTGACCCAAAAGAGAAATTAGACATTTGCCCGGTAACCAAACTAGTGAAAATAGCAGATCTACAAGCTCACAACGTTGTGAGCTTGTAGATCTATTAATTTCACTACTTCTTAAACATTACATTTGTTTTCTAATTTATGGCGTTTCTTTGATTTTTCTTTTATTTCTTCATGAAATTACTGGAAAAATTAAAAAATATATAATTGGCCATTTGATGCAGCCAATGTGTCCAGATTTCTGAAGACTTTAAATCCCTATTTAGAACAGGTCATAGGCAAATGTTTTCTAAAATACCTCATCTACAAGCTCACAAAGCATAGCAATGTGCTAAAATGACCCTTTCTCACACAAAATATTAGTCAAAACATCTGTAGTCTAGGACGACCAATGGAGCCGGGCGGGGAGGGCCATCTTTGTCAGTGTACTACCTGTTAAGCACGGAGCGGAACTGTGAACAATAGCGTGTTTCCCTGCATGCATTGCTTCCTCCTGGAGAAACTCCTCACTCCTCCTCAGGTGAAAATAAACTGCCGTCATCAGATGAGACGTGGTTGTGTGTGCACTTCCTAGGACCAACTGTACAAGTTAGAAGTGAAGTGGGAATATGGAATTGGCATAATCACAAAATTGGGAGGGAAAAAAGTATGGAAAAAAAGAATGTCTACATCTCGTTCTCTTCCTCAGGTTTCTAATTGGTTCGGCAACAAGAGAATACGCTACAAGAAGAACATTGGTAAGTTCCAGGAGGAAGCGAACCTCTACGCAGTTAAAACAGCGGTGGATGCTGCCAATGTGTCGGCGCAGGCTAGCCAGGCAAACTCTCCAGCGACGCCCAACTCAGGTACCACGTGTTCCATTAGTCTCTCATAGCCCTCCCCTTGTCATTGGACCTCAGTGCCTCTATACACACATACATACACACACACACTCACACTTAAGTTCATACTAGGCTGATAAAACAAATGTGATCAGAGTCCCTTCCTGTCCTGAGGCGATCCCAGACTGCACAAGAAACTGGATCTTGCAGTCAGGCTGGCCAGCTGGCACACAACATGCATGTGTGAAGCCGAGTTGAATCATCCTATTTCATGTCACGTCAATTGACTGGCAATGAGCGACATGTGAAGCAGAGCAGGCCTTAGTAACTTACACAGTATGGGCTGGGCGATGGATAAAATGTCACAATAGTGGGGGTGACTGTTGCTGCTTTCATAAAATATCGATATATTGCCCACAATGCCCAGCCCAAACAAACAGAAACAGACACATGCTTTTATTTGATGTATTTGACCTGCTGTCTGTGTTCTTGCTTAATTTAAGCAACATAATTCCAAAGGCGTCTGCATTTCTTTTTTACTGACTGCTCGATATGTTTGTTTGTTTTGACACAATTATCTACTCGAGTTTGTTATCACAATATGTTTCTGGGTTTCAGAACCTTATCTTGGCCTCCAATCACGAAAATGGCCTCTTCATTACACAACATTGTGTCAACAATGAACAAACAAAGATGGCAGAAATGTATGCAAAGATTTTGTTGGACATTTTAACCTGCTAGCCATTAAGTTTACCTATTTGACCACGATCATTCAAGACATGCAAGGAAGGAATTGATTGGCAATTTGACCTTTTCAAATGGTAAATACTAAATAGTACAAATCATACATTAGATGCCAGGGTAAAATAATTCTGATATAAACAAATATCCTTTGTACTTGTCAGAGAAGGTGATTGACTGATTGTTGTCTCTGTTATAGTAGCTTGCTACTAATATTGAGTTTTACAAGAGACTTACTTAACTCCTATATTGTGCAGTCTGGGGTACCTTAGGTCTCTGCTTGCATGAGTACAGTAGTACATGGAACTTGTGATGTGTGATATGTCTGCTGGTTTGTTGTTAAGTGTATGTTCAGAACATTGAGGATGTAGCTTGACCCATGTTGAAAATTTTCATTGATCATCCATATTGATCTTAATGGATTTTAGTTGCGACAACTAATTGCTAAAATCCATAAATAATACTTGACAATCAATTAATAAGGCTTTGTTAGCCGCTATTCAGTATCGGTAAAGCCCTTATTCAGTATCGGTCTGATACTGGACAAAAACAACGCATCAGATGTGGATTCAAAATTAAAAAAAATAAAACATAATCTGACGAGATCGATTGACAAATCCAGCCTGCAACATTACCAAAGCGCCTTGGACAAAGGCGTTATATAAATGCACCATTTACCATAGTGTAGCAGCATTTATTTATTAGCACATCAGAGCTGCCTGCAGTCGTCATGTCAGTTTTTTTTACGCTTGGGTTGGAGTAAAGCTAAACCTATTCAATGTGAGTGTTTTTATGATTGACGGCAGTATTTCACAGCTTATTAACAGCTTTGTTGTTTTTAAGAGAATTAAAATTTGTATTTGGATTGCTATTCGGTATTGTCAGATACTCAAGGTTGTGTTTCAGAAATTAAAAAGGCATCCTTAGTTATTGATTTATGTCCGTCAATCATCCTCATTGCTCATTTTACTATATGTAATGATGTCTCACCCTGCTTGCTATTTGGAGTGCAATGTGGGGTCTTTCTATGCACGTGCGCGCACACAAGCTGATACTAGTAACCTCTATTTGCTAAGTTGCAGATAGGAGCAGGTAGGTGCTCACTCAGTTAATTCTACTCATAGATGCAGCATGTTGTGAACAGTGGTGGAAAGTTTACTTTACTGGAGTATTTCCAATTTACTATAATTTTACATCTACTCCACAGTACTACATCTCAGAGAGAAATATTGTACTTTTACTCCACTACAAACATTTGAAAACCTTAGTTACTTTGTAGATTTTGATCATTACTAATAGAAGACATACAGTAACCACTTCAGCCCTATATACTACATAGGCCATTTGAAAAGAGACAATCTGCTTTTTTCAAAAAGATTTGTATACATTTTATACATTTGACTACTTTTGTACTGTAACAATAACCAAGTATTTCTACATTGCAGTATTGATACCTTTACTTGGTTAAAAAATGTCAGTACTTTTTCCACCAATGGTTGCAATCAGTTTATGTAAAAGTTAAATTCCCTTTGTCTTCCATAACTGTCAGTCAAACACCTGAGCACAATATCAACCTCTGATGACGGAGGAACTTCACCAAGTCAGTGGAGCCGACATTTGACTTAAATATTCACTCAATAGTCCAAATAAAAACAAAGGTGTAACCTTAAATTATTATACCTTAATAAATATGCTTGGTTTGGTTAATCTGTGGAAATGCACTTGAAGTGTTTATGTGAGCATAACGGATGTCACATGTACATATTGATTGATAAGCTGAAGGGCCCCTGGCCACCAGGCCTTCAAAATGAGACGTGCCTAATAGCTCCCGTTGGTGTTGGGAGAGATTGGTGACGCATTAGTGGCTTCCAGGCATTTCATTAATCTGGGTCAGTTGGCTTTGGACCGCTTGGTTAAGGTTTTCATGGGCGTTTTGGTTCATTATCCCAGTATTGTAAATAAGATGCAGTCATGATCAATATATCATGTTGAAGCTGTGGCGGAGGTCATGAGGCGTGACCGTACTATTGGCAATCAGTGCCCATGACCACCAGTGACCTTTGACCCCAGGGCACCCTGACATGCCTGATTGGCTGCGTGTATTGCCTACAGGGTCATCGGGGTCATATAACTTGTCTCACACAGGTGACGCCTACCTCGGCCTGCGTTCACTCAACGGGGAGGGTCTCAACATAGCCCCCTCCCTGCAGCCGCAGGTATGCAATAAGGACATCTGCAGAACCTACCCCCAATGCCCTCAACTCAGCCCCCTGATGTCCCTGGACACTCAGCCCCCTGATGTCCCTGGACACTCAGCCCCTAGTGTAGCACCCTCTTGCCCTGACCTCACCCCGGATGTTGCCCTGTAATTACCTTTATCCCCTTCCTGTGCTCTGTGGTTCCCTGACCCGTTTAGCCAGTGTAGTGAACGTGGTACTTCAGCCCAACCCCATCACCACTATTAGTGCATGTGTTCCCTTCAGACCATCTCAAACCATTCCATCTCTGCACATTAAATTTCCTCAGATCTGACCACCTTTGTGTTTGTGCCCTGTGTTTGTGGTACCCTGAGTGCCCCTTGTTTGTGGTACCCTGGCATCCTATAGTGTGTGTGTGTAGTTTCAATGTACATATTATAGATTCTTTGATATTATACTGTTTAGACTGATATTAGGTTGTTGGTTTTCCTTTGATCCTAGATTACTATTTCTATGCATTTGACGTATTATTGAGTATCTGCCAAATGCCTAAATTGTACCCTGTACTGTGTGTGTGCGGTACCCTACTAAAGCTCTGCATCAGGAGCCAGGATCCTGCAGGAGCTGTGGCAATTATTTCGGTAGCAGGTGGTATATAAAAAAATCACACCCGTGTGAAGTGAGGGGCGCTGTTATCATCTTCCAACATCGCTACCAATGTATATATACATCTTTTGGCGTAATTATCAGACAAAACAAACATGGACAAAACAAACATTAAACTCTGTTCATTTCAATGGGGTTTTTAATGTTTGTTTAAGGAAAAACAAAGCGCCCCTCAATAACCTGCGGGCAGGTCAAAAAAACCAAACAAACCTGCAGGTCCCCCAAAGTCCTGATATAGCACACCTGTAACCTGAAGCATGTGTGGTGCTTTATTTTAACACAGGGTGGAGCCCTGTGCAGGACTGTTTTCTTAATCCCACTCTCTCTCTATCACTCGCTCACTCACTCACTCACTCGCTCGCTCGCTCGCTCGCTCACTCACTCACTCACTCACTCACTCACTCACTCACTCACTCACTCACTCACTTTCTGTTTCAGTTTGTAATGTTTTGAGGTCCCAATGGAAATATTACAGCATATTTTAGTACTAGACGGTAATATTGCAGGATTATACTTGAGCCGTATTCGGCACTGAAATACGGCGGGTAGGGAATGGTCAGAAATCCAGCGAGAGCGCGACTAAGAAAACCGTCTTGCACGCGGCTTTACCCTGTGCTTGTGGCACCCTGTGGAAGCACACAGTTTTGTTGTCTCTGAGGGATCCAGTAATCTGCCGTTGTGTTCCACGGCTCAGTGTTCTCAATTAGAATGAGGGAAAGAATGGTGGATGGAGAATAATATAATCCTGAGCCCTCTGGCTTCAAATACAGTAATTGATTCCATGGGAATAAGAGCAGAACTGGCAAAGTAGTGTTTAGTTTAGTGGGTATCCAATCTATCCATGGCGTCAAGCAGTAGCAATGACCCGATGAGTGGAAAGAGATGACAGAGCTTGTAGTGGAGAAACCTCCACGAGGTTTCCATTAATGCATAGGCATTAATGGATGCAGCAGAGGTGTGTGTGTGTGGGAAGCTGTCAATTATCTGCCTGGCCAATGTCTGTGTGTATTCTGAAAGAAGGCTGTATGTGGCGGTGCTTTGTGTTCCAACATAAAGATGTTTAGTGGTAAAATGTCCTGGGTTTCTTTCCGTCTCCGATAGGTGGATACCCTGCGCCATGCTACACACCTGACGGGCGGCTATGAGGAGCTGTCAGGTAGCGGCCTCTACACCCCTCACCACCTGGACGTGAGTACTAACTTTAGAGTGCTCTTTAGTCTTTTTCAGTAGTAACTTGATAACAAAGCCAAGATTTCTTCCTTTGTGTGCGCTGCACTTCAATCAGCCTGGAAAGTTCTGGCATCAATTGGCTTGAGATAAAACAGCTGTAGTAATGTTACTATAGTTAGCTTGCGATAAAACAGCTGTACTAGTGTTGTTACCATAGTTACAATGTGATTTTGTAATGAATCTGACTGTATGTTTTTTTACTGGTAACTCTCATATCGTACCAGATAGGAAATTAGTTATAGCAACTACTTTGAATAATAAACTGAATGTTTTGACGGCCAACATAAGCAAGTGTTTTCCTTTCCTCTTGCTTGCAGGCTAACAGCTGGCAGGATGCCACCAACCCCCCGTCAGTCAGTTCTCCTCTTGGTCCTCCTGGCAGCGTCCATTCTGACACCTCTAACTGAGCTGGCACCTCTCCTTAACACTTTACCACCTTCCAGCCATCACCTCCACTGACCACTACCGTCTGTCCCCACCTTCTGCTGACCACCAGCCACCTCCGGAGACTCACCAAGTTGTAATACACATCCTCGTATGCACACATCTTACTGGAGTGCAGGAAAGGACAACTGGACACTATCCAGGAGGAATATGTGCTCCGTAACTCTTTGACATGGAAGAGCGGGCCAGAACGGACAGATGTCAAAACAGATAACACGACCTTTGGTTTTAATAAACCTGTTGAATATCACTTGACCTGGCTGTGTAAGACGACCATGATGTCTGTACATTATTTGTGTATATGCACGTCTTGACTCCCCACAATGTATCCACACGACCTGCCCATGTCCTAATTGACCTCTGCTCTCTTCCCTCAGTAGAGGAGCCTAGTCCCTTTTGCTCTGGAAAACCGTGTGATCGCCTGTACCTCACAAGGCGTTGGCATTTGATTAGAGTCGCTGAGACTCTACCGATATGGATCACTAGGGAGCTCTGCTCACCTTGCTTGTACCAAAGTGCTGCCCAACTAGTTGTCACCACTTATGTTCCTCCATGAACAACCACTGGCAACTAAACACAAATAACACCATTGTATCTTCCATCCTTCAATGCTTGATGTAATTGCTTTGGTGGGGCTTCTCTTAACGTGAAATACGTATATCAATAGTTCAGATTTGCACATTATGTGCATGCACCCCAACCAACACGAGCACACTCACACACACATACATACACACACACACACACACACACACATACAAACCTCTCCAACTTTTTCCAACTCTTTTCCAGGAAAGGAAACATATGAGATCTGTCAAGCACAAACTTTTGCACCTTTTATCATGGGTGCCTCTACCTGGTAACTGTAGTTATGGGAGTCACTGCTATAGCCAGTCCTGAATCTGGACCAGACATGACACGTCAGGGCTACGGATGGAGGAAAATGATCCTCTGTGGATGTAACTAACAGACCCTTTCTTTGCTAACCAATAGAGGGTGTAGTAGATGGCTTGTAGACTTTACTTCTTGCTTTCTTTCAACAAGTTTTATTTGATTGTAGCTTGTTTTCTAATGCTGTTTCACCAAGAATGCACCAGCCACCAAAAAAAAAAAGTAGTTCAATAACAGGTCAGGAGAAAGAGAGATTCTGGGGGGCAGTGGTTATATATCTGAGACAAATGTGACATGACTTTAGAAACGTGACCGTCTTCCATGCATGTAGGATTTTTAGGTGTGATAATATGGTTTTCATTTAATCTTCAAGTTTTTTAGCTTTTCTTTTTATTAACAAAAGAAAGGGTATTATGATATCAGACAGACCAAAAAAAAAAAGAATAAATGCATCATGCACTGCAATGATGTGTGTTTCTGCGTGTGCGTGTGTACAGTGTTCCCTGGGCGACTCGGTTGAACTGGCTGGTGCACCAATACATTTCACGGGAATGTAGTCCATGGGTGCTTCCACCAACCAATGAGAAACTAGATGGGGATGGATGGGGGACTGGGATCTCCTCATAACTTGAAACCTGTAAGCTCACAGGCCCACTGCAACACGCTCCAACCTTCTATAGTACCAAAAATATCATGATCAACAATGTAATTATGACTCTCTGTCTCACTAAAGTAGGTGTGCAGCCACCTTTTTCAGTTTGAGGAGAGGAGGGAATTCTATTTGTATCTGTGTCTTTCTGTGTGTGATGTTGTCATTCCTCAAGTTATTTTGATTTTTGGGGCGGGTGGGTTGCGGGGTACTTTGTGGGACGATGGGTGGATTGAGGACTGTCATATCACACCTGTGGTTTGATTGTATTGTGTGCAGTTGAGCACCCATTCCGTGAGAAGGCATGTTCTCTCACTTACCTATATTTGAACAGATTCTGGTCAACCAGAGTATTTTGTTTTCCTTTTTTTCTTTGATTTGGCCAATTGGCAAGGGCTCCTCTCTCTGTTACCAAAAAGGCAGCATTGGGTGTATTCAAATCTAAACAGGTGTACAAGACCCGCAGCCGATGTTCTTGGACTTCAACCCTTTGAACTATTTTATACATCAATTATGTGAATAACAAAGCATTTTGATAAGATAAAGCCTTATGAAGACTCCCAATGTAAATCCAGACTTTGTTGAAACGATGTTACAGAACAAAACTTGGGTCCATCACATGTATATCCCACATTTAAGTATTTGTTTGCTGTTACGCCCATTTCATATGGCTATATCTTACAAATAGTGTTATCACCACACCAAATTATCTTTAGCCCATTTTTCTACCAGTTGTAATGGATGTCACTGTACAGTTTGTGGAATGTTTCAGTATTTTTTCCTCTTTTATACCTTTTTGACGTTTTGTTTGGGTGAGATTTGTTTGGCCTTTATTGTCTCGCAGGGGTCACAATTACTCTGTTTTTATCATTCTTTTTTTTGGATATAATTTGGGTCTTTTTGTTACATAACTGGGTTACAATATGGGGTTTACATGTATAATATGTTTGATGCTGTGGAAAAATCTATTGGAGGTTTCTCATATGCAACATTTGATTTGTTAATCAGTGGACTGATTATTTTACTGATACTTTTCTTTGACCTTTCACTTTTGTTAATCTCTCTCTCTCCCCCTCCCTCCAAACATACCTGACCAATTAAAATAGTTGCTTTTCAGGGGGAGAAAAGTGCTTAATTTGTTTACAAAAGGCCAACTGCCATTGAAGCTTTTCTGTAGCTAGTGACATTCCTGTAGCAGCCTGAAGGTATATGGCTCTTTGGTTCTCTGAGTTTGACTAGATGTCACCATGGATTCCAATGCAAATAAAAAATGTTGTCAATCAGTGTAATTGGATATAATTGGAATGTGTGCCAATACGTTTGGCACCATGAAATTAGGGGACCATGCACAAAAAGGGCTTTAGATGTATAAAACATCCATCACTGTACCATTCAGATCCAAACTAAGCACCATAAGCGTGCACTTTGGTCATCTTCCTTTCCAGCATTAATGCAGTTCTTAAGAAAAGGACACAGTTTATGCAGGAATTGATTTGGAAATGGTACTATACTAATTGTCTTCAACATTGGCCTGTACACTCATACCTAATTTATGCTCCATTTTACAGCTTCAAATGGCTTCTCTGGCACCTCTACAAGCTCAATGCATTGATTGCACCTTCAGCATGAGCTTTTAGATCTGCCATTTTATTTTCGTCAAGCGACATTGTATGACACGGTATAGTCGGGCTGTACTTATGAATGACTTCCACAGCACCAAATGTTATTTAACCATTTGATTACTTTGTTTTATTAGTATATTTGTATCTCCCCTTCACTATCCCTTGTATTTACCCCTCTCTACCTCTGTCTTTCCATTTCTCTTGTATATAATCCCTACTGTTTTCAGACTTGTGAGTCTGTATGAACTCCTTTTATACCTCAACTTTAGAATTGTTCTAGAAAGAGTTAAAAGGAAGAATATGACAAATTGTAGTGTTCTTATTAGAAAACTAATAAAATGATTTAGTGTGATTTTTTTTTCAGTATGTTTTGTTCTTGGCAGCCCTGTCAAAGATGGGGGGGGGGGGGGATGTAAATTATGCCATTCAGACCAGCAGAACACTGGTTTGAAGCAAAACTCAGTTTCATTCCAATCGCTACAACTACTGGTTGTGACAAAACCAAACTGATTCCTTTGTCAAAATGTAAGTTTATTTGAAGTAGTGATGCATGGCAACTATAATGCATTAATTGGTGTTTTCTAAGTAAATTGTAGGGTTGAGATTGAGAATACATTAGATTATCACTGTATAGCCTGATTTAACCATTAACATATTAAAACCAGGAAGGCATCTGTGTCATTTTAGATTTTAACCACTTTATTATTTAATACTTTGGCTATTCAAAAATAGCAGTTATACAAGCTCATAGGTGATGTGCTATGAGTTTGTAGATCTAAAGTGAACATTTTTAACTCCAATCTTTTCTTCTGGGGTTCCCTGGAACAAGTATTTTGAGATGGAGCGGTCTGTGGCCAAATACATATAATTTGGGGAAAGTTTGAGCAGCTTTTCAGAACATTTAGGATTTAGCAGACATTTTTAGAAGCTCCATTGCTATATAATGCAATGTGACAATCAACTGAAGTTCCTATTGTCAGCTGTTTGACGTTTTTAGTTTTAGCCAAACTCAACCAAATCACTGATTTGGTTGAGAAAGGTCAAAGGTGAGGCCAAATTTGAAAACTGGATTTTCATTAAACCAGCAGGGAGCGATCACAAATGTTACATTTTTTTTATTTTAATTCTTATGACAGCTTAACTAAAATGTGTTTACAGACCTTATTACATAATCAAACAAGCATGCTTGATGTTTTATGTTTATGAGCTTTCATACTGCCTCAAGTCTTTAAAATGCATTATGCATGTTTTGAGATAGTGATGAGTTTCAGAAGTACCAAATATGCCCCCTGAAAAAACGAATATACACAAGTACATTTATTCAACAAAATATCTCAAAACACTTTGGTCGTAGATATCGACACCAAATTTAGAAGTGTCTGCCAATAATTTCAGTCACAAAGGCTGTGTTGATATTCAAGTCTAATATTTTTTTTTAAAGTTGCACGATGTATAACATCTGAATCTAGAAATCAAGCTCAACACAGCATTGCAATAATCCAGTATCCTGAAATGACTGTACTTCACCAAAACAAATATTAATTTCAATTCAGTGCAGTCATGCACGTTTATATTCTCACATATCAATTCATTACATATACAAGCATGGCAAAGAAGTAGGTAACAAGCTGTGGTAGTTGCCAGACAGAATCTCATTGAGGTGAAAGACCTAAATGAAAGCAGACCCTCTTAATCGCCACTGTGGATATCTTTGAAGACAGCAAAAGAGGTTATGTCCTTTCTGGCTGTAGAAACCTAGAGGTCATCATATCATAGTCCAACTTTTGCCTGTCATTCATGTGCTGTGCCTGTGACATATAGACGCCGTTGTCCTCCGATTTCTGGACACAAACAATACCTTCCTGTAAAAGTAAACATAATTAATTATAGCATCCCAACTGATATTGAAACAAGAGTACAAGGATGGTCACTCACAATTCAAGACTTTTGTCATAATATTACAATCTGCCAGGGGAGTACGTTTCCAAGCAAGATTGTTCACCTTTACTGACTTTAGTGTCTAAAAATAACACTATCATTCTGAACTTTGAATGTGTGGAGAGATTGGAGTCAGGGGACCAAATTCATGAGTAACAAGATGAAAGGAAGGAATTGAGGAATGTTCCTGCCTGGTTCCTGCTGGCGCCTGGTACAACATTGTTTTTCTTTTGATCCGTTTCACTTTAAAAAGGAGTAATTCTTTATGGAGATCCGAGTAATTCACACTCACCGCCCACAAAAAGGACAAACTAGATGCTGTGTGAAACAATGTACATTTTATGCAATAAGCAATACTAACTTCCCTTCCTGTTGACCAAGACAATAAGTACCAATGTTAATGAAACAGGAGACACTGCCACCCAACATGTAAAATGTCATGTTCATGTTGTAACACAAGGTTTATTGTGTAAATTTGACTCCATTGTACCCATCCCTGATGTGATGCACTGCTAGTACCTCTAGCTGCGGTGTATCAAACGGGACAGCAGATGGCCCCCTCCGATTGTCCTCTGAACCTCTCCCACAAAGCCAGCACAGGATACTTTTGAACGTCCTCCGCATCTCATCATCCCGTAAGGAATAGATGATAGGGTTGATCAAAGAGTTGCATTCCGCTATCACCAAACAGTACTTCTCATATTTGACAGCATTACTAACTTTACCCAACACCCCATCCAGTAAGAGAACGATAAGGCCGGGAGTCCAGCAGATGATGAAGGTTCCTATACAGATGGGAACAGGAAGATGGGAGTTATTGTTGAGAGTTAGTGAATCATTGACGCGACAAATGGAACAATTCCAGCAGATTGTTTGTTGATTGCAATGATTAGGCAATTACAGTTCAAATGTTAATGTTATTAGTCATCTGTTGTTTCACTGATAACTGGCTTTCGGCTATATGAGTAAATAACCTGGAAAGGTATGCGGTGTGGGTTCATCATTTATGACGGGAATTATGTTGTAAATATGGGTGTAACATAGAAGCATCATAGACTTAATGGCATTTCTGAAGCTTCTTCCGTGGAGACATTTCATGACAGATAATGAACCAGACAAGGCAGAACAAACTAAATAGTGCAGTTGTAAGTTGAAAAACCTGTTTAAAGTACGGAAGTGGGACATAAGCAGCTACCAGTCTGTTGAGTTTTGAACACGGTGCCCTGCTTGCTCAACATTACCTGATGTCACAACAAGAGTGCAAATCAAGCGTGTCACCAGCGTTGGTATGTGCGTGGCAACAAGCATAACTTTGTGATACGTTAAGAACAACATAGACTGGAACTGTTGATACTTAGCATCTACACTGATGTCATTATAGAAGAATGTGCTCCTTACCCAGAACCATAGAGATGGTTTTCATCAGATTGACAACCGCCTGCCCGCGCCATATCTCTGTAGTGTGCCGAGACCCTTGCTGGAACTTGTGTCTCACATAGATAAAGATGCGTGTGTACATGGCCACCATGACAAAGAAGGTGAGCAGGTTGAGAACTGCCCAGAAGATGAGGAATTTCCTACTGTAGAGAGGAGCAATGGTGGAGCAGTCCGTGTGATCACACTCACAGTTCCAGAAGATGGAGGGCACCAGTCCCATGGCGATGCCAATGGCCCAGATACACATGATCAGAACCAGCACACGCCGCTTGGTCATTTTGCTGTGCAGCTGCATGGTGATGATGGTCTGGTGGCGCTCCACTGCCACAGCCAGCAGGTTGGCCACAGAGGACGTCAGGCTGATGTCAATCAGAGCCCCGCGGACAAACCACTGCTGCTTGGTGAGGTTTCTGGTCCAGGGGCCCGTGTTCAGAATCAGATTGGTATAGGCTATACCTGCAAACAGGTCAGCCGCAGCCATGTTGCCCAGTAGATAGTAGATGGGGTAGTGGAAGCGACGGTTTTTAAAGATGGCTACCATTACCATCAGATTTGCCAGGACCACTATGAGGCTAAGTGTCAGACCCACTACAAGCACCACCAATTCCCGGGTTGTCCATACTTCAGGGATTTTCTTATCCACCAGTTTGTAGAAGAAAGTAAGATTGTGGCTGTAGTCACAGACATTCTTCCCACTACTTTCCATAGCCATGACTAGTAAAAGAGAAACACAGAAAAATATAGTGAAACTGTAAATATTGTACACATATTACTATAACTCATTTTCAGTAGTCGATCAGATTTAGCCTACTGTCACATCACAGATTTACAGGAGAAGTAAAGTAAAAGTAAAGAATCCATGGTGCTGTTGTAATTAAAAAGTTGTGTAAACAAACTAACTCCATACTATTACAGTCTTAGTGCATGTATACTGTGTATTTAGGCCTACTATAGTCTTGCCTTAGGCTATAGCCTACAGCTAGGCTACAGTCAGGTTTTTGATCTAGAGTAGACTATAGCTATATCCCTGATTCCTAACAAGATGAAGATAAGATAGTAATCCGAATTCTTGTTACAACATGTTTCAGAACTCAGTGAATTCGTGTGGTCTACCCTCAACTCAAATAATATTATTATTTCTGTCCACTATATTCTGACCTATAGCCCAAAAAAAAGTAATCCACCTGCTGCGGTTCGACCACACAGTAACGGATGCCCAGTATCATCAACACTCATTCATGTTGAAGGTTATTAGAACTTACCACTGATTTAGTAGTCTCCATCCAACGCTACTCCTTAAAGAACTCGAAGTTTTACCATACTATAGTAGGCTATAAAACATTCATTATCCAGTTGCGGTATCATATTTTGAAGCGGTCTGTACGACCTACGCGCCGCGGCTCAGAATCATCTTCACTTAACTCAACTGCCAGCTGGTCTTCAAAGTCCGTTTGATGGGCGGAGTTGTAACTTTAGCTACTCTATTATCTATTGGTTAAACTATACTAATACTACTAAACTAATAACTAGGTTAATATAGCGATTAACTGGGTCTGCCCACGGGAGTATTATGAGCGACTCGAGCGAGTATGAAAGTAAAAGTTAAGTAGACCTATGCAAAGTTGCCAAATGGGGAAGCAGCTGTTACCTAGAAGACTAGACAAACATGGTGTAATTCACAGCCAGCCCATGGGTTTTGGTGGCCTTAAAAAAGGTGTGGCCTTGGCCTTGCATACGCACGCACAGTCGCACACACACACGCTGACAAATGCTGGAAGGCATAACAGAACAGGATTTTAATAGGTGTAGATCTGGTGTACCGTGTGTATAGATGCCTTCGTTGGGCCAGAGGGGAGTACTTTGCATGTTGGGACACAGTCAGACAGTAGCCCAAATATATTTTGTGCTGATAAAACATAATGGGGTTGTATTTCTATTTCATTTTACCATTGTATGATTGTAATACCCTCTCTTGATCAAATGAATGTTCCAATCTGAGTTTCTGGGTCAAATTTTTATATTCCGTTCATAGCAAGTAATTTAAATAATTCAATTCGTCTTTTGGTGAATTTAGTTTAATTTAGTTTTTCAAAAGTGAGGGGCGCTCGCATACATCATCATTCTCCATTTCATTGTCAATAGGAATTAGGAAATAGGAATTTGTCACAGGACGAAAATAGCCGATTTGCTCGTCCACATATAGGCCTATGACGTAAATTCTCCTTTCATTGTCAATGGGAGACGAAAATCTACACTATAGCTGAATATAGTAGGGGCTAGCGCCCCTCAAACTTTATTATTTATATAGAACAAAATGAAAGCTCCACCTTTTCTGGTGAAAATATTGTTATGTAGATTGTACAGGTCTCTTGCGACTGTAGGTTGTAGGTCGCATTTACTATGAAAATCTCCTGCATCTCCCGTTGGTCACGCATCAGTCATGCCTCCATATATGGTCACGCCTCGTGACATCATGCATGCCTCCATATCTGGTCACGCATCGTGACATCACGCCTCCATATATGGTCACGCCTCGTGACATATCACGCCTTGTGACATATGTCATACCACCATATATGGCCATTTCCATTATATGAAGATCACGACACTAACCTCATCTAACCCTATAACCATATATGGAGCCTGACCTCAAACTTCAAGCTGACCTGTGACCAGATCCAAACTGTTCATTTGAGGGACAGAAGTATCGCTCGTGTGGGACAAGTGGGATGGGGCCATGGGGGGACCCCGTCCCACTTGTCCCACACAAGCGATACTGGAGTACCGGGTTAGCAACTTAACCAGTAGCTTAACCGGTAGGAGATATAGAACTCCACGGTATGTGTATAATAGATTTAAACACTCTTTTGTTCCCCTGTCAATCAAAATGCTCAATCAGAGATTGCCAAATCCACTTTATTGACTAGTTGCACTTTATCAAGTGAATGTGTGCAATATCTCTGTTTTGTATGTTGGGTGTTTCATGGTGTTTTTCCTTTTCTTATGTGAACGTCTGTTATTTGTATGCAGCTGTGATTTCTCCCAAGGGAGACAAATAAAGACAACCTTGAACCTTGAACCTACTACTTGAGTGCTTTATTAAATGCCTTGATGTAATATCCGACCATAGGCCTATTGGGTATAAACTCCTCTGGTGTCTCACATTTTGTTTTAAAATCATGCTTTATTTTTTATTTTTATGCTATTTTAACAGGCTTAAAAACACATCTTGCAGGAAGAGACAATGAGAGAGCTTTACAACAGAAGGCCAACTATTATGGGACTAAACTATTAGGGTATTTGAACACTGATGCAATTGCCTGCCAGTCACAATGTGGGACAGGGTCTCAATTTGTGGGACGCCTGAAAAGTCTTGGAAATGAGGGACTGTCCCACGCAAAGAGGGACATCTGGTACCCTAATTCCATATGTTGATCCTTCCCCACCCGTCCTTCCTGTTTTGACATTCCATATGTTGATCTGACCTCATCAAACCCTGTACACTCAAGACACGCTCCATATATGGCCAGTAGGCCTACAGAATTCATTCCATATGATTTGATCCCCCATGCCAAAGCGCCAGAACTCGCCCATGTCTGCCATCTGCTGCCTTAAGGCCTATTCATAGTCTGGATTTTCGGTGGTGAGCTGACCACCGGAGCTGAAATAACGTTGAGCGGTGGTGAGTAAAAACAGAGAGAAGGGCTGGAGCGGTGGCGGTGGTTTGCTCTTCACCGCGGCTCGTGACGTCATGTTGTAGTTCAGTGGTCACCCCACCACCGAAAATCCAGACTATGTATGAGCCTTTAGGCCTTCAGGATGTCTTACTGGTGGTTATTATGATTATTATTTTAAGTAACATAAGGAACCTAGTTTGATGACTAGATCTGGGCAATCTCACAATGTCCTTGGGGCACAATATAGTTCTATAATTATTTTCGCTCCTATGCCACCAAAATGTGGAACGCCCTACCAACAGTCATTAAGAGTCCCTTGACTCCTTCAAAACCGCTCTCAAAGGTCTCCTACGAAAACTGCCCCCCCGTAAAAAATCTGAATCCCCCCCACCACTTTTCCCCCTCACTGTATATGTTTCTTTTCCCTTTTTTCCCTCCTTTATGATTAATTCCTGTTCTGTTCTTTTTGGCTATATAGAAGTGTATATTTGTATACGTCTAAATGTTTTGATGATTTGAAGGTCGACTCTCTTGTAAACAAGTGTAATGCTTTATTGGGTCCACTCACAGTTAACAGTCTTTGTAATGTATTGAGTTGTGCTTGGCAAACTGTTAATACATATTTCGATCAATCAATCAATCAATCAATCAATCAATCAAATTGATTAAAATACTTACCCTCGATAGTATAAGCTGACAAAAAGTGTGAAGACGCAATATGGAAAATCCACAGTGATGCAGATGCACTCCATTCTTGATAGTTCCTTGTCAATAGCACAATTTTTTATTGTATCTTCTCTCATGTTTTACTGTGTTAAGTAAGTTAAGTAGATGCTCAGGTTATTTAACAAATAACAAAATAACTATCGTATTTATTTGTGACAGGTTTTGCTGTCCTCCAGGGGGCGCGACAAGCCATTTGTTTCTCACCCTTTTAATGAGGCATTGGCAATAGTCCCCTATTTACATCTGGAACAAGGTGCCAATTGTGTGCATGTATACACTACTACAAGTCTTTTTTTTTTTTTTTGACTTTTACACATGTTTATGATGTTTTACTTAGATACTAAATGAAACATGTTGTAGGGTACGTTCGGAAATGCGCACCAGAAGCGCACTTACCTATTAGTTTGTTTTGGTAGTGTGGCTACCAACTACCAAGCGCACACATAGTCTGGATGGCCGAGCGGTCTAAGGCGCTGCGTTCAGGTCGCAGTCTCCTCTGGAGGCGTGGGTTCGAATCCCACTTCAGACAATACATTTTCACCCCCTATTTTGGCACGTTTTACCCTTTTTTATTTTACTTTCTTTAACTGTATATATGATGATTTCCTTTTTTTTCATAAAAGTGTAGTTTGTACGTCTTAAATGGTTGGACCCTGATGTAAACAAGTCTTTTCAAGTGCTTTTCCTGGTTATATATCTCGATTCCTCAGTAGCAGTTTTCATGACCTGTACTTTCTTAAGTTTATTTTGAACTGTAACCATTCTACAAACTGTGAATACATATTTCAATCAATCAATCAATTGTAATGGAGCCAGCCAGAATACTGTATCCGGTAATTCTGGCTGCACGCACAATCTACCGCGCGCGGGGGCAGTTTCCGTATCCGCTCCCTGGCCGCGGACCGGAACAGCAACCTGCTAAGCTAATCGACCCCAGAGTCTAGTCATCACGGACCACGGCTCTCGTCGTTACGTGCTCTACGCTTTACTGTTCTGCGCGTGACGTCAGCGGCAACGAGAGAGAGGTGTTCAGGATCCTTGGAAAGAAAGATCCCGCGCGCCCCGACAACATATTAAAACCAAGGTAAACGTTGTCGTTTCAAAAAACTCATTTTGCTAGTCATGTTGTCTGAGAGCGAACCGTGAGACTATGCGGTGATGATAAGGCACGCTCGCGCCGGGGTCGCAAACAGTGTGCGCCACCAACCGTTTGATGAACGGCGGCCTGCTCATGCTAGCTAACTGGCTAGCTTAAATGCTAGTTGGCTGTTCTCTTCTTACCAACAAGAGTGAGACAATGATAATAACAACACTACATTGCATGTGCATACAAACACCCATTGTCTTTATCACCATCAAATAGTATGTACACAAGTACAACTTGTCAAACAGACAGGCGGACACACACACGGGGGTTTTGCGCTGCTTGCTAGCCTCCTTCTCGTCGACTCTCTTGTGTGTGTGTGTTGTGGAGGACGGTGATGAAGAGGCTCATATATTTAGACTTCTTCGCATGTCTTTATGCATTAAGACAAAACAGGGCATAACGTTATTTTCAACTGGAAACACGCGACTCGCGTGGACACTTTGTTTCCAGTTGAAAATAACGACATTCTATCTTGTTGTCGAGCGAAAAATGGGCTCGCGCGACTTACTCTTCAATTATTACGCCCGACACACCGTCACCGACTCACAGTAATGATGGCGCACACTCAGGATGGGACTATTTACTGAGAAACAAGATGCACGTCAACGGCTTGGCGTTCATCTGGTCGAAATAGTTTCCTAACTGCCCCGAGTGCCCCAACACTACATTTGGCTTGTTGGAGCGCTTATTACATGTCATAACACGATTGCTCTGAAGTTCATTATGATCATGACAACCTTCTCCCCGGCCCCGTAGCATCCATTCCAGGCAATAACCCGAGCCCCAGTGGCCTGAACTAGTCACATATTGTCTGTTTGGTCGATGCATCCTTGCTACGAGTGACAATTTTGCCTAAGTAGTTTAGTTTGACACCGAGTAACGATACATTTTGTCTGAAATTGAATGTGTATGTGACTTTGTTGTTGTGTGGCGATTGGCGATATGTGCGACCGAAGCTACTGTAACTGCTGCTTGTAGACACAAAGCGATGGAGTTGAGCTGAATGCTATTCTCAAACAGATTACGCATAATGTTAGTGTATATGGGCCCACTATCTAACGTTACCTCACTTGCCCTGTTGTTGCGTGTCTCTCTCGCTACTCTATTTATTCCGGGTGGCTTATGTTTTGAACCATGTTATTGCTTTCGTGTTGTTAGCGTTAGCTATGTGTATTGACATGTATTATCCTTGCTCTGGATACAAAAATGAGGTTACCTATGGCTAAATAAAATGCTCATCTTGGACACTTTTGTTAACCTTTTGGTATGAAATGTAAGCTTCTTCTACAATATATTTGAAGTTTATAATATAATACATCCAATGTATAATAGACAGTGCTTTACTTGGTACCCAAAGTCGCTTTACAAGACCTACCAAAACAAAACTTAACTAAGAGAATAACTAGTTAAAATGCTAAACATTAAGCAAATAGAACATTCAAATTAAATTAAGTTTAGTCTGCTTCATGCCTACTTGGATTGGCTAGCTTGCTTTCTTACCTGTTAACATTAGCCTTTTATTATTTTAATAATGTTGAACTCAGAACTGCAGAAGTTGACCACTCTGACCACTCTTCCTTAGTGCGCCTCTATCCTGTTACCTTCTGACTAAGTGCAATTGAAGGGATGTGATCTGCCACTAGGACACCATGACCTCATCAGTCTTCAGGGCTAACCATTGTTTGCATTTCAGACATAAGAGGCAATTATGAACATTGCCAAGACACATGTACAAAGGGCACTCAGTTCGGAAGTAGAGCAGACAAGCCCATGTTGCTGAGCTATATCATTATTACCTAGGATTAGTGATGTGTAGTACAGTACTTATGCTAAAGTATATTGTTTGGGTAAATAGGCTGCCACAAATTTCCCAAAAGAAACTGAAAAAATGTGTAGATGCTTGTTATTATAAGTACATTATTTGTTCTCTCTCTCCCTCTCTTGGCCCGTCTGGCCTTTGTTGTGAATACTAGTGCTGTGCTAGAACATATTTTTCTTGTCCTTGAACATCTTTGATTGTTCTCGCTGGTTTGGTTGCCATGGTAACTACAGCCTTGACCTAGTTGTGAATGACCTCTGAAAGAAGATGACATATTAGATTGGGAATGAAGTTGAACAAACAAAGTCTATTTTTAAAAAGTGTAGATATGGGCAATATATCTTCATATAATGATATTGACATTTGAGACTAGATGTATTATGGTATTTTGGATATTGTGATACAGGCCTAGATTGGTCTTTCCTGGTCATTTTTTAATCTAAATTAACAATGAATGCCTCTACTCGTTTGATCATGTCAAACATGATGCCTTGTGTGTCGTGTACTAATATCTTCTGAAAGCATCTATAGTCACGGCTATAACTGTATATCGTAAAATTATTGACATGATTGAGATGTTTGGTTAAAAAAACGGCAACCTGTATTTGATTTTGTCAATATTATTGACCAGCCTTGCCGTCATTGAACAACGGCACTAGTGCTTTTGAAAGGTTAGGCCACTGTGCGATAATATGTATGATCGTTGAGCGACGCTACTAGAGCAGAACATTAGGCCTAATGAAACCAATGATGCTGTGTCCATGCATGTGTGAGCCGTACCATACTGTATGTATTTGTATTTAGGGGACCCTTTTCCCCTACTTTGTGATGAAATGTTTTTTTTTTTTTTTTTTTTACTTTGTTTTATGAATTGAATGAACAAGATCACAATTACTTTTTTATGTTATCCTTTTAGACTGTAGAAGTGCTTGACTGTATATTATACTCTGTTACTGTTTAAAATTTCGTCTAATAAAGTATTCAATCAAGAACTGCCCTAAATACCGTTTCACTGATAACAATGTCCAAACACGAAGTTGCACTGCACTGGGTAGACTAGATAGCTACCGGTAGATAGATAATGTATTGATCCCAGAGGGGAATTATAATATTCAGGCTGGATAATCAATGCATGTAAACAAATTACCGATATGTTTAAGCAAATATCTTAGTTATACCAACATTGTTCTTATGAAGCAAGATGTCCATTTAGCCAAAAGGGACACTAGTCAGTAGTAGTACTAGTAGTCATTCGTAGTGACAGACTACCCCACCCAGTCACTCCCACACATCACAACACTAGCCCACAAGTAGCTACCGGCAGACTAACATGGAAACAAATTGAAAGCAAACACGCTTCACGCATCAGCTCTGCGTGCATACAAGGCTTGTAGCAAGTTTGCATATGAATAGTATGTACAGTATATTGTTCCACGGTGTGGGACCATATGGCATGTAATTAATACATACTGTAGGCATATGAATTACCGTATTATCCCTTACATGCTCTGCGTAACAGTAGTCCACTAAACTACCGCAGAGGGCAGACTGTTTTACGGTTCCTGTTCAGTTTCACATAGCTTTGCTTGAATGATGCGGCAGCTGATTTAAACTACACATATGAAGGTGTATTTGTGTTTCCTGTTTAAATCTGCTGCTGCAACCTTCAAGGAAAATGAACCGGTAACTCGGAAAGTAAAAGGCTGTGGTCGTTCACTAGACACTACTACTACACTGCTACTATGTGTTGACATAGTCAGAGTAACTCTCCTAATTTGATTTACAATGTCACGGTTTTTAAAGTAATGGTTTTAGTTTGACAACACTAGTGATATACTGGACTGTTGGTTAGACCTGGTTTATTTGATGATGTGGTCTGATGAAAGGAGAGGGCTGCTGTTAAAATTGGAAGCAAACATTTCTAATGAAAGCTTTTTTTTTTATCTAACATTTCGAAGTCATATCACATCAGATGTTAGTTTCAGAAATTTGGAGGGCAAGGACTGCATGGTCCGAAGTTCAGAGTTTGTCTTTTTTTACTACCATATTTATCACCCGCCCTACTATTTTCCCATCACCTATTTATCCACATGCCCAGTTGCACTGAAAATGCATGTGTGGTTTGTGCGCGCGCACACACATACACAAAGTTGGCAGATTGCCTGTCCCCTCTCCCCTGCTCGGTGTCCCTGTTGGTTTTGGCTGTGCCGGTGTACAGATGATTAATGGGAGCGCCTTCAGACTTCCTCGCTGAGTCTCATCACCGTGTGCACTGCTGCCTCTTCCAGTGACCCCAACCCCCCAGCCTAATGCATACCCCTCCTCCGCACCCTCCTCCAATCCCTGACTCCCTGTCTGAAAATGCCCCCACCCACCCGTCCAGTGACGGGGCCTTTGGTTGAACCTCCTCTGAATTGCTGAGGGTTGGAGCTTTGTCACTCTGGCCTGGCAGCTGTGCCATTGTCTCTGGGAAGGGTGCATATGGCACTGTCCTGGGTGACAGTGTCTTGTGTCTGGCTACAGTACACTTGCGCTCTTATTGGTTTCATCAGGGAAATCAGATAAGGCACAGAGCTCTCACTGGTCACCACATACAAGAGTATGAACTAAAGTGAAGGCTTCTTTACTCACCTGATCTCTTGGAGAAAATGCATAAATGTGAAAATTGAGTAGGCCTTGTGTGCACTCTCAGATTTGTGTATGTGTAATTGAATTGTTTGAGATCCTTGGCATGAGGTCAGTATTCAGCTTGCCTTTGGCAGTTTGTGTTGACTACCTAACAATGTGCGCTGGCTTTGATGAGCTGTGGTTGAGACTAAAGACAGAGGCAATGATGAGTGAAAAGTAAGGTATTTCATGAGAGATGTTCTCCGAAATTGACCTTTTGCTTTTGGCTCATCTGCCAAATTGTGCAAATGGCACGTGTTTTCTGCCCCACGAAGGGAGGTATTTTCGCCCTATAGTTTTAGACCGCAACGGAGGGGAGCCGTCTCAAGCGAACTTGGAAGTTGCCGTGTCGAACGTTGAGAAGTTCACTTGAGCCGACCGACTCGGCCCTGTTCGAGTCACGAACCACCCGATAGTAAATCAGAATAGTAAATCCTCTCCGCCCTACAATGAACACAGCGGAGCATAGAGCTGCCAACGAATATTCCATATTCGAACGAATTTTCGAATCAAAAAAAGAAATGAATAACTGAATATATAAAATTAAGATTCGAATTAAAAAAAAAAAAAATGCTGTGCAAGTTTTCGCGAGACGCTTCCGTGGGTAAGCGTTGTGAGCTTGTAGATTAGTTATATTTGCCACGCGACACGCCGACACCGGCATACATTGAAGAATAAATCAGCTGCCTCGCACTCTTCCTAAACGCACTCTTCCTAAGGCTGCGTAGTTCCGATTCACAAAAGCCCCCGCCCGCCCTGCGCAAAGTCGGCAAAGAGCGCACTACGTTATTTGCGTACGGACGGTGCGCAAATAACGGTGAGCACAGGGCGGGCGGGGCCTTTTACGTTATTTGCGCAGTGAGTGTACGCTGCTCAGAAGGGTGAAATCTTCCGTCAACAGCGTACCTAGTGATCAGAATCAGAGACAGGCCTGGCCTACACCGAAACTTATGTTGCGTTGTGTTGTGTTGTTTCGGACGGACGGGAGAGTATATTTTTAGACAACACACAGATCTATCACTCATCAATCTTCAATCATGAAGCAACTTTATCCTTCAGGAAATTATAAAAAGATAAATAAAATGCGTAAGGATGAACTGCGGCGCCGGTCCGGCAGCAGCAGCAGCAATGCAGTGTTCTGTTCTGTGAATTAATACTGCCTCCGTGCCGTGAAGTTTTATGGGAGAAGGGAGAATGCATGCGTTGTGTTCCAACTCGGTTTTCAGCAGCGCCAATGCGCGGAGAGAGAGTTGCGCCAGCAATGCGATCTTAAATGTTATGTCTCAGGTTGTATTGGTGTAAATATAATTATTAAAAAATCCGAATGGCCCCGCATCGGAATCGAAATCCGAATTGGTCGAATCCACGTGGGTTTTTAAAACGAATATCCGAATGTAATTTTTGGACAATTCCGGCAGCACTAGCGGAGCACTCCCTACCCCAGTCTCACCCAATCACAAGCCGTGGCGCTTCTTCCAGCCCCTTCCTTCAAGGGGCAAAAAACAGGGTCGCCAATGGGAATGGGACTGGATTATAAAAACACCAGAAAAGCATATTAAATATTTTTTACCAGTCACCATAATAAATTGCCTCTTTGTGTTGCATGCATACTTTTGTCTTATTCCTTGTACATCTTGCCACATAACTATTTAATTAAGCTGGCAGGTGACCGGCAGCAAGTGACATTTTATCAGAGAGCTGTGATGTTGAGTAGCTGGTGTCCTGTATGGCAGTTGTCCCCAACCACCAATGGTCTGCTATGCGGATCCACACCGATTAGATTTTAGTTTTTTTAGTGACGTTGAAATGGCAGAGCAATTTAAAAAAATATATGTTTCAGGTGTGGTCAAGTTTAGCATCCTGAAACTGACTGGTTCATCAATGGCTGAGCATTTAAAAAACATTACAAAGCAACTGAGCAGTTATGACAAGATTACATTTCCCCATTATGCAAGTCTATATTGTGGGTTACTGTATTCATTAAGTTATTTTAATCTGATATTCTGGTCATGACTAATTCACCGGTGGCCACCCCCTTATGTGGTCTGATTCAGGTGCCACAGTTAATCAAATTATCGATAATATTGATTATAAAAAATAATCAATTTGATTAATTATAAAAATGATAACGGTTAATAAAATATCTATCTCTAAAAGCATGATCAATGATCGCCAAAACATACTTATCCTTACTAAACAGGAATACAGGCTCATGACTAAACCACGACTGTGAATGTAGTCTGATCCCAGTCTGCTATTCAACTGCATGCAGGAACACACACAACACAACACATTTGTGTAATAACTGAAACTTAAAACTACGATACTACCATTAAAAACGGCTGAATTAGCATACTCCAGATGGAGGAGGGAAGTCCTCTCTGTAAACTGTGTAGTTTGGGCCATTCATCAATAAAAGATAGACACACATTTTCTTCCTTGCAGCAAGTGCCTGTAGTTGTTTAGATCCCATAGCCCGACAGGACATTTGGGTGAACATGTTGTACTGATTCTGACAGGACAGACAGAACTGCCAGTTCAGTGAGTGACATCGCAACACAGGTGGAAATAGTACTGAACGAACTGGTGAACAAATCAATAGAAGGAAACTTTAGTGAACTGTACTACGTACTGAATGATGCAAAACATGGTATTGGTGCAATTAGCACAATCAGTTAATTACCAGTGGCTGCCTTATATCTCCAGAATTGTGCTATGAAAGGTAAATATTTTATAAATAAAAATAAAAATCCGGTGTGCACGTGACGACGTGCACATGACGTGCACGTTTTTTAATTGCCTTGTATTTTAATTGCCTCACAATGGCCAAAAATGGCACAACCTCTACACTTTGGTGTCAAGCAGGTGGCACTGAATTTAACAACAGTATCTGTCGAGGTGACTCTGTAACTGACAGTGTAGCCTTAGCCTACTACAAATGGAACCGAAGGACCCTTTTATACATTCTCCAAGCCAATTAAATGTCGCACCTCACGCACAGCTGTCGGTTGTAGTGTTGACATTGGCTTGGCAGGTACAAAGAACATCTCATGTGTCAAAATCGCGGGGGTCCGTGAATCGCCGGGTCCAATGGGGGTCCCCACGGAGGCGTGGAGGGTCTGCGTGGGGGTTCGAATGTGCCATAGTCGAAACGCAACAGTTTCGACTATGACATTAAACGGTTCGACTATGGCATTAAATGTGTCTGGTTGCGTTATGGGTTGCGTAGAAAAGCAGCCAATCAGAACTACGCGTCAGTATGACGATCGAAGATTTCTTGGCTATTCATTGACCGGTGCTTTTCAAGCCACTGGTAAAAAACAGGTATTACAACAGCCTATATGCATGCATCTACTTCTACTAACTCACAATAAGTTGTGAGCTTGTAGATCAACACTATTCAGTGATGTAAATAGGTTTTCAATGTAGTGGGTGCCAGGACCCAGGGGTGGTCTTTTAGATGGGTCCCAAAGACATTTTATTAGTCCTACTTCAACAAAGTTGGAGTACAGTACTGAGAACAGTATTGCATCTAATCCCACGACCCCCGGAGGGTTAAACATGATTGCGTCCTTTGTCAATTTAGTGTTCGTCCCAGCGTCCCATGTCCTGTTCCATGTCAGCGCATGTCGACGCAAGTCGGTTGCTTGCAACTACATGCGTGGTTGCAAGGAGTTGCATGGCGACCCATTGGTGTGGTTTGGGCTTAAGGATGCAGGCTATTTGCATCACTGGCTATTGTATGGGGCGGCAGTGGATAAGGGGCAGAGTGGCCGGTAGAGCAGCCAGTTTGATCCCCTAATTGCTCCAGATGTGCAGGTTGGTGCCTTGCATGGATTTCTTCGCCATCGGAATTGCATTGATATATTGCTATATAAAAATTAAGGAGAACCAAAAGTCTTCCTTGATTATTAAATAAAATTCAATCTATTGAATCATTGCCAAGTATATAATCGATAGTTGCAGCCCTAGATTTGATAGTGAGTAAGTAGGCGAACTGAACAGGAGGTTTCATTGTGAGTAGGTGGACCGGAGGTTGGGTACCTGACTGTTGTTTTGTTGTGTGTGCAACAGGCAGGGTAAAGAGAGCATTACATGACACGCTGGGAGAAAGGATGGGGACGTGTGTGTGTGTGTGTGTGTGTGTGTGTTAAATTTTCAACACATCTGTTCTTTGAGATTGTAAGAAGTGTGACTGCCTGGCAAATGCCCTTGTACTCATTACTCACAGACTTCACCTCTAGAGGTATGTAGACATAAGTCATGTAGCACTAGTCTGTTCTCGCAGTGCTGTAGTGTTGTTTTCAAATTGAACCACTTTCAACCTGGCATCTGTCATAGTTTTTGGGGAAAAAAAATGGAGGGGGGAAAATCAAGAATATAAATTAAACTCCTTATCATATATCTAGTGTGGTGATCAATTGTATACGTTTATGCTGGGAACAAAGTAATAGAAACTTATATTTTTCCTGTTCTGCATTGGGATGTTTTGTAGATTTGACAGTTTTGCCTTTATTAAATACATGCCATGCCCAACATAGAGACGTTGATGTTGAAAAAGTGGTTAAAGGGATAGTTCAGATTGTTTTTTAACTTAAGCCGTATGAAATACTTGCCATTAATATAGTGGTTGCAACTGTATTAATTGATTGCCCAAGTCCCGTGGTGGGAGTTGTGCTCTGGTTTTGGTGAAGTAGTTCCGGTCACACAGGGGGCCACGCAGTAAAAGTAAATTAATCCACAAAACTAACGTCATTTGTATGGTTGACCTATTTCTAAAATATTAGTGCAACTTTCGTTCATTTTTTACCCCTCTAAAACTATGTTTTTTGTGTCCATATCACTACGCCCAAAAATAGTTCCATGTGATAGAGGGGTCAAAGTTGAACGAAAGTTGTGCTAATATTTTAGAAATAGGTCAACCATACAAATTACGTTAGTTTTGTGGATTAATTTACTTTTACTGCGTGGCCCCCTGTGCCCCCCACAAAATGACCGGAAATACTATATATATATATATATATATATATATATATATCACCAAAACCAGAGCAGAACTCCCACCACGGGACTTGGGCAATCAATTAATACAGTTGCAACCACTATATTAATGGAAAGTATTTCATACAGCTTAAATCTTAACTATCCCTTTAAGACAGTTGCTTTACTTTAGAGTCTCCCGCCCCCTGTGGAGTGTTGGCAGTACCATCATGTTTATTGCCGGCTACTGTGCCTGACATAGGCACAATGGGTGGTCTCCCGGTCCTTTTTCACACTCTTTTTCTCTCATTTCTCACTTACCACTCTTGTCCCCTTTATGTCTGCATTCTTGTCCCTGCTGTCAACATTCACAATGTCCTGCTCTCTATTCTCACTTCAGAGATGGGACTTTCTTTCTGAGACTTTACATGACCAGTGTTTCAGGTTTATGTGCTGATATGCATGCTAATTGATGTAATGAGTAAGTAAGTAAGTAAAGATGTGAGCAATGACATGGTCAAGTACTGTTTTTGTACCGCGGATCAAGTGTTTTTGATCGATTTTTTTTTTTACTGTGGGATGGTTTTAGTAGATTAGTATTAATTAGGTCAGGTATGAGTGCTTACCACTCATACCTGACCTAATTAATACTAATTAGACTTGGAGCTAGGTGTGACTACACATCTTGTTGCCCATTGATTTATCAAATCGATGCACACGGGATAAATCAGTCATTCCCACAAACGTTAAGAGAGCCAATCAGCCATTGTCAATTTGTCACAGCAGATTGGGTATCTGCCTTTTATCTATTTTATGTTGTTTTCCTTGTGGCTATCTATTAATATATTTCACCAAAGGCATGGCAAGCGGTGTATAATGGTCCCATGGTTATAAACATACCCTTTGACCCGAAACCTTGGCTGTCATCTGTCCTGCAATTGAGCCTGTTTCATAGTGTCGTATTGGGTATTTGGTGTCCAGCAACAACATGTAATGTGGGAGTGAAGAGTAGTGCAGATAAGGGAACACTTGGTTTTTGGGGCAGGATGGGGCAGGGTGGGGCAGGGTGAAATAGAGGGAAGAGGGGGTAGGGGTGCCAAAGGTGTAAGATTAGGGGGGTAGAGAGGGAGTGTGCACAAGGGACCTCCAGGCTATTGATGGGAAAGATGAGAGAGAGAGAGAGAGAGAGAGAGAGAGAGAGGGTGTAACAGAGCAAGAGGGAGGGGTGTGTGAGTGTGGGCTGAGGCTCTGGTGCGGGTGAATAAGGAAGCAGCAGAGCCATTTTTACTGTTGAGCAACTGCATGCTGCTCTCTCTGTCCGAGCTCAGGAGAGAGAGAGACAGAGAGAACTGGAGAAAGAAAGTGATCCACCTGGATCTCACCGGAGCCCCCCTGCCCTATCCCCCCCCCCCCCCCCTCTCTCCTATGGAGCTGGTGTCCGTTTGAGTGGGGGAGGCCCGGAGAGGAGACAGACACACAATGGAGCGAAGAGCCTGTGGCAACTGGGCTGTTGTACTGCCGACTGTGCCGAGAGGGGGAGGGCGTAGAGAGGAGAGCGGTGCACACAGCTAACAGCCTGCCGGCTACCGGCCTCCACAGCCTCCCCTCGTTCCGCCTGGATCCACTCTGTTCCCAGGCTCCTTTCTGGGGCCTTCCTTGTCTTGTAACAACCACCTTCTAGGTTCAAACTGGGCTAAGGATTACAAAACCCGTCCTGCTGGATTTTCACACTGGAGTCCTCAGTCATGGGAGTAGCAAGATAAAAGGAATAACAAACTTCTTTTATTCATTTGATCCTTTTTAGTTTTTGTTTCTGTTCAGTGAAGTTCATAAATGGATTACAAGATGCCCGCCAAGTCAAGTGATTTGCTGGATTTTCAGAAACTGGATGCGCTTCTGGAAAAAATTGCACATTCCGTCTCTGTGAAAAGGTAATTCTTGTTTTTGTTTGGGTAGAATGTCCTCACAGCTGAGATATATTGAGGCTGCCTGAGAACATTGACAGTGTAAACATAATTCACTGAGGCATATGGTGAATGCTAGGATGAAGGCTAAATTCAAAACCGACTTAAGTCGTTCTTGGGATCAACACTGTTAGTTTTAAATACTCCAGCAGAATAATGTTTTTACTTGGAATCAAGTGTTCAGTGTTAGGACTGCATTGTTACTAGTCAGGGTACTACCAGAAGCTACGAAAAGCAACCTCCCGGTGAGAGAGGAGGGTGTGTGGGAAGGGGGGTTCGAAGAGGAAGAAGGGGGTTGTGTGTACTGTGTATGAGAGATGTATTGTGGCAGTAGCCTCTAGGTTTTTAAACATCTCCTGATTCCTGGCAGGGCTTGGCTTGCTTACTAAGAAGCTGGAAAGAAAATGTGAAAAAGAGGGTTAGCTTTAGCTTTAGTTTCCTGTTACAATGTGACTGAGTCATGCTTAGTCTCTGTGTCAGGGCATGTTGTCATCCTCTGACTCACAGTTGATTTTGGCATAACCAAAATCATCTTCCATTTCACTCTCCCAACAAACCACACACACGCGCACACACACATACACACACACACACACACACACATACACGTCCAGTAACTCCAGCAGTTATAGAATTTATGATTCAAAATAATCAGATGTGTGTAATTATTAAAGCCTAGGAAACAGCTGAGCTTCATTTCTTGGTCCAGGTCACACAGCTTTGTGGATCTTTGCCATTCGTCATGTCATACAAGTTCAGCTCATGGATGTTAATGCTGATGCCAGGCATGAAGACCATTAACACAGTTAAATACAGTGTACTACCAGGAAGTTGTGCGGGGGGGGTGTTGTCATAACGTATATCTATTCTACGTCTGAGCATAGCCATGGTAACGCCCCGCCTGCCTCTGATTGGCCTACCGACACTGCCCGTTATGCCTGTCCTCCGAGATGCAAGGGTACTCTGTGGTGGGAAATAATACAAGTACAAGAGAATGGCAACACGCTACAGTAACTTGTAACTTTAATTTTTGTAGAAGAGGCAAACTAATATTGTTTGTGCCGTTTGCTTTGATTGAACACGTATGTACTATGATTTGATTTAGCTGTGTTCTAAATTAAAGTGTTAGTGTTGATTATCGTGTATTAACTAATTATAGTAAACTAATACTATTATACTAAAAAAAGATAAGACCTTTTTACAGTACAATAATGTTTCAAGTTTACACATGTATACAAATAAACAGGCCAATGGCATAAACAATATTAGTTTGCCTCTTCTACAAAAATAAAAGTTACTGTCGTGTGTGCCAAGCTGTCATTCTCTTGTATTATATCGTACGTATTATTTATTTATTTCCCACCACGGAGTAACCTGCGGCAGACTATCCAGCATGCTAATATTGTATATCCAGCATGTATCTTCCACCTCGGAGGAAACTCTGGTAAGGCCGGCAGTCTCGGTAGGCCAATCAGAGGCAGGTGGGGCGTTACCATGTCTATGCTCGGACGTAGAAAAGATATACGCGTTGTCATAGAAACTGTGGCTACCATCTCTGCAGTCTGCACTGTATTTTTGGCTCTGATGTCTTAGTTTGGAGGAGCCTGTATGGTATGGAAGAGTCAAATTGTGCATGCAAGCAGTTCAAGGTTGGGTTATTTGCCTACAATATCGGCATTAAATCCCAAAGAACACCAATACATGTTTAGGCAATGATTGATTATCATGGTCATGTGTACATCCGGTTGTCATTGGTTTTCTTATGCAATAAAAAACAGCATTGTTCACACTGTTAAAACTTCTGTCAGCCTGTCAAGTAGTCGTCAGTAGAGAGGTCAAGAAGTAGAAGAGACATGTCAGGTCAATTACATTTAAATTTCATATTTTGCATTGTGGAACATAACTATCAGTATCAGAACATGGTAATATCCTTCCTATCTCGTACATGTGTTCATGAGTGAGCCATATAATCATCCTTCCTATCTAGTACATGTGTTCATGAGTGAGCCATATAATCTGTCAGTTTAATGGGAATGTTATCCCCTACTGACATGTATAGTATACCGGTGCTTCCGTAAGATGTCATCATGCATCCTAGGCTAATGGATGAAATTGATTGGCTAAATAGCCCCCTTGTTTGAAGGTATGTGCGTACGCACTCAACACAGCCGGATGAACAAAATTATAGGTCGGAGCAAATCAATATGTCACTGTTGTACATTATATTTGCAGGCAATGCAGCATTTTTTGGAGATGCTGCTCCCTGGAGGTGGTGCTGAAGGGGATAGCATGAAAGGGGAGAGGATTGTTGTTCTTTGCCATGTTGCTGTAGTGGCATTAATTATTTATTTATTTGCTTTCAGGCAAACCCTCACTCTGACTCTCTGAGCTTCAAGTGTAATCTATGGGCCTGCTTTTTACCCACACCCTCACTCTGACTCTCTGAGCTTCAAGTGTAATCTATGGGCCTGCTTTTTACCCACACCCTCACTCTGACTCTCTGAGCTTCAAGTGTAATCTATGGGCCTGCTTTTTACCCAAACCCTCACTCTGACTCTCTGAGCTTCAAGTGTAATCTATGGGCCTGCTTTTTACCCAAACCCTCACTCTGACTCTCTGAGCTTCAAGTGTAATCTATGGGCCTGCTTTTTACCCACACCCTCACTCTGACTCTCTGAGCTTCAAGTGTAATCTATGGGCCTGCTTTTTACCCAAACCCTCACTCTGACTCTCTGAGCTTCAAGTGTAATCTATGGGCCTGCTTTTTACCCAAACCCTCACTCTGACTCTCTGAGCTTCAAGTGTAATCTATGGGCCTGCTTTTTACCCAAACCCTCACTCTGACTCTCTGAGCTTCAAGTGTAATCTATGGGCCTGCCTTTTACCCACACCCTCACTCTGACTCTCTGAGCTTCAAGTGTAATCTATGGGCCTGCTTTTTACCCAAACCCTCACTCTGACTCTCTGAGCTTCAAGTGTAATCTATGGGCTGCTTTTTACCATCACTCTGACTCTCTGAGCTTCAAGTGTAATCTATGGGCCTGCTTTTTACCCAAACCCTCACTCTGACTCTCTGAGCTTCAAGTGTAATCTATGGGCCTGCTTTTTACCCAAACCCTCACTCGGACTCTCTGAGCTTCAAGTGTAATCTATGGGCTGCTTTTTACCCAAACCCTCACTCTGACTCTCTGAGCTTCAAGTGTAATATATGGGCTGCTTTTTACCCACACCCTCACTCTGACTCTCTGAGCTTCAAGTGTAATCTATGGGCCTGCTTTTTACCCACACCCTCACTCTGACTCTCTGAGCTTCAAGTGTAATCTATGGGCCTGCTTTTTACCCAAACCCTCACTCTGACTCTCTGAGCTTCAAGTGTAATCTATGGGCTGCTTTTTACCATCACTCTGACTCTCTGAGCTTCAAGTGTAATCTATGGGCTGCTTTTTACCCACACCCTCACTCTGACTCTCTGAGCTTCAAGTGTAATCTATGGGCCTGCGACCATCTTCGCCCTCTTTGGAGATGAATGATTTATAGTTTACTTTCACGCGGGATACAGATGTTTTGCCTTCACCCCCCTCCCATCTTTTAATGTAGGCCAGTTATTGAGTGGCTTTAACATAGAAACACATTTCCTGGTGTGAGCTGTCCACCCCCTCCCAGTAACCAGAGCTACTTCCTCTTCTCCAAACATTCCACAGCAGTCTGGGGTGATCTATGTCCAGGTCAGAGGACAACTGTTATTCCAGAGAAGGATAGAGTACATGTAGACGCGTATATTCCTTCTACGTCCGAGCATAGACATGGTAACGCCAATCAGAGGCAGGCGGGGCGTTACCATGTCTATGCTCGGACGTAGAAAGAATATACGCCATGTAGACGGGCTGAAGCCAAACTGTTAACTCTGAGACACTCTCAAGGCTATCACACATGGAAAGCCTGACACTGACACGAGTGAAGTTGGGTTACCGACAGGGTTGGGAAGTAACGGATTACATGTAACGCCGTTACGTAATCAGAGTACAAAAAACCGGTAACTGTAACGTCTTAGAGTACATTTTAAAATGTGTAATCTGGATTACAGTAACGGAGGTATAGTAACGGGGGTTACAGGCTTGGTTACATTCTCCCCTTCCCCTCATCAATCTTAGGGCTTCAAATAAGTTAAAACACCAAACAATAAAATAATCAGTCGATTACGCATGATAAATGATCACCAGTGCGCTGTGTCGCTGCTGCTGCCCATGCAGCATGCACTGTGGGCACACGAGCAGCGCGCTCGCGTCGGTCCCCCAGCAGCACCAATGGTTTTCCCCGCCGTCAGAATCTAACTCTCCACTGTCTCCAGTCCCCATATACCATATTTATATTATATTATATTTTATAGCGTGATCTGTAGCCAGCGGACACTGACAGCTCTGTAACCGCGGGGACAAGAGGAGGCGGGGTGTGGAGCCTCTGGACGCGGGGACACGGGTGGCCGTGGGTAGTGAGATTCCGACGGGGAGTGGAATGATACGATATATACTGTTCCAATGGCACACCAGGCGATGCATTGCTCACTATATGATGCGGACATAACCATAACTCCATGGATGGCTCCATGGCTTAGCGTAGATTTCTAGATGCAAACTGAATCAGTCCGCGATTAATTACAGCTGTGGATCGCATCGCGCATGGCGAAGTCAAACTGGTTCACTCAATCGCGCAACAATTGCGCTAGCAAGCTTATTTGTGTGTGTGTGTGTGTGTGTGTGTGTGTGTGTGTGTGTGTGTGTGTGTGTGTGTGTGTGTGTGTGTGTGTGTGTGTGTGTGTGTGTGTGTGTGTGTGTGTGTGTGTGTGTGTGTGTGTGTGTGTGTGTGTGTGTGTGTGTGTGTGTGTGTGTGTGTGTGTGTGCGGCGCGCGTCATATCTGCCTGCTTGCTTGCCTGCCTGTCTCTCTGTCTGTGTCTGCACTCTGTCATGGGAGAACCATTTTTCCTCAATAGGCCTACCAATTTGTACAGCATGCCTTAATTTGGCTGTATACATATATTATTTATATTTGTATATGTATTATAATGATTAGGAATTATTATTATAATGATTAGGAATTAATTTGCCTTTTGTGCAAACCTGTGCCTAGCCGAATAGGAGTACATTTTAACATGAATCATAATGGTGGTACTTGAGAGCCAAATATTTTCTGAGGTGGTACTTGTAAAAAGGTTGAGAACCACTGATTTAACAATATTTCTGTAGTTTTTTCTTAATTTTATATAGGCTAAACATTCTGCTCTGGTTATCAATGGTAAAACTTGTTTTATGTAATTAAATAGAGGTTTGCTTAAAAGTAATCCAAAAGTAACTGAAAGTAACCCGTTACTTTTTAAATTGTGGTACTCGGATTACGTTACTGACTACAATTTATAGCAAGTAACTTGTAACTGTAGGGGATTACTTTTTAAAAGTAACCTTCCCAACCCTGGTTACCGACCATACTTGTTCAGAATTTGAAGCATCAAATTGTCTCGTGAAATTCTACTGCAACGCAATTCATAATTTGAACTGCGCCACCAACCCAAATGACAAGAGAAAATGAACACACATGCAAGCACACTGGGACTGTTCTATCTCTCCATCGTCCCATTCAGTTTTTCTCTCTCCTTCTGCTTGCACTTTAACATTGAGAGTATAGAGTAAAGAGTATGCTACTTTTGTACAATGTTTCTCCTCATTCATATTTTCAGTTCAAAGCACTGCCATCATCAGCTAAATGTGCGCTAAGAGGGCGGGACTACTGTAGTTTTACACGGAGGATCGGGATCTTTGCAGATCTTCGTCTATTTAATTAAAAACTGACTTGTGTTTCTCAGGAGAATTTGCAGCAGTCAAACTTTTCATAGTTGAGATACTCGTCAATGCTTTCCTTGATGCAATGTACACATTACGTTTTGGTGGTCTGTGATGCATGTCCAAAACATAACCAAAATAGAACCATGCTTTGAAAGACACGATTTTGACGCCTACGGTCCAGTGTGGCTACAGCAGCCGTTGCAAACAATGGGTGCATTTGATGATGCAAGCATCTGATGGTTTCAGTGTGTCAGGACCTTCAGAGTTTACAAATGGACAATTAATACTTTTTACTGTGTGGCCTTTTGATTTACCGCTGTTCGGAGCTGATGCTGTCTAGGCATGTATTGACCTTGCTCGGACATGGTCACAGCAGTTCATTGCGAACGAAGGTTGCAGTTAACTATGGAATCGTGCATTTCCCAGCAGTGTGTCGCCAGGTCTCGTGACATCATGTGACATCATCCTGGATGGAGATGTGGAGACCCTGATGTCATAGTAAATGCGACCTGCTGTCGCAGGTAAGCCCATATATGGAGATCCCTGATGTCAACAATATTGGCCAGCAACTCTACATCTGACCTCAAACCCTTAAGCCCTAACCACACCAAAGGATCACCATGCAACTCCTTGGGTCTAAACGGTTGCACAGAGTTAACGCTAAAACCGTCTTGACCCTTTGGTGTGGTTTGAGCCATTGAATTCCATGCGTTGAATCACTAGGGTCAACGTGCAACAACAATATCACAATATCACACCGCAGGGACAACGCTAAAACTGTCTTGACCCTTAGGGCTTAAGATCTCCATATTTGGATATATGTCAGAACCTGTTCTGACATTCCACATGTTGATCCTTCCCCATCCATCCTTTCTCTTTGATGTCTCCCTTTTAACTTATACCTGTCCATTCAAATTTCAAACTAGACGGGCCTGCCCCAAAGTTATTAGTGCAGCCGCGCCCGGCAGCCGGCGAAAACTAGAGTTCTCAACAGGCCCGACCCTACCTGGGCCCTCATCAAACCCTGTACACTCAAGAGAATGTCCCCGCTATCAACCTTAGATCTCCATATACTGTATGGAGCTGACCTGTTCTGACATTCCATATGTTAGTTGATCTGACCTCATCAAACCCTGTACACTCAAGACATGCTCCTTATATGGCCAGTACATAATACATGTTGATCTGACCCCCAATACCAAAGTGGCATGCCAGCCAGCAGTCTGCCGTCAACGAGGCAGATGCGTGCACGCAACCTTGCCCTCAGGCGTCTTACTGGTAATAGTCTTAGGCTGTTATATGGTTTGATTTGTCGTTTGTGACTGTGACTGGCATTTGATTGCATTTATCATCACTGAATATGATGTCATCAAGAGTCAGCCTAAGTTAAAACAAAGACTCTGGATAGTACAGAGCATTCTATTCCAAGCCAGATTAAAAACTGCCATGGCTTTTTGTCATCTCCACTGTTCTCCAGACTATCAGTACAAATTGGCATTTGTCAAGACAGAACAGACCAGAAGTGATGAATTGCATATTCTGGAGCGGATCTACCTGTAGATCGGCTATTTCTGGCAAATATATTTTCTGTACAGGGTAAAATAGAGCTGACCAAGTACAGAGCCGACCCTGGTCAAGTTAAATACAGTCTGTTTAGTGTTAAGTCTGTTAGATGATCATCATTATCATAAACTTGGTGAAGTGATTCATCATGAGGTCAGATTCTTGGCCAAGTGAACTAATCATTCCAGCCTTGATGGGTTGCGTCTGTGTTCAAAGAAAATAATAGCCTACTCCGGTATCAGTGAAAGTGGTGCAACGCTGAGATGGAACTGTACTATACAGCACATTTTGAAGAAAGACAGCTATAGGTGGCTCATTTACATTACTGTGGTTGTAATTTAAATGATTGTTGTCTCCACCAGGCCGAAGGCATGGTGAGAGAGTATGTTTTGCACTCCGTCTGTGTGTGTGTGTGTGTGTCCGTCCGTGTGTGTGTCCGTGTGTCCTTCCGTCCGTCCGTTACCAGCTAATCTCCGGCACCGTTAACCCGGTCGATGCCAAACTTTGCACACACACTCCCTAGATGCCAACGATGAACCTCTGCCCCGCATTTTCCAGAACGGCCTGTTATAGCGCCACCATGAGGCAGCTTTTCACATTTGTTACCTAAAACTGCACCGATCTGCGTGAAACGTTGCATGCACACTCCCTAGAGGCCAAGGACAAACCTTTGACCTGCATTTTCCGCATCTGCCTTTTATAGCGCCACCAGGAGGCCGACTTTTGTAAAACACATTTTTGGATATTACTCCTCCAGATTCTGTCCAAAAATCTCACAAATCGTTACACAGTATCTCTATGGTCATGTGCTCAAGTCGGATCTGTCCGATATTTCATATTCCACCCTAATTGGCTATAATTGCCTTTCACAGTTTGCAAGATTGCCCCGTTTTGAACAAAAGCCTCAAATCATGAACACAGCATGCAATTTACGTGAAATCTTTCACACATTTTCTTACTAGGCTGAGGAATATATCCCACCCTTTTCACATTGGCCTGTTATAGCGCCACCAACAGGTTGATTTTTGCAAAACAGGTTGATTGGAACAAAATACCTCAAATCATCCAATTGCCATACAAGGCAAACATGTTTATATTACTACTAAACATTTTGCCAAACATCTCACACAGTCCTATCCTCCTGGTGGAGACCTGTGCCCAGAAGGGCACTTTTTCTAGTTGTAAATGTATGCAGTCTCCAATCTCCATCAGGTGAGAAAATCCAAAACCATTCGCGTGCTAGCATAGGACAGCACTTGACATGTTCACAGTCACAAACCATTGATATGTAGAGAGCCAGTCATGTTAATTTGTGCTACACCTCTCCATTTGTTTGTTTTCACATTCAAAGCCTCAGACCTGAGTGTGATTGTTTTTGTTCGACGGTGTGAATGGTTGGCATTGTCTGATGTTTGAATAGACCCTCCTCTCATTTACATGGACCCATTGCTTTAGTATCAATGTCTGCCATGATGTCACAGGGCAGCGCACTGTGAGCTTGTAGATCTGTTATTTTGTGCGGCACAGCGAGCGCACATTGATAGTACAGTACATCAAACCTTTTATGAGCTGTTGTGGACCATCTGGTGGCTTTGTATGTATTTGTACATACTATGTTGAGATGTGCTCTATGGATCGCTGTAGGACAGCTGTGGGCCAGGCTCATATTGTTGCTAACAGCCTCTGATTAGTCCCTGTGGAGGGTTTTGGTGTCTGGTCTCAACCATCTGCACGATACCGGCTTTCTCTGTTTCCAGGAGGTGCCTTTGACTCAGAACTGAGTCAGAATTACTCAGCATAAACCAATAACAAAAATAACACCATTCTATGTTTATGAATTGAATACATAGGACCACAGTGGAAACAAGTCCCCAGGACTTTTTGGTATTATGCTTTTAGCCCAAATGTATCTCTGTACCCTGTGCTGTTTGCATTTCTGTCTAATAAAGTAATTATTCAACGATTAAAGATATTGAAATAAGATTATTTTACATTAAAGCCTGATGCATACTCGACCAGAACAACAGACATGAGTTAGTTTTGTCGTAGCTCCCCGGCCCGAACTGATAAAACGGTGGACAGACAAATGTCACTGTTTGCTCTGACTGAAGCAGTGTACGTACACTACAGCCAACAGTACTGCAACAGATAGCAAAGGTTGTGTGTTTATGAATGGTCACTAGACACTAGACAGACATTTAGCTGTTTTAACTGGTGACAGAATGAACTTGAAGCTGGGCTGAATGAGTGCGAAAATCATGCAGAACATCCTGACCAACATCCTGACCAATCACAGTAACCCTGCCAAACTAGTTTGGGTAGTTGCAACACCAACAAAGGTTCTCATCTCGTCCACCCGAACCTCTGATTGACTTTATATTGTAGTCTAACTGGACCCAGCCGAAACTGAAGAAACGTCTTCAGTTCGCTTTGCTCATAACATTCCCAGATAATTAGGCTAGTATGCAACAATATCATTGATCTTATCCCACTGCTCATGCTTTTTCCTCTGGCACCCTAAAGGTTTGACATCTTGGTTTTAAACCATGTCATTAAGTAGTAAACATCTGACATGTATCATTGGCTCTATCTGTCGACAACATTTTGTGCCTCAGGTCCTCAGCCCAAACTCATTGACCATCTCCGACAGTGACGTTTACATTATGCTGTCATTGATTGTATACAGTGCAAACATGAGCCTGTGACTTAAATTAGTATCTTCTTGCTACATGTACTTATTTAGATCAATGGATTCATTATGTGAGCCCTGCCTGTAAAGCTAGACAATGTAATGATTATTGTGATAATATGAATGGTCTAAAAATTGATTTGTGCACCGGCAGCATTTTGTTTTTATTTTTCCAAGATCTTAAAGCCGAGTAGAACAGGTCTATTACAAATGGAAAGGCAATCAATGGGAAAATCAAGTTAACCCTAGCACCATACCATGCTACTCCTGTGTTACAGGACTGTTGTGTGTGCATGACTGTTTATTGTACATTCCCTTTTCTTACATTTTGAGCGTATTGGAGATACACTAGTGAATTCTTATTTAAGATAGACTGAGTTTACAATGACTCACTAGTGAATTGTTATTGAAGATAGACTGAGTTTACAATTAAACACTAGTGAATTATTTTCCACTGCTGTCATTCCACGTGTTGGTTTGCCCGTCAGTCGAGTGCCTCCGGGAGGCTGTCGCAGAAATCATGTGGTGTGGCGCAAACTGCCTTTCCTCTTCGCAGAAAGTGGTTCAGTGACTCACCAAGAATGTGATTAGTCACACAGATTCATGCAGTGGTGTGTTTATCTTTTAAGGGCCTCCGCGAGGGTGTGTTTCTCTGTGTGCGACGGCATTGACGTGTATTAGTAGTTTAGTTTTGCTAGTAAAAATAAATCCTTAAGCGCAATCATATTTATCTTATTGTTTTCAAACTCCGATTATGGAGAGAAATGCTAGGATATTTCCAAACCAGTGTTCAGAAACAGTTTGTCTGAAGTCTGAACCATATGCTACACAGTGCTAAAGTCCTCAGTGTTCGTTTAACTGAGAATGTAAAGAATGACCAAACAAGAGCTAAACTAATACTGAGAATTTCACTGTGTGCGGATTGCAGAACATCCCCAGGGCCTCCGTGTTCCTCACACAGACGCAATGTCCCTGCCGTGTTGGCCTGAGGAGAGGACACACACGAGCAGGGACGGGGGTGGGCAATAATAGGCTGTGGAACAAGTTCCTCGACAGCCAGATGACGCCAAACATTCCCATTCCCGTCCGCCCACATCCCCTAAAAACACTGCCAGGTCCCGAGACTGAGTGGGAAGACAAATGTCCACGTAAAGCACACTGCCATCTGAGCCAAAACCCAGAGCCAACCCACTTGTGTGTGAACTCACACTGACACAGAGCAGCTCTTTAATGGTGGATCTTTTGTGAATTAACTGTTTTTATTTATAGTCCTTAAAGGTCCACTTCACCACTTTTCAACTTATCTTCCTATAATTGGTCCTAACTAATGTTCATGATAAAATGTCACCATTTTTTCCTACTCAGTCTGTGTCGCATAGGAAGGCTGTGGGCAGTTCAGAAAGCCGTCCACCAGTGACATCATCGATGGTGAATCCAAGCTAATAGAAACGGCAGGCTTTCTTTTCCTGAAAAGTTGCAATGCAAAAGTTGAAGCCATCATTCTCACGATAATAAAAATCTAAATATATTTTAAAACAAATCTTGTTTAAAAAAAAATATGCCTAATGATGATGTCACTGGTGGACGGGTGTCCGAACTGCCCAAAGCCCTCCTATGAGACACAGACCGAGTAGGAAAAAATGGTGGTGTTTTATCATGAAAATTAGTGAGGACCAATTATATGAAGAGATGTTGAAAAGTGGTGAAGTGGTCCTTTAAGCATGAGTTATACTTTGGTTGCCCATCCTGTCAAGCTTGTAGATCTGCTATTTTCGGTGTGCGATACTGGCACGCAACTAAGAATAAACCTGGCTTTAGACGTTTAGAGACACCCAGGTAACTTTGCTGTGGAAACATTCGGGGTCAAACATGGCACTGTTTGATCTCTTTTTGTGAAATCATGTGTTTCACTCAAGAGGGAGTCCTTTGAAAATGTATCCATCTTTATCATTGCCTCCCTTATAGGTCTCTTGTTACCATCTCATCACAGGAGGGGAAACATGATCAAATATTTTAATCTAAGCTGTGTCTATTGTATGATCAGCAAGATATGTGTGGCTGTACGTTTTAGTTTTCACTTTCATTATTCAGTTTTTGTATGTCTTGTGTATGTGTGCTAATATTATTATTATTATTATATGAAATATTATATTAAAATGGAGCGGACTGGTATAACAAAAGCTTGATATTTGATATAAAACATCTTCTATCTGGTGGGATTTTGTCAGTCAGTCCACTACTGGGGCAACCAGACCTGTATACACAAGGGTTCCTCTAGTATACAATATATATAGCCCTAGCACAGAATGCCGTGAAGGAGTGAGTGTATATTGTGTACATTGCTGGAGGTTAAACCTCCAGGCCAGTATCACCTGAGTATCACCAGTTATCACCTGAGAAGGGGATGTGTGTGGGGGGGGGGGGTATGGGGGGATTTCACTTTCAGGTACATTAGGAAGGTGATGCGAAAATGGGGTCATGGGGGACGAAGGGGTTTTTATCATGGGTATGGGGTTGGATTGTAATTTCCGGGTCCATTGAAAACTCTAAAACGCTAACGGTGGTTGACATTTTCATTTCAAGGACCCCCAAATTGATTATGCATTTGGCTGCAGACCCATCTGAAAATATTTTTGGCCAGGGACCCCCATGTGAGAAGAAATTTGTGTTTCAGAATTTGAACTTTAATAACTCTAGGGAACCCCCCTCAAGAACCCCTGGGGGTCCCCAGACCCTACTTTGAGAAACACTGCTCTAAATATGACAATTACAACAAAATATTAATAACAATTATATATATATATTATATATATACGTATATTATAAATGACATACACTATTGTAATTTCATTCTATTCAATTCAATTCTATATTATTCAACTGTAGAATTTAAGAAAACCGAAGAATGTGTAGTTTCTGTTACCTAAGAACAAATTGCAGCGAATAAAACATTGGGTGAATTGTGAAAACGGCACAATGGTTGGTGAATGAGGCTTACTGTTACAATAAATAGAAAATGATTGTTACTGCTCTACAGCCTTCATTTTGGCATATGATATCATATGAATAGAACTTCATGTTGGGTAGTAACTCTTAGTAAGTGACTAGATGTTATCAGGATTATGTAATCGGAATGTGTAGCAAATCGTGTGTGTGGGGGGGGGGGGGGCAAGAAAATGGAAAAAGGAAAAAGAGCATTTGTAGCCTAGAATGAGGATCAGAAGAGGTGCACATCCATTTTCCATTTAAAGGCTGGTGCTGAAAGTCAAAGTACAAAACTTAAAAATAAGTTTTATTTTTCTAGTTACGCCATTCCTGCTTATGACAGTAAGTCAAGGCAGTGTACCTACATGAACTGTTTTGAACTTTTCTGCTGGTATTTTGTATTCATGTTTGTAATGTACCAGAGTCCTATAGCCAAAACAAAGTGTTTGTGGGCTTGCATATTGTGGAATTATTTGTGAAGAGGCCTTAATGAGCCCAGGTCCCCCATTACATATAAAACAGTCGCTCTTAACATTTTCATGCACACTCGAGAAGGCTTGACGCCGAAACGTGTCCGTGTCTGCGAGAGTCTCTTACTGTAAAACGTAGAGACAAGTCTGAAGAAGAGCAGTGCAGTGGCGTTCGACACATCATTCAGCCCACTCAGGTGGTAAAACATGAATATGCAAAAGTAGTTGTAGCCTAGCACAGGACGCGAAGACCTGGTTAACACACTGCGTGCGCACCCCCCATGCCTCTGCCTCCCAGTTCTTCTGTGTGTGTGTATAGTGCACACACGCAGAGATGACAGATCAGAATCACACTTGCGAGTTGCGCGCATGCAATATAATAATTAGGCCTGCATCGCTTTGCCTAAAACACTGAATTATGAAAAGGACCGCAATAGAGGGTATGCGCATGCTTAAAGTGAATGGCACGTCGAGTGGCAAAGCAACATGCAAAGTGAGTTTAACATTGTTTAACGTTGTTTAATGCAATCAGATATTACTTTTCTGTTTGGATGTATGGGCTATCAAGGCCAGAAAGTAGTTTTTGCCACTCAGTAGGCGTTCCTGCATAACTTCCGGGTTTGATGATGATGTCACGCGCATACTCTCTATTGGAAAAAGCCTGCCGCTGGCTCCCATTTGTTGAAGAGACATCTACCGGTATACATTTTCAAATTATGATGTTATTATGCTTAAATTATCGCTAAAACGCCGATCCTGCATATTACCGCATATTTATGTTGTTAATATAGCCTACATTTAACAAACAAGCTTGATTGACATTTGTAAATGGGTCAATACAAAAACTGCTACGAGGATAAAACCAGAAAAGCACTAAGGCTTCTTTACATCAGGTATAAAGTAAAACGAAAACGTGACAACCATATGTAAAAAGGGGAAAAAAAGGGCAGGAAAAACTGGGAGGCGGAGGCGCGGGGGGGGGGGGCTGCCCGGACCAGTGTCATCGCGCACAGGACACTGGTACACAGTACACACCCCATTGATATGCAAGCAGAGCCATTGATGCTAATTTGTCCAGGCCCTCCTCTCTCGTCTCAAACGTCTCAGTTAGTGTCGAAGTGTCCTTGAGCAAGACTCTGAACCTGATTTTCAGGTTAGAGGTTAGTGCCTTGCATGGTTTCCGCCGCCATCGTGTGTGTGAATGTAATGCACAGTCTATGTAAAGCACCCTGCATAAAGGCGCTATATAAATGCACCATTTACCAATGCAATACAGCCAACACAATCTTTTGTAGATTAGTAGTCTTTTACAATTAACGCTGGGGCTCCACTGGCTGTGTTGCGTTGCGTTTGACAGAGTCAAAAAATGAATGGGGGCGAATGGGTGACGCCGTCCAAACGCAACATGCAGGGTAACGTCGGCAGTGGACGCGACGCTGATAGACGCCCCATGTCTGCAGTGGAGCCCCGGCATTAGGCATTTATTTAGCAGACGTTCTTAATCCACAGTTTGGGAGCCAGAAGAGAGAACAGAGTCTTGGACGTGTGGAATGGTGTCCCGGGTGTTTTAGAGAAGGTTCTTACAGCTTCTTCTTTTAAGATTGGGCTATTGAGGTAATCTGTTGAGTTAATCAAAAACACCCATTCACGCTATTCTACCAAAAACAAGCACACTCAAGCTTTCTTTAATGGTAAATGGTGCGCCTTTATCCTAACTTAAGCTCTTTACAATGTGCTTTTACATTCATCCATTCACACACAGACGGCAGGGGAAACCATGCAAGGCACCATCCGTGTGTTAGGATACTCCATCACTAACCCAGGGGGGCTTGGCATCCAACCGGGAAGTGCAGGAACCTTCCGTTCCCACTGCTGTTACAGCTTGTGTACAGGACGGGTACATACAGTAATCAGTCAAATTAATTTTATATGGATATTGTAGCAGAAGTAATAATAATAATAAACTTAAATAGTATATACAACAACAAGAAAAAAGGAATAATTAAGAATAAGAAAAAGAACGGTTTGTCCGTTGGTCCTATAGCTGAAGGTGCGCTTGAATACCAGACTGATGTCACTCCCATTAAGCAGAGATCAGAAAGAATATACACACTTGCACCAGGGAGTATTCAAAGTGCATGCCACCTGAAGGTTTTTTTTGCATTTACTATAACAGCACCACAGTTGGTTTTAAAAAGTTCTATTTTACACATTGTCACGTCGTGTCACGTACCCCATGTGACATTTTGTACCAGCATGTTGGCTTGGAACACTGGAGCTGCACATCATTGTCATCACAGAGATCATCCCTGATCCTAGGTTATAGAGCGCCGAAGTCCTGACGTCACTCGTTCGTTCCCTCGATTCCCCTGGTTCACGGAAGTAATTTCTCTATGGAGAATAACATGGGGTCTTAAAATCGTTTCATATAAGCAAAAGTAAACAAGCTGTCTCTGCGTTATTGTCAGGGAGGTGTCTCTGTATCGTTTGCGACTGTCAGTCACTCATATATGATGCAGTCTGTTTCTAGCGAAAATGTAACTAATTCAGTAGCAGTAACAATAGCGTTTTCTCTCAGTCAGTTGATTCTTCATATCCATATGAGTGAAGCGGCCTGGATGATTTGTTTATTTTTCAAACAGTTATTATATGAGGCGATCTAAAATCCCTCTATGGGGATTAGAATGCAAATAAAAAGGACATGAACCTGTGGATTTGCACCCTCTACCGATATTGACTTCAGACTTCGGTTCTCTATGGGCTACATATACTACATATGTGCGTGTGTGTCTGTCTGTCTGTGTGGAAAAATATATTTTTATATATTAATTAGAATAAATGTCCCTCCTGTGTGGATAGGATGGGATAGGTTAGGTGTACTGTATTTTAACCCATTGATGCCTGGTGCAACCTATACGTTGTTCTACCCTTGATGCCGGCACTCTCTCTGTGTCTCATCAGCTATTGTTATAATTTAGCTATTGAAAAATAGCAGATCTACAAGCTCATAGCGCGCCACCGAGTGGCGCGCTATGAACTTGTAGGTCTGCTATTTTTGAAAAAACATAACTATTTAAAAAAATAATGAATCAAAATTTGAAGGTTTTCAGAAACCTTAGGTCAGGCCCTAGAAGGCGTTCCCAGATTCAGCCTCAGGTATCAATGGGTTAACTTAAGTCATAATGGTGGTACCCGAGCCAAATATTTTCTGAGGTGGTACTTGGTGAAAAAAGGTTGAGAACCACTGCTCTAGTCATCATCATGCAATAGGATTGTCCTGTTATTTAACCACAATAATATACCATGACATATTGTAAGTTTCATATTATGATTCTTTACTCTAGCTTTAAAACTGAGGTTGGGCATTGCTAACGAGTCTGTGAGCTGACGGCTGGCTGTTTGAACCGGTTTGAATGAGAGACGAGGGGGAGGGACTGTTTATGTATGCATGTACATTCAGTTTCTCCTGAAAAGGAGAAACTGATGGCCCTCCACCTTTTCATGTCCCTGACATCACCCATGTGATTATTTGCCCCCCAAGTTGCCAACCCCCTAAATCACACCTCTGCTAGGATGGTCGTTTGAATGTGAAACCCAACCAATCATAAGTGTTGCCGAGCAAATTAGCATTGATAGCATTAGTGGCTGGCTGCTTATCAATGCTAGTGGGCGTAGGCCTACCTGTGTTTAAGTAGGCTACTGTACTGGCTTCAACACAACTACGTTTAAACCACTGTGGACCGGACGCCAGATGACGGTAGCATTGACAATTGAGTACTAGAAGAAACTGTTCGACCACGCATGCATCGTACAGTTACGCAGGGGCTGGTGGTGGACTTCGCCTTCCTCGAAATACTGATTGAAACAGCTGCAAGGTAAATTGTACAATTCTGTGTGTTGATCACATCAGATGGAACGCTTGTAACTACTCACTGAGAATGTATTTCAAATGTGAAAATTGTAACTGTTAGTTTGTGAGTATCTACTCTGCAGTGGTGGAAAAAGTACTCAATTGTTTTACTTAAGTAAAAGTACCAATACTGCAATTTAGAACTACTTCGTTACAAGTAAAAGTACGGAATTGAAAATGTACTTGAGTAAAAGTACAAAAGTATCGGCATCAAAATGTACTTAAAGTACTAAAAGTAAAAGTACTCATTCTCGCAGAATGTCCCATTTTACAAGTTCAAAATGTGTAGAAAATCTATTGAAAAGAGCTGATCTACAAGCTCACAATGCATTGCGTTGCGACGCATTGTGAGCTTGTAGATCGGCTCTTTTCAAATGGCCGAAATGTATAGGGTTGAAGTGGTTAATGTATGTTTTCTAATCAAAATGAAAATCTCCAAAGTAACTAGTAACTAAAGTTTTCAAATAATTGTAGTGGAGTAAAAGTACAAATTTTGGCTCTGAGATGTAGTGGAGTAGAAGTAAAAGTACTGGAAATTGGAAATACTCAAGTAAAGTACAAATACCTCAAAATTGTACTTAAGTACAGTACTTAAGTAAAAGTACTTAGTTACTTTCCACCACTGCTACTCTGACCATTTGTAATGAACGAATCATGGCCCTGAGCAAAACATTGAATTCTGAGCAGATTCTCTTATCCACCCAGACTATTTGTTTGTAAACAAAAAGGTAGTTTCCAAAGTGTGTACATGATTGTGTAGGTCACAATCATGTGGTTTTCATATCGTAAATATGAAGTTTGCCAAAATCGCATTTAATCTATGTCCGTTGTTTGTTTACATTTTAAAAGTGTCAACATTACTTCAATATAGTACAGAACAGCGGTCCTGACTACCCCCTCTATCAGTATAAAACTTTTATGCTGGAGCCCCCCCTCCCCCCTTCAGTCACTACTGCTGCTGCCTGAGACCAGCCTAGAACAATACAAACTGATAGGCCATCATCTATTCAACAAGGTGTAGCCTCTTTGCAAGCTGTGTGTGTTGCTCAGTGCTCACATCACTTAGGAATAGCATGGATAGGTAAAAGGACCACCATTTTCACAGCTGAAAGAGAGGTTTTCCTTACCCATCAACGGATATACAGGCTGTTTGTCCAGATAAGCATGGTAATGTTGTTTAGTAATTTAATTTCAAATGAGTTCTACGTTTGTTTTACCTGTAAGTTTCACCTACTAAAAGATATCATTTTGAAATTGAATTGGGGCACTGCAAGTGTAATATCAATAATTGAAGTAGCTATTCTTCTTGCTAATGAACACAATTTGTAAAGTGATCTACTGTAGTTACTGCAATGACAAACTTTTGTCAATTTGTCAAATTTTAGTTTGTTGAAAAAACAACTGAGAACTGACAAGACAACAAACAAGCAAACTGCCACAGAATGGGTCTTCTGTAAAACCCATTTATGTTTGTGTGAAATGGGGCCCATTTTGCCTGTGCGTTCGCCATTGATCCGTCCCTGCCTATCTTCAGGTCTACAACTTTAAACATTGGCAATTATATGCCGAAGTCGTGTTGTGTTTGGGGCTTTATACATCATGATAGGACAGGACTAGGGTTTCTTCCATTTTACTGCTTTGAAACAAACACACACACGCACACGCACACAGAGAAGAGAGTTCAAAGCTACTCATTTCCCTCCCCCTACATTTTTGTGTGTTATTTAGGCCCTTTCTGATGTTATGACATTGTTGCTCTTAGGTCACCTAGTTTCATATCATAATATCATACTTTACTATCTTCACTCTAGCTTTAAAACGGAGTTTGAACATTGCTAATGATTCTGTGAGCTGCTGGCTGTTAGATTTAGTTTGAATGAGGGGAGGAGGATTGGGGTCTGTTTCTGTGTGGTCCTGTTCAACTCCTGTTAGCAGTGTGTAGTTTCTCTATGTATCTCCAGAGAAGGCAGGGGACTATCCCTCACCACCACCACATTTTCTGGTCCTAGACATGTCCCCAATATCCGCCCCTAAACTACGCCCCTTTCAGAAATTGAAGTCGGTGGGGAGGACGGTTTCCGAGTTACGTGAATTACAGACGTACGTACGTACAGAGACTTGGTGCATTTATAGAAAGATATTTTTATTATAACATTATTGACTATTGACTTAATTAGCAGCCTATACTGATAATTTGACCTAAAAGCAAGTAGTTTTCACTGTCCATGTAAAACAAAGGTTACTCCATATATGGACCTATCTGACATATCTAACTAATCTATCCTAGTCTGACATCACAAACCCCATATTTGGACGTGGTTGATCTAGAGCTCCATATATAGTGCTGGCAGAGATATCTACTGCTGACATCATGCTACAGTAAAACCCCATATATGGATATATAGCTGACTCATCATCGTGACATCAGTGAGTTGTCACGAGCATCCAGCTAGATCTTCTCACAGAGCCTTTCACACACAGTGAGCAAAACCTTGGCGATCAAAGCCCGGTCTTGAGTCAGATTGGGGGTTTTGTCGGCAAGTGCCAAAACTGCATTATCGGAACAAATATCTTGCTGTGTGTAGGGGCCCTTACAGGAGATTGTACATTGTGTTGCTAATGAGTGTATCCTCCCTTCCTTCACAGAGAGTCCAGTGAAGAGTGCAATGGGATCAGCAGTACTCTGTCAGTGGAGTCTGTGCCAGGGCCAAGACTGAACTGGTGTCCTGCCAGCACCGCTACCCCTGCTCCAGTTCCCGCCCCGGGACCCTTGCCTACGCCCAGCCGTGCTAGCATGGGGGACGGCCTGGACGCAGCACAGATGTCGGGCAGCAGCAGCCAGGGGCAGCCCCCTGCCCAGCCTCCTAACATCGTGATTCCAGAGTACATCAACCCCAGTAGGCCCAAGCGTCAGACCAATCAGCTGCAGTTCCTGCTGAAGGTGGTGCTGAAGAATCTGTGGAAGCACCATTTCTCCTGGCCCTTTCAGTCTCCAGTTGATGCGGCCAAGCTTAACCTGCCGGTGAGTGCTTTCTCTCGCCCTCTTTGTTCACAGTACCACACAACTCAGGAATGTCAGAGATGCATCAAGTATGCGGTGCACATAGTCAACAGATTGAATTCCAGTCAGTGTGTCTTGCTGTATTATTTATCCCTTCATCGCACATAATGAGGTAGTTGAAAATGTTGCAAGGTTAATTGATTTAAATTGAAGAATGCATTATAGCTGCATCATTACTTTACAAATTGCGACATTAAAATTAAATACCACACCTTATGGTACAACCAACTTTTTGTTTTTGTACTTCCTATGTCTTTATTTAGAGAGTTTGTAAAGATTAGAGTAAGAGTTAGTTAGAGTTTAGAGCCCAAATAGCCTACATCTGTCTTGCATTGAGAAGTCTCAATAACGTTTCCTAATATTAAAACAAAACATTGTAAAATGTTCTCTGCTAGCTTTTGCTAAGCATACACATTTCAAGTCACACCCGTTTCTTCATTTCTGTAATTTAGACTTTAGATTTTATGTCTTTGAATGCTTCTTTATGCTATAGATTTGCCCATATGTATGACATTGTACATTAACCTTGCCTTCATTTCTTTTAGGACTATTACTCAATAATCAAAACTCCTATGGACATGGGAACAATCAAGAAAAGGCTTGAGAACAGCTACTACTTTAATGCCCAAGAATGTATCCAAGACTTCAACACCATGTTTACCAACTGCTACATCTACAACAAGGTATGTACTGAAGCTGTAAAACCGAATCCACATGGATATCATGTTGTAGAATGCTGATGGATGCTGATTCATGCGCTCTGTCTCCCCCTACAGCCCGGAGATGACATAGTCTTAATGGCTGAGGCACTGGAGAAGCTTTTCCTCCAGAAGGTCTCCGAAATGCCTCAGCAAGAGACTGAAATTGTTGTCATGACAGGCAAGGGACGAGGTCGGGGCCGACAGGCGAGGGACGGAGGTATTGCGACTTCAGCAATTTGTTTGGCAATAAATCCCATTTAGACCTGTGCACGCATCTGTGTATATAGTGTTATAACCACTAACCATTATTTTAAACTTGAGCTGCTGAAAAATAGCAGATGTACAAGCTCATAGTGCGGCACAGAGTGCCATGCTATGAGCTTATAGATCTGTTATTTTTTTTTAATCGTGAAAATGTGTGCAAATCTTTGAATATATATTCGTTCACAGCTAATGTTTTTAACCCAAATATTTGCTTCTGGGGGTCCCTGTAACAACATATTTTGAGATGGGGGTTGGCGGCCAAATATATATAATTTTGGGGCTCCTTGACATGAAAAAGTGTGAAAACCACTGACATAGAAACATTTGATTGATTTAGGAAGACATTTTTAGAATCGGCCTCAGGTCTTGATCGGTTATCACATTTATACAAATTTACTGTCTTCTGCCAGACAGTGTTTTTCATCTTATTGTGTCTTCCATCAAGGACTGAACTTGAAACCTGGACCCATTGTTGATTCTCCGTCCACGACGCCACACACCCGTGGCTTGTCCAACCCCCCGGCAGCACCGACGCAGACCAGAGGACCAGTGCAGGGCCCGCCTTCTCTACCTCCCCAGCCCATCATGCAGAGCCTTCCCCCTCGTGTGCCCCCTATATTACCAAGCCATGCACCACAGCTTGGACCGCCATACTCCCTGGGCCCATCGGACTGCACCCCTCAAGTCCCGATGATGACCTCTGTGCCTCCACCCACCCTGATCAGCCACCCACCCGTATCCATGCAGAGCACTGCCCCCATGCTGCAGGGCCCTGTAACCATGACCAAAGTGAGTGCAATTGACATTGAGCTTATTGTTCAGCATTCTGCACAATGGGTGTTCTGTTTTTGGCATCTGATCTAATCATTTTCTTTTCGTGTTCTCCCATCTGCTTTCTTTCCGTTCACCCATCTCCAGCAGAGAAAGAGCCAGAAAAGGAAAGCGGACACTACCACACCCACAGCGAATGACCAATTAAGCGAGTCCTCTCCCGTAGAGTCAAAGTCTGGGAAGACGCTGCCCAGGCGAGAGAGCGCGCGGCCTAGCAAACTGATAAAGAAGGAGGCCCCAGACTCCCAGCATCATATGGGCATGGGACTGGGAGGACCAAGTGCAGGCCATAGCCCCAAGCCGCAGGATCAGCTGGGTTACTGTGCTAGCCTGGTTAAAGACATGCTCTCTAAGAAGCACGCTGCTTATGCCTGGCCATTCTATAAACCTGTGGACGTGGCCACTCTCGGACTGCACGATTACCATGACATCATCAAACACCCCATGGACCTCAGCACCATCAAGGTGTGTTGAAACTAAGTAGTGTTGGCCTTGTTACTTACAACACGTTACTTGTTGCTACTTCCATTAGTCATGGATTTACGTATTACTCCCTGAAAACCTGCTTACCTTAACCCATTTTGACCTGAGATCAGATTCTAAAAATGTCTTCTACATCCTGACAGTTTTCTGAAAAAGCTCTTCTGATCCCATCAATAAGTCTCTCCGCCTGCACCTTTTTAATTACTGACTTATATTAGGGTTGTCCAGATCCGATCGGAAATCGGGCCGATCACGTCATTTTCAAATGATCGGATCGGGAGCAAAGAAACGTGATCGGGACATCCCTATTATCAATATTATATCCATAGCATGATATTAGACTGGCTATTGTCTGTGATTTTGGATATTGTACTATAGTGATATGGAATAAGAGTTCTATAAAAATATCGGATCAGGGAAAATCGGTATACTCAAAATCTAATGATCGGAATCGGAACGGGAGCAAAAATACGTGATTGGGACATCCAGATAAACAATACCAGATTGATTTTATTAGGAGTGATAATATTATTACTTGTTACCCCAACACAATTATAGTAATATGCTACTTTGTAAAGACATTACTCTCAACTCTGGTTCGACGACCTGCATAGTTTTCTAAAGTTCATTATTTTGTACCATAGCTCACTGTCAATGTTCTTGATGTGTTTATAGGTCAAGCTGGAGAACAGGCAATATAGGGAAGCCCAGGAGTTTGCTGCTGATGTACGGTTAATGTTTTCCAACTGCTACAAGTATAATCCACCAGACCATGAGGTGGTAGCCATGGCCCGCAAACTACAGGTAAAGGCGTTTTAACATGGATATAATTTCAGTAGGATTGCTCTGGCAAAAAGATTGCTATGGCAGTGTTTTCACCATCTAATTAAACTCGTAGCTCATTGGGGCTACTCTTTGTGCTTTGTATATTATAACCGTACATTTCAGTGAGAAACAACCTCTACCGTACGCTTGCTCAGATTGTTCGTCTCTCCTCATTTTCCAGGACGTTTTTGAGATGCGCTTTGCTAAGATGCCAGACGAGCCCGAGACCAAGCCGCTGGTCTCTGCTCCGCCTCCCCCCCTGCACCACCCTGCCCCTGTCAAACCCCAGCCGCCTCTGTGCCGCGTGGCTCCCGTCGTCGCCTCCTCCGACAGCTCCAGTGACTCGTCCTCCGAGTCCGAGTCTTCCACAGACGACTCCGAGGAGGAGCGCGCCCAGAGACTGGCGGAGCTTCAGGACCAGGTCAGTGAAGCTGACCTGTTGTGTGAGCTTGTAAATCTGATTTTTACTAGTTTGGGTCCCGGGCAAAAGTCTTAATTTCTCTTTTGGGTCTCGATTCTCAAAGCTAAAAAGTTTGGGAACCACTGCTTTAGCGGGCCTTAAAGTGTTGTCCAGTTTTTTATTCCTTTTCTGGCCTCCTTCTCTCGACACAGCTCAAGGCTGTACATGAGCAGCTCGCTGCACTGTCCACGCCGCAAACCAGCAAACCAAAGAGAAAAGAGAAGGAGAAGAAAGAGAAGAAGAAAGACAAGCATAAGAAGAAAGGAGGAATGCCTGGCCCGGTAGATGAGAACCTGGATCCCACATCGGTGTCCCAGCTCCCTAAGAAGTCAAAGAACAATAACAATACCAACAAGGAAGTTGTTCCCAAGAAGAAGTCTAGGTTAGTCAATTCATATTACACCCAACACCTCAAGGCAGAAGTAAGAATTCTGTACAATGCCCTGAGGTACTGTGATGGATGTGCCTATTCAGTTGGCTTGTAATTACAAAAACAATGTTGTATTTTGTGTCCCCTTAGCAAAAAGGACGTGGTGAAAAACAACCACCCGGTGAGCATGCAGTCTGCTCCCAGTCTGGAGGATGACCTTGGGGCGGCTGGGTCGTCGGCCTCGGGGGAAAAGTGCAAGCCTATGTCGTACGAGGAGAAGAGACAGCTAAGCCTAGACATTAACAAGCTTCCCGGAAACAAGCTGGGACGAGTCGTGCACATCATTCAATCCCGAGAGCCTTCGCTCAAGAACACCAACCCCGATGAGATCGAGATCGACTTTGAGACACTAAAGCCTTCAACTCTGCGTGAGCTGGAGAGATATGTGTCGTCGTGCCTCCGCAAGAAGAAGAAGGCTCCTGGTGAGTAACTGTAGAGAATCAGAACTGGTCACTCTCCCACTCTCATTTTGTTCTTTTATGTTATTATTTTAGCCTGAACATGATATATGATCATGCTCTTTTCCTGTCTGCAGTTGTTGACAAGCCCATGGAAACCACCACTTCCTCCAAAAAGGCTGGGTCCTCCTCAGAAAGCAGTGGCTCCAGCTCAGACAGTGAGCGTGAGGAGACGACGGGTAAGGATTGGTTCTTTGACCACTTGAAACTTCTGAATTTATGATCCTATATGAAAGTGAAACTAAATCAGGCTTCTTTTCAGGAGTGGCCCCAAAACAACAGAAGAAGAAAAGCCAGTCTGTGAAGGAAGGGAGGAAAACTCATCCAACTCATGTTCAGGGTGGTTCTACTACAGCCCTGGCTGGACCTCGCTCCCAGGCACAAGGTATCCATCCTGGCATCCAGCTGAAGCAGCATCAGCCTCCTCCCCCCACAGGCTTCATCGCTCCCCCTGTAGCGCCTCTGGAGTCATCCCAGATGCTAGAGAACAGCTTTGACTCCCTGGCGACGCACTTTGGCCCGCCCCATATGCATCTGTCCCACCATGCTGGTAACTCTTCCTCACCCGCTCCCCCTCACCCACTCAACGCTCACCCTGCCACTGTGCCAGTGTCTCCGGAGACTCACCCCTTCCTCAACCCTGTCCTCCCATCTCCAGGTATGGATCCACATATTTGTGGTAATCATTTGGACAGGGGTTATGTTTTTGCCTTATTCCAACCATAACCATAATAACTAGAGAATGGATGGTTGCATATAATATGAATGAGTAAGTTGCTCGAATAATTCCTTGGTTGAAAAGCATATCTTTTGCATAGTGTTTGAGGGAAGTATGCACACTATTGCAGGCAGTCTTTCTAGTTTTTAAATCAACTTTTTCTTTTCCTATCTTTCTTGACCACATTTTAGCCTTGCACATCGCCCTGCCCCAGCAGCCTTCTCGGCCCAGTCACAAGGCAGCAGCGCTACCTCCCAAGCCCCCCCAGCATCAGCCAGCAGCACCGCCACCACCTCAGCAGCAGCAGCCACCACCCATCCAACAGCAGCTGCAGCCCCCCCAGTCATCAGGCCCTCCACAACATCAGCTTCCCTCTCACATGCTCCACCCTCCTCAGCCTGTGCACCAGCGGCCTCTGTCCCCTCCAACACTCACCCCCCAAGGCTTGCTCTCCTCCCAGCCACCCCAGATACTGATGGAGGAGGACGAGGAACCGGGACCTGCAGTGCCCCTAAGCCAAGTACAGCTCTACCTGCAGCAGCTCCAAGGCCGCCAGTCCCAGCAGACCCAGCAGTCCCAGCAACTCATGCAGACTCTCCAGGCCCAGGCACGTCAGCAGCAGCACCAACAGCAACAGCAACAACATCAACACCCACAACAGCTGCAACAGCAGCAGCCGCAACCAAGCCAGGCTCCTCTCTTGCAGTCTGTCCAAGTGCAGTCTCAGTTGTCCGCTCAGACCTCCCTGCCTCCTCCCCAACTCTCTGCCCAGTCTCAGGCTCCGCCAGCCCCGTCACATCAAGCCCAGCCCCAACAGATGCACTCGAACCCAGCCCGCCATATGCAACACACACAGCAGATGGGTTACCAGCAAGGCCCTGGTCAGACTGGTCAGTCCCAGATCACACAACACAAGGTAGCCCTGCCCACCACCAAAGCACAGCAGATTATCCAGCAACAACCCTCCCCTCGCCAGATCAAACCTGACCCGTATAACAGTGGTAAGTTAAAAAAAGGAAGGAAAAAAAAGTGTGTGTGTGTGTGTGTGTGTGTGTGTGTGTGTGTGTGTGTGTGTGTGTGTGTGTGCGTGTGCGAAGCACCGCTGAACGCCAATGTTGTTTTTGTAAATAACTTAAACAACCGCACCCGTCGTAACTGCCGCCGTTAATGTAGTCAGTTGCTAAGATGTTCTGCAAACTTGTTTTAATCATGTGTGCCGTGTTGTGTCGGCCATAAGATTAGCCTACAGACAGGCACTGAAGAGTGGCAGGATCTACCAACAAACATGGGCTGTGTGTGTGTGTGTGTGTGTGTGTGTGGGGGGGGCACACTGCTGTGGATGAAGCAGGCTGTAGTGTTAAGGATTTTCTTCCTGTCTTCCAGGTCATGCGAGGGAGAACCCTTCCCCTCTCATGATGCACTCCCCACAGCTACCACAGTACCCACCTGTCACTCACCAGTCTCCACCTCAGATCATGCAACCTAAAAAGGTGAGTCACATTCCTTGACATAGCTATACAGTTGATCACTTGATGATTAAAAAAAAGATTTGTGCAGATCTGATGAGTAAAACAAATGTGAGGATGGCTCAAAGCGGATGAGGATGCATGTGAATTGACTGTCAGTGTCAACAAAATGCAGCACATATTTGAAGAGGTGGCGCAATCAATTTGCTGTCACAGTACAGCATGAGTCTTGAAAGACCAGACACTGAAACGGTCTGTTATCTGGGTGCACACATTGTTATCTATCCCGTTAGCTACAGTAATGTTACTAATAGTACTAAGTTGATATTCTTGTAACTAGATAACCTAGCACTGTTGGCTAACATTAGCATAACGTTAAGATAAGATAGCCAAGTACTAAGTGTCCAGGGTGTTCCACTAGTGCTGCTGTTCTTGTGAGCTGCATCCTGAGCCTTGTCTCCAATAGAGCAGAGCCTACATCAGGAAAATGATCATTCAAATACTTATGTGTGCTTGAGACATGGTTGCTTAGAAACCTCAATGTGACTATGTGTATATCCTATTCCTATTCAGAATCAGAGCCGTGAGATTTAACCACAATCCAAATTTTGTTATACAACTAATATTTATGTCACCATTTGCTTTCCGTGCAGCAGAGGCCTCCTCCAAGTCACGCTGTGGTGAAGGAGGAGAAACCGCTCCCCACACCGGTGATGAGAGGAGAACCCTTCAACCCTGCTATGAGACCAGACCATCACAAACATCCTGACAACAAGTCCTCTCTACCTGGCCACGGCCAACAGAGTGAGTAACAAGTCTACTTCCTGTTCCTTTTTCACCTGTCTGTGATCAAGAGTGTATGGTGGATGCTGACTGTCTGCTTGTGTTGTGCAGATGTGAAGTCCATGGACACCTCCCGCCCTGTCATCCGTTCCTCAGAGTCCACTGGGCCATCCCCTTTACTGCAAGACAAGGAGAAGTTTAAGCAAGAGCCCAAGATGCCTGTTGCCCCAAAAAAGGTACAGGTGGGTGTTTTGTCTACAGTTTGTCATTAGTGCATTACGTTGGCTTGATTTGAAAGTTAAAACATGCTGGCAAGGCAAAATAATAATTCCCATAAATATCCATATCAAATATAACCATATCATGGTTATATACTGTAGATGTCTGTCTTGCTCCACATTTGCCATCAACTGCTTTTTGCCTATTCAAAGCAGTCACTTTTGTTATTAATTCAACACATGATACTGGATGGATCGACGCTGATTAACTCTCTTCCTCTTGTTACCGTCTTGTCTTTTACAGGATGTGAAGCTGAAGAACATGGGCTCATGGGCTAGCCTGGCACAGAAGTCTACGTCGGCCCCTTCATCCGCGGTGAAGTCCTCGAGTGATAGCTTTGAGCAGTTCCGCCGTGCTGCCAGGGAGAAGGAGGAGCGGGAAAAGGCGCTGAAAGCACAGGCAGAGCAGGCAGAGAAAGACAGGCTCCGCAGAGAGCAAGAAAAACTACGGTAAGACAGGCCGAGAGAGGAGACGCTATGGCTTTAACCCATTTTGACTTGACCTGGGTATTAATTCACTGCTCTGTCTTCCCAGGGGTCGGGACGAGGAGGATGTAATGGAGCCCACCAGAAGGCTGCACGAGGAACCTCGCAGTAGGCGGCTGGAACAGCAGCAGCACATTCAGGCCCCTTCGCAGCAGCAGCAGGAGCCCCCACCTGCTGCTGTCCAGCAGCCACCCCAGCCCCCCACGCCACCTCAGGCCTCAGCACAGAGCGCACTGGACCAACAGAGGGAGCTAGCACGCCGCAGAGAACAAGAAAGGAGGAGGAGAGAAGCGGTAAGATTTTGCCTTATTTTTAAAGTGTCGTCTCCTTATTTTCTATATAGAATTGGGAAAGATCCAAAAAAAAGATTGTACAACAAAGGTCATGAGCTGGTGTTGAACTGTATTATACAGGAATTTGACAGAAATATTTAATTTTCATGGGACAAAGTCTTTCTTGTTGTTTTCAGCCTCTCGCCTCATCAACCCATTTAACCCATTGCTCTTTTTTTCCTTCCCAGATGACGGCAACCATTGACATGAACTTCCAAAGTGACTTAATGGCTATCTTTGAAGAGAATCTCTTTTAAGGTGGAGCTCAACAGAAACGTTAACTGCAAAAAAGAAAAGGATCTTCCTCTGAAATGAAATAGTGATCATGTACTACAGAGGGACAAGGAGTCTGTGTAGACATATCATGGCCCTCAGAGACTGAATTAAATAGCTGGACTGGCCCACAGTGACGTGCGGTCATCAGCTACCAGCCCTGGGGACCGAAAGGACATGGTGAACAGGGAATACAGCATTGTACTGACTGTAACAAGAGAGAAAGGACTCCTGTTGACACAATTACTGTTGTCACATGTCTCTTAAATGGCGTGTGCGGGAGCAAAGACGAACAATAATTGTAAAAGGAAAAGACGTCCCAACAGCTATGAAATGCTCTGAAAAAGTACTGACAGACTGCCGAGGTGTTGTGAAACTGCCAGATGTCTGAGGTGGTGAAGAAGACTGGTCTTTTTATGTTCTTTTAGTTTTGTTGTATGTTGAACACATGCAAGGGTGGGTTCCAGGAGATGGATAAGAAGAAGGAGGAAAAAAAAAAAAAACTTACATACTGTAAAACATATTTCTCAGCAGAGAAGGTACAGTTTGCCTTACACACTATTTCCTATACAGATGGTATGTTCTGTGGCCTGGACACATGAACAAACCAATAACAACAGTTAAAACCAGGAGTGGGAGCAGTGCAGATCTTTTTCATCATGTAGGATCTACTGAAAGAAGTATTTTCTTATAGTACTATAACTGTTTATTTTGGATCTTTGTTGTTTTGTTTTTATCTTCTCACCAATACACTCCGCCACCAATGTCTATGCCAAACAATCCATTATCCTTTTATGCTAAAAGTCCTGGTCCCAAAACATGTAGGTAGCTAGCAAAAACTCCCCTAATATATGCATTATTGTTATTCCAGCAAGTATTTATCAAAAACAGAATAATTTGAAGTTTTTTGTATTACCATGTCTGTTTGTGTGAAGATAGAGCAGGATCTTGCTGGTAGAGAGTGGGGGGAAAGTCCAGCTGTTTCTGAGCTTTAGTTAGATTATGGTTTCATAATGACAGTAACACCATTATGTGTATTACACCTGGCGGTGGGAACACTTCTTTCATTGGCCTCTTTGCAACCAGCACACATTTCACACTACTGAACCTGTTTATTTAATGAAAAAGGTGACATGCTCCTTGTCCTTTGTTCCCCCAATTGGCCAGGATTTTATTCTGATCTGATTTAACCACTTGAACCCTAGCATCCCAATTCTGGGGCAAACAGGCGAAGATGGAATATCTAGTGTTTTTGGAGGGAGAGATTTGGTGTAATGGAAAATACTAGAAGATCTGGTATAGAGCCCTGAAGGGTTAAGTAGACAGGGTTTAAGTGGTTAACTGTTTTGGTTTAATAGCAATATGCAAAGAGGGGAGAACAATCAAGGAGATAAAACACTGAACAACTTAATTACCCTGATAACAGACACTTCCTGTAGAGTTTTCCGTACTTGTTGCAGGGATTGGAATGCGGCAATGAGCACTCGATTAGTCTTTACAACACATTTTCCTAATTTATTGAGGGCACGCTGTTGACAGTGCAAGTATAATAACCAGAAGTTATGAAAAAGAAAACATTGAAAAAAACAAACAAAAAGTCTTGATTTATATCATTGTTCTTTCGATAATAGTGGATGTGAGTTCTGATTCTGTTATCTGAGACATTGTTAGGATTGGGGATTATTGAAATCTAACTGAATCTCATCCTCTTGACTTGTCTGTAATGGTGTTTTCTCCAGTGCCTGTATTGTGTTGCGAATCTAGGTGGCTTATTACACTTGTGGTAGGAAGGGGTGAGTACGGACTGGGTGGTGTAATATTTGGTGGGAAGCGAGATTTTGGAACTTTGTGTACAAAGGAAAGTCAACATTTTATATTTTACCCATTATCAATAATCAGGTTTTAAATTTAGTTTTAGCTGGACTTCTATGACGAGTGTACACACTTGACAACTACTTTTTCATTTTGTTCAATCATGCAATTTTAGATAGATCCATTTCCGCATTGCCACATTAGCATTTGAGTGTACGTCTAGGTGTGTGAATGTGTATATTTGGATGGCTGTGCGACTGTATGTGTTTTTTGTTTGTGGTGCAGGGAGACATGTTCCCCATTGTAGATAAGCATTCTGTTGGTGAGGAGATTAAACGATGCTTCAGGAGAACTTGTTTCTCTGCTTAAGTCACCTTTTATTTCTATGAAGTCCACCATATATGAATATATATAATTTTTATTATTAGAATGGTTTAAAAAAAGAAAATAAGGGGTTAAAGAGAAAAACTTCATTCCTTTAAAGCCTGATTTATGCTTCGGCAAAAAAAAGTGCTGTGCAACAAAAATACGATTTTCAACCGAAAAAGCATCAACACGTTACAGCAACGTGACTTTGCTTGACAAGTCATGTATTTTCAACTGAAAATACAATTTTTGTCAAGCAACACTTTTCATAATGCCTAATTTATGCTCCGCTGTACGTCACCGTCGTATGACGAAGTATAATTTAGGCTAAATGGGTTATGCCGTTGTTTCTTTTTCACAATAAGTGTTGGACATAATGTGCCATGGGTTCTACAGAGAATGTGCTGACCTGCAGCTCAGCCCAGAGTTTGCTTTATTCAGGTATTTTATTTTGTGTTACACCTTTTTGGGGGGAGGGGGGTTGTGTTCAGACATTTTCCTCGATTATTGTTTGGTATGTGAGTGGTCTATCGAGGTCTTCAATCTGTTATGATCATTGAATAAACTCATCTCTTTTATAGAAAATAAAAAAATGAAATAAATATTGTTGGTCTTTTTTTTATTCATGTGTCCAAAAGATCCAAAAAGGATTGATCCATCAACTGCTGCCAGTCAGGTTTTTAAGCCAGGGAAGGTCAAAGGAATTGAGCTCTATGGGAATGTTCAGAAATGGGGTTATAAAAATTCTAATTTCATATTGTCCTGCCTATACAGTATATAGTTGTTTCCACTAGAGTGACTAGAATATCAGATGTCGTGGGAGACCTGACTTTTTGATCCACGATACCTGCATCTTTGAATCAAAACATACAATATGCCCCCCTTTTTTCCTATTAATTGAATATGAAGGACAAGGACAGACCTTGTATTGAACTGTTGTTTCCTGTGCTTTTTTCTGCAAACTGTTAAGTATTCAATCAATAAATAAGATTGATTTTGCACAAGATTTAGTGTGAATGTTTCATCCCAATAGTGATTTTTGACATGTAGACCAAATTAGATTCTGTGAACCCACATTGATCCATGGCTCCAGAATGTTCCCCATTGAAGATTACGTGGCCTCGGCGAGTGCACTGCTGATGAATGGGCCCCTGTGGTCATCAGGATTAGATTCAGTGCAGGTCAGTATGCAGTAGACTGCTAACATACTGTTACATACAAGACAAGACCTATTAGCAGTGTTGGGCAATATTTAGTTACTTATTATTACTCCTTAAAAAAGTAATATATTACTTATTTCTTTGAATCAAGAGTAATATATTATATTTCATATTATATTAATTTTTTTAAGTGGTGCAAACACTCCTCTAGAGTCTAGAGGAGTGTTTGCACCACTTAAAAAAATTGTAGAATCGTCATCAGGTCTAAATGGACTATAGGCTATAGTATAGCCTCTAGCCTAGCCTAGAGCTCCATTGACTGGGCTGCCCACAACAGACGCTATAGTCCACTATACGCTTCTGTAAGGGGACGTGTGACAGCGTGACAGACAGACAGACAGACAGACAGACATAGACAGACAGACAGACAGACAGAGACAGACAGAGACAGACAGAGAGACAGACAGAGAGAGAGAGAGAGAGAGACAGACAGACAGAGAGAGAGAGAGAGAGAGAGACAGAGAGACAGACAGAGAGAGAGAGAGATCTTAAAATTTTCCAATCAGTGATTGAACCTATTGCAATATATGGCAGTGAAGTTTGGGGTCCTCTCACAAAAAATGATTTTGGCAAATGGGAAAAACATCCAATCGAAATCCTGCATGCAGAGTTTTGTAAGAGAATCCTCCGGGTTCAGAGAAAGACTCCTAACAATGCATGCAGAGCAGAATTAGGCCAATACCCTCTAATTATTAACATTGAAAAAAGAGCCGTAAACTTTTGGAAACACCTAAAACTGAGTGACCCCAAATCATATCATTATAAAGCCCTCAAAAGCCAAGAGATGAACATAGAGAAGAGTCCCCTCAGTCAGCTGGTCCTGACGCTTAAAAACCATCAACCAACAATAACCAGCCTCAGGACAGCGACATCATTCCACAACAAATCCGACCCAACCAATATGCATTCGTACACACACACACACACACACACACACACACACACACACACACACACACACACATACACACACACACACACACACACACACACCTCTCTGTGTGAAGCCCAAAACACACACAGATGTAATCTATATAGTAAACAACATGTGTATTCTAGATCCTCTGCTTACCCAGCTGTCTGTCTGTCTGTCTGTCTGTCTGTATAATCCATCTACAACAGTAATCTAACGGTTAGATTACTGTTGTAGATGGATTCTACAGACAGCTATGTGTGTCCCTGGGTCCCTGGCTGGGTCTATCTGTCTGTCCGAGCACAAAATTGTGTTTGGTTGGTTTTCACAACCAAGTGTCACTGTTGCGCATCCTAACTGTGATGATTTGGGGTGTTACAGTACAGTAGAGGGACCCCCTGGGGAGTCGGGACCCCCACACAGTAACTGTCATTTCTCAACCATTTCGGATGCGGGCGGCTCGCCAGCACCAGGGCGGCACCCTAGCCGCGTTCCTGTGGGTCTGGAACTTCCGGGGACCCCCAAACGAAGTTGCACCACTCACTTCACACGGGTGTGATTGTTTTTCTTTTTTTAAGATATTCTTTTGGCCTTTTTGCCTTTATTGATAGATCACAGTATAGGTAGACAGGAAACAGGAGAGAGATGGGTTGGGGGGGAAAACACACAGTAAAGTTTGTTGGGATCAGGACTCGAATCCGCGAGCAAAGGTGCCTGGACCGCTAAACCGGCCCAGGCCATTAGTTACATATTACTTTTGCCACCCCCACCCAGAAAAAAGGGATCCTACAACAATACAATCTGTTTAGTCAGCTTCTTTTAGAATAGAATCCAATTTTTTGGAATCAGAAGAATAAAAGTGTCACCATCTGCCAAATAGGCTATAAATTAAAGCAGCAATCTCTCTTTCTTTAAATTAAATGTTTTCAAACGGTAGCCAACAAATCCTGAGTAATAGGCTATGTAATATGTGCTAATTTATTTACAAAGTAATGTGGTATAATAATATTACTGTTTTTGTTTTGGCAGAGTAACACCTTACTTTGCTCGAGTGGGTAAAGTATTATTATTACAGTAATATTACTAGTAACTTGTTACTGCCCAACACTGCCTATTAGATGGGTTCTTAGATGAGACTGTTTGTCTTTAGGGCCACATCAGAGATTTTGGTTACATTTTATTTAATTTAACCTCTCCAGAGATTTTCAATTAAAAATATTGAATAAATAAATAAGGTTACGAGATTGTGTTTTTCATAGTGCTTAATATCATTTTGTAAAGAACTTATCTTTAAATGTGAAATATACATGATACATCATGCCCTCCCTTTTCCTTGTAGCTTGTCAGTGATTGGGCCGTTTCTTGATGACGCAGTGAAGCAAATCCGGAAGTACCGTGCGTGAAGGTTGAAGCTGTATGTTGTGAACATCATGGCAGGTGTTAATTTAGAGGTGTTTCGAGTAAGTGAGAATACTAGATGGTTAGATTATATGATTTATTAAATATTCTTCTATGTTAATTTCAATTGTGGCTTTTACATTTTCCATTGGCAGGGAATAGAATGGTGTATTTCCACTTGAACTAGCCATTAGCCTTAGCTAGCCATGGTGACATGATGTAACTTAAGAGCTAACATTACCATGTACGTATGGTTCTTATATCTACGGTCATAACGTTTTCTTGTGTTTTCCCCCCCTCAACAGATGCTGGTGTATCTTTCCTTTCCAGTTGCCATGTTCTGGTTCTCAAATCAAGCTCAATACTTTGAAGAATATATAGTGAACAGAAAGGTCGGAATTCATTCAGTTCATTAGCCTTGGATGTATTTTATACCAGCATTAGACCTTCTGAATGAAACACAACTGAATATTACCCAATTTGTTTGTTATGTTTATTTTGAATTAACAAAGCTCTCTCCGTGTATTCTCTTGTGTTCTCTCTGTGGTGGTGTTATGATGTCCAGAGAGAAATATTCCCTCCTAATGAGAACATAAATGTAAGTTTTCTTTTTAAATTCATAATGAAGAAATAATTTGCCAGTACATTGCCACCAATTATATAAAGGAGACCATGATTAAAATATATATATTTTTTCTTTTTCTTTTCTTCTAACAAGACGGACACAAGTAAATCACTAATACACATAGGTGGCCATACAGCTAGGGCAATAACAATAATAATTAGAAAAGGAACAGTAAATGCAGAGAAACAAAGTCGATATATTATATATATATATATATATATATATATATATATATATATATATACACACACACATACAGTATATATATAAATATACTATAACTTGTAAAACTCATGATTCAGCAATATATAATAGGATTTTGTTTTTGTTTTTTTTTAAAGAAAAAACATACAGACCAGCAAGACAAACACAAAGCACAGACAGGGACAAGACAAGACAGACATGCAGTACAGGGTCACTTTAGCTTTTAACCACTTTAACCATTATTTTATATTGGCATTTTTTTTTAAATCGTGAAGTTTTTATGTAGGCCATGATTTCAGGGCTGTTTGTTGGTGCTTTCTTGAGTTAAATGTCAATGGACCCTATAAAAACCCTACCAACAGTGTGTAGTTGTTTGAGATTTTTCATGACTGCAATAATAATTTTTAGTGATGCACCGAATATTCGTCCGCAGAAAATATTCGGCAGAAAATGGCTAAAAATGCATTTTCGGCCTATTCGGTTTCGGCCCGAATAGGCAGAAAATAATAGTGTATGCAATTAATGCATTCAAAATAGCTAAATGTTTTATGGACCCATAGTAGTGATTATTATTTAAGTTAAGTTTTTGCCATAACCATTTTTTTGCCATTAATCAGGTAGCTTTAAGGTACGGCCATGACAGCAATGATAGGAAAAAAGATATATAATATTAATCATATTCGGTTTTCGGCCAACTGTTTCCTATATTCGGTATTCGGTTTCGGCCAAGAATTTCCCTTTCGGTGCATCCCTAAATTATGTGAATTAATTTTCACATAATTTCTATATTTTCTAACCCATGGAGATCTTTTTCTTTTCCCCCCTCTTTTTGCTTCTTGTCTCTATAGCACTATATAGTGTAGCCGCAATTTGCAACACTAGATTATTTTTATAATGGTATGAATCTAGAGTTGCAATAACCTCAATTGACATCCCATTGATCCAAATTGCATTTCCGATCTGCTTGTATTAAACAACGTTAAACTTGCCAACATTGCAGCTGTAGGGAAAGCTTGAATTATCCTCTTTCAAACTGCAAAGTGTTTGCTTCATTAAAAGACATGTTATGAGCTACTTCTTGTCAAGAAATTCTGTGCATGTGATTCTTATTCAAAGTGTTGGAGTTTTGAAGCGCTCGATGAAGTTACTGAACGGCCACCTGTTTCGAAATTGCACATAATGCAGGAGGCAGCAGCAGCATGACCCTTTAATAAAAACGAGTGCTTCCAAACTCCAGCCAGCACTTAGAAAAAATATCACGGCATGTAATTTCTTGACAGAAATTAAACATGTCTACGGTGGATTTTTATGAAACAAACGCTTTGCAGTTTGAAAGAGGATAATTCAAGCTTTCCCTACAGCTGCAATGTTGGTGAGTTTAACGTTTAATACAAGCAGATCGGAAATGCAATTTGGATCAATGAGATGTCAATGGATTATAAAAAATCTAGTGTTGCAAATTGCGGCTAATTGCGTCTCTTTTTACACCATTTGCCATCAAAAGCAACAATGACATATGGCTTTGTAGGTTAGTTGATTAAGATTATGTAATCTTTTTTGCAGAGGCAAGAGCTAGCGGATTTCAAAGAGCGAATGCGACGTCGTAAGGAGCAGAGGATGTTAAAAGAAATGGAGTCTGAGAACTGAGGATTACATTTAGGGTTGGGATTCGTAACCGGAGGAACTGGGGGAACCAGATCCAAAACATTTGGGACTGTTTCAGAAACCGGTTTTATCACACTGTCAGAGCTGGTATCTGGACTTCACATCTGCCCAGCTATACAATTACAATACCGGTGGTTTGCAAACTTTTACATTTCATGGACCACCATAACTCAGAGTGTAGTACAGTGTACCAATGGTTCCGAAATCATAACCAAAAGGAACCGGAACAGTGTTATCAGTTTCAATTTAATCTCTGAACTGCTTACATTTCAGCTCTGTGGGTGTTTTTCTTTGTTCAGCTGCAATTGTGTGGTTGTCCCCCAATTGCAATGTCCTCATCAGCATATGAACACCTTTCTTTAAATGTGTTTGCTTTGCATTCTAATTTAATCATTGCATCTCAAAGGACAACGGTAAACAAACTCAATGTTGACATGGTTTTCTTGTCTTTGTGCCTGTGCCTTTTCATGTCATCATTAGATGATATCATTATCCAATGGGATGAAAGTTATGTGGAGGCTATAGAGAAGATAAGGACAGGCAGGTTTGTAGATCACCTGCAGTTTAGTAAACTTCTGCATACTACAGCGTTATGTGTTTATTTAATCTGTAGACATGACATGCAGTATAATATGACATTCCCATGACTTAAAAAAATAAAAAGAGTGAAGAGGTGCTCAGTAATTCTGTTGCAGAAATCAGATGTTGGGAATTTGTTAGAATTTATATTTTGTGTCTATAGATGTAAATGTATATTAACTTCTGTCTATAAAACATTTTGAATGCCAAATAGTGACATCTAAACTAGATTATTTCAATGAAGTGTATAGATTGTCATTCTGCAAGGACAGGAAGGTATACATATTTTTAGAGTGGTGCTGTGTCCCTGGGTCTGTCCGTCCTAGCACGAAAATAGCATTCTAGCGTTTGTTCACCAAGTGTCACTGTTGCACAGCCTAACACAGACACACACCGACCAGGGAGGAGGTCTTGTACAGTACAGCACAAGTACAGTACAGACGGCTCTGAATTTTTTGAAATAATTTGTATTTTGTATCTAGCCTCAAGTGTATATATAATGCTATCTGGCATCTTTTTGATTGATTGATTGAAATATTTATTAACAGTTTGCAGAATTACAGTACATTTCAAGCACAAACTCAATACAAAGGCTGTTAACTGTGAGTGGACGACCCAATTAAGCATTACACTTGTTTACAAGAGGTTCCACCATGACAGGAATTCATCATAATGGAGGTAAAAAGGGAAAAGAAACATATACAGTGAGGAAAAAAAGGGGTGGGCGGTGGGGGGGGGATTCAGATTTTACGGGGGCCAGTTTCGAATTGCAGCCATCCGTAGGTGCCCTTTGAGAGCGGTTTTGAAGGAGTCAAGGGATTTGCATGTCTTAATGACTGTTGGTAGGGTGTTCCACATTTTGGTGGCATAGGAGCGAAAAGAATTTAGTCCCTTGTTTGTGCCGAATCTGGGTTGTGGGTGTGGACTTCGTTAACATTAAGGAAGTATCTAGACAGGTACATGGGTATCTTGGTGGTGTATCGAATCTTGTGGACCAGACCCATTGCAAGATGCTGTACTCTGTCGTCGACCCTAAGCCATTCCAGCCTGTCAAAGTGGGCAGGGGTGAGGTGGGTTCGGGGGGTGAGGCCAAGTAGGAGCCTGACCAGTTTGTTTTGGGAAGTCTGGAGCCTAGTTTTAAGGGCCTTTGAGGTGCTGTGGTACCAGGAGGTGCATGCATAGTCAAAGAAACCTTGTACGAGGGCTCCTGTTAAGGTCTTCAAGGTGTTTTTGTTGACCAGTGAGGAGATCCTGTAAAAGAATCTTGTTATTTGGTTGACTTTTTTGATTACGTTGGTGGCCATTTTATCACCGGAAAGATTAGCCTCCAGGATGGAACCTAGGTAGGTAATTTCATCTTTACGTGTGATAACATTGTCACCCACTCTAACCAAGAAGCCATTTGCCTTGCTGAGATTACTATTAGAGCCAAAGAGAATGGATTCAGTTTTTCCCAGGTGTAAAGATAGCTTGTTATCAGCGAGCCAGGTGCAGATTCTACCGAGTTCAGAGCTGAGGGCCTTTTCAACCTGCAGTTTGTTCCTGTCCGAGACTAGCAGTGCCGAGTCATCTGCGAACAGGAACAAGTTGCAGTCACAAGCTGAAGTCATGTCGTTAACATATATTAGGAACAGTAAAGGTCCTAGTATGCTTCAGCACACAGCTCACTGGGAGGGACAGTGTTCCATTCAATTCAATTCAATTCAATTCAAAGGGCTTTATTGGCATGAGAAAACATACGTTTACATTGCCAAAGCAGAAAGCACAATACAACAATACATCAATACAATCAAAACAAAAAATATGTACATTTGAACCTCCACCATCTGTTCTCTCCCCTCCCCTCTAGAGTTGCCATACCAACCCTTTAACAGCCCATTCAAGTCCTAACGAAGTTAAACACCTGTGTTTGAAAGATTGCATCTTTCCATACAGCTGGTGAGTTTAACCTAACATTTAATTAAAGATAGGACTTTTCTGTTTGGATGAATGGGCTTAATGGTTGGTATGCAACTCTCGATGCCAGATAAGATAGCATTTAGCATCTGAGTTGCTGGCTAGTGAGTCTTGACAGACTAATCCATTCAACAGAACTGACCAACCAACACCAGCCGCTGGGGGGTAATGTTTAGCCTCAAAAGTTGCGTGAATGGAACGGAATAGACTGGGGAAAGAAATCAACAAGGAAGTGACACTCACAAGTTTTCAGGATGGCACCGAGTGGGTTGAAGGCAATAGTCGGAGAAAGTAAGTAACCTTTTCTTTCTGTCTGTATCCTCAAAAATATAGAGTGGCCTCAATGTGATGTTTTATTCTAAACACGTCATGCGGATCTCTCTGGGTCTTTTGATAGCGTGTGTTTGAATAGCAAAAGGTGAATGACGTAAGTCGGTCGCCCAAGAGATTTCTCACCCCCCCAAAGATAAACTAACCGTGTTTTTGCTTGGAAATGAGCACTGTGCCACGTAAAAAAACAATCATATGATGCGGATGTATGGTAGTCGTTAAATTGACCAGGGATATTAGTTAATTTGAATACACAGAATTGAGACGTATAGCATAACCGAGCGTTAGCTTGCTGTTGTTGACAGGTGTTAGCTAAGGAAGTTAGTTCTGTTCACCTGCCTTGTTTACTTTGAAATGGTTTGGTTCATTCGTTTAAAATATAGTTGAAAATGAATGGAATCTGCTTGAGACTTGGGGGTGTGTTGAAGAATGTATGAATCATAGTAATGTTCCATCCACATTTCATAACTACGTGCATTTGTTTTCTAATAATAACTGTGTTGTGGTCGTGGTGGTGACTAATTGTCTCCCAAGAAGCCAATCGATAATGATCTTAACCTGATCGCAGTGATGCTATATAGCCTAACCCTAAAGACTATTCTTCACCTGTTGATGATATCGGACTGCTTTATTTTCGCCCAAGTTGCCTTAACACACAAGGAATGTGCCATGTAATGGTGATGTTAGGTCATACTAGTTAACCGCAGCCAATAGTATTCACAGAGAGCTATTTATTTAGCTAGCATAAACATCTACTCTACTGTATGTGTTCATAATCACAGAACAATGTACTATCTCCACCATTTAGCTGAATGTTGCTACAGTGCCAAGTAATGTCATACAAGGAAATACTGAGGGTAGAACATCAGTTCCTCATTTCTCATCATTACTTTGTCACTCTAGTAATGACACATCAGGGGTTTTCAAGTAGAGATGTATTACCAATTCCAATCGATACCCACAACTTCAAATGGTGAGAGTGTACACTGTCAGTTATGGAGGTCCTTGAAATTAACATCAACTGAAGCAATCAAAATATTACTATTATGAAATATCACGTGATAAATTACGTGCTATCGGAATGACATAGAGTAGACTGGCAATAACATCCTTTTAGGCAGTATTCAACAGCTTTTCCGATACCGGTATCAGAACAACTTTAGTTTCAAGACATAAAATGCAACTTAAAAAAATACTTTATTGTTGATTTATATCTTGAATTGATTACCACAAGTATTTTGCCAGTAAAGTATCATCTAATCATAAATCAACAGGTTTAATATGGTATATTTTAGTACTAGGTTTAGTATATTATTAGAGAGATACAAACTCAAAGCTGCAGGTCAGTGTGTCATCATTAGTGTGTCATTGAAGAACAGAGAAGTTGTCTGTCTGCTGCTATAATAGTGAGAGATAACACCCAAGACCACATTCCAGATGCTCATCTAATCCCCCTCAGGGATAAGTTAACTACACACACACAGTCACAACAGATCTGAGCTGGTAACACGCATACATTGATAGGCTACATCAGCGGTGACCAAAACGAGCGATTGTGTTTGCCCAGGAAAATAGTGTGGAAATAGCAGATCTACAAGCTCACGACGTGTTTCACTACTTCTTTGTTTTCTAATTTATGGGCTACATGATTCGTGTGGTTAACGTAATAGTGTAAAGGGCCGTTCACACTGAACACTATAAAACTATAACCATATTTTTCACCATTGTATTTTTTTTATTATAGTTGGTGTGAACTAGATTTTATTTTTATACTTAGTATATAGTTATAGTGCTCAGTGTGCACTGTGCATGGCCCTTAACCCATTAAAACCTGAGGCCGATTCTACAAATACCTTCTGAATCCGTAATTCGGAAATTAAACACTTTTCCAAAATGTTCAAAAATATCAGATGTACAAGCTTGCGTCACGACACGAAGTGACCCGCTGTGAGCTTGTACATCTCCTATTTTTTAGCCAACACTAAAATCTAAAATGGCACTAAAATAAACTTCCAAGGAAGCTGCATGAACATTTAAGTGGTGAAATCCAAGTCTTGAACTCCACTGAACCCTCAGGGCAAACAACATTATGGATATCATTTACAAAAAGTACAATACAACAAATATGATCCATTGCTTATGTATTCCTATGAAGGGGAGAAAGGCATGGTAAAGTTGTATGACACCTACTTCTTTGATTATAGCAGCTAGAGAGGTTCCTTCCCCTCAGTCTAATGAATAGAATAGGCCTAATATTCCTTCTGCATTATGTATATTACTTAATAAATCCACATTGGTCTCTTGTTTCCTCACAGAAATTCTGAATGGAGTCATTAAAAGCATCAAGAAAGATGGCGAGTGGAAGGTGAGAGTTGGCGCCTTAAGAAAATGACCCTCACTCGGATACATTTTGTATTCCATTTGATGTTCATGTTCTGTGTTACTCCAGCATTTAATTTGTTTGATGTACTGTACCTGTTCTGTTACTCCAGGTCCTCATTGTGGATCACATGAGTATGCGGATTTTGTCATCTTGCTGCAAGATGTCTGACATTTTGGCAGAAGGGGTGACCAGTAAGTATGGAGGCAATTTATTGTGAAGGTGTTACAACATTAGGAACAGTGCCATACTTGACGAATCAATGATTTATTAAGTACTGAATAAGTAGTCACACTGTCTACACCTATGTTTGAACCTGTTTAGCCCAAATTAGGTTAATAATGCACATGAAAGTTCCATTTTAAAATCTGGTTTTGGCAGCTTATGGCAGTTATTGTAGGCAGTGTTTTCCTGGCCACTTGGAGGATGAGACTAATAACTACTATATAAACCCATTCATGAGTGATCTTTTCCCCCACATTTCATTAATAACAATAGGACTTCCCATCATTGGAGGATTGCATTGTTGCCTTGCCTTTACAGTATTGTTCCAAACATTTGATAATAATAATTAAAATGTGTCTTCTTCCACTACACAGTTGTGGAGGATATCAATAAACGCAGGGAGCCCATCAATAGTCTAGAGGCCATTTATCTGATTTCTCCAGTGGAGAAGGTGAGAGTGGAGACATGAGCCTTTACCTGTTCACAATGTCACAACCATTATATGGGTTATTATGTTTTTCTAATTGTCTTTTGCCTTCTATTTGAATTTCAGTCGGTCCGTGCTCTGATCAATGACTTCAAAGATACTGCCTTTACTTACAAAGCAGCACATATCTTCTTCACAGAGTGTAAGTTGTTTCATAGATTTTAGTATACACAAGTATTAGCATGTATGTTGTTTGAAAACCATGTTTCAGCTTCTAGTGTTTATTGATGTGGATCTAAATTGATTATAAGTTGATGTCTCGTCTGTAGCTTGTCCAGATGGTCTCTTCGCTGAAATTGGGAGATCTCGGGTCGCCAAGGTCATCAAGACTTTGAAAGAGATCAATGTTTCTTTCTTGCCGTACGAGTCTCAGGTGTGTGAGGAGGATATTTCTTTCCTACCTTTCCTCAAGTTGGTTCATTCTGTTGAGTGAGCCAGTTCAAACCAGCCGATATGAACCTCACCTCCTTCCCTTCCCCTTCAGGTATTCACCCTGGACGACCCCACCTCCATGCACAGCTTCTATAGCCCTGTTGCGTCCACAGACAAAGGCAAAATGATGGAGAAGATGGCCGAGCAGATTGCCACTCTCTGTGACACGCTGAAGGAGTACCCTGCGATCCGCTACCGCAGGTATATAGTAAAACTAGAAAAAGTGCCCTTCCGGGCACAGGTCTCCACCAGGAGGATAGGAGTGTGTGTGATGTTTGGCAAAATGTTTAGGAGGATGTTTTTTTTTATTTGTTTTTGCAACAATTTTCTTCATTTTGTTGAGGAGAGCCAGATCACTCATAGCATCTCTGAGGATAGAATTCTGGATGAGCAGGACATGTGCAGCATTTTGTACAAAACGGGCCACTCCTGAAAACTTTGGAAGGCAATGTTAGCCAATCAGTGTACAATCTGAGAAATCCAACAGACTCGTGTTGATCACATGACTACAGAGATCATGTATTTCTGGAGCCATTTCTTCATACGCCTTTGATGGCAATTGGATGATTTGAGGCATTTTGTTCCAAAAATGTGTTTTGCAAAAATCAACCTGTTGGTGGCGCTATAACAGGCCAATGTGAAAAGGGTGGGATGTATTCCTCAGCCTAGTAAGAAAATGTGTGAAAGATTTCACGTAAATTGCATGCTGCGTTCATGATTTGAGGCTATTGTTCAAAACGGGGCAATCTTGCAAACTGTGAAAGCCAATTATAGCCAATTAGGATGGAATATGAAATATCAGACAGATCCGACTTGAGCACATGCCCATAGAGATACTGTGTAACGATTTGTGAGATTTTTGGACAGAATCTGGAGGAGTAATATCCAAAAATGTGTTTTACAAAAGTCGGCCTCCTGGTGGCGCTATAAAAGGCAGATGCGGAAAATGCAGGTGAAAGGTTTGTCCTTGGCCTCTAGGGAGTGTGCATGCAACGTTTCACGCAGATTGGTGCAGTTTTAGGTAATACAAATGTGAAAAGCTGCCTCATGGTGGCGCTATAACAGGCCGTTCTGGAAAATGTGGGGCAGAGGTTCATCGTTGGCATCCAGGGAGTGTGTGTGCAAAGTTTGGCATCGGCCGGGTTAACGGTGCCGGAGATTAGCTGTACACAGACGGACGGAAGGAAGGACGGACACACGGACGGACGGACGGACGGAGTGCAAAACATACTCTCTCCCCATGCCTTCGGCCTGGTGGAGACAATAAAATGGTAAATGGTGCATTTATATAGCGCCTTTATCCAAGGCGCTTTACATAGATTGTGCATCAATTCACCCATTCACACACACATTCATGGCGGCAGAAACCATGCAAGGCACTAGCCAGCACATCGGGAGCAATTTGGGGTTCAGTGTCTTGCTCAAGGACACTTCGACACTAACTCTGGGGGAGCCTGGGTTCGAACAGGCAACCTTGCGGTTACCATCCAGCCACTCTACCCCTGAGCCACAGCCGCCCTACATATGTTAGTGTTAGTGTATGTTAGTAACCCAACATAAATGTTTTATTAGCATTCATTCCATTGTATTCACCTGCTCAGTTCAAAGTTCTACAACCATCCTGTCTCCACTCTCCAGGGGCCCGGAGGAAAATGCCAGACTAGCAGAGGAGGTCTACCAGCGCCTCAATGCTCATAAAGCAGACAACCCAAGCATGGGAGAGGTGAGGCTCTACTGCAGTAGTCCCAACATTTTACTTTGTATAATAATGTATGTATTTCTATAGTATTTAAGATTTATTTTTTTCATTATTATTATCTGTCAAGACGTATGAACAAACTTCTCGTGGTGTGTGATCCATTTTAGCTAAAGGAGGTTGTTATTATTATCATGTTTTTATAATAAAGGCTAGCTGTAACAGCCCCACTGAAATTATGCTTCTCTATGGGTTTCAACGTTTGTGGGAGTTTCTGTGCTTTCTGGTTTTATTTCCTGTTAATTATTTTTCTACTTGTTGCTGGACCTTGCTCTCTATCTTCTCTTCTTCATTTCTGTTTTTCATAGCTGACATCTTGCGTCTGAGATGAGTCTCTACAGGCATGTATTACCTTTCCCTCTTTGCCCATACCATCCTGAAATATAGTACAGTACAACATATCGTGTCGTTTTCCACTTCTTCTTGGGCTTTTTACCTATTTCAGCTCTTGCTGCTTTCTGAGCTTGTGTGCTATTCTCCTAATCTCCTTTATTCTCATCTCAAAGACGGTAATACTTGTTTGTGACGTTATGTAACACACCACAGATGCATTTTTATTGTATCGCACTTATATTTGTGTGAACAGCCAAGAAGTAGTAATATACCAATAGAAGGACGGCTGTGTTTGAGCTCCGCGACTCATGCATTCCCTGACTTAACCCCCCCCTGGTCCCCGTTCTTGAACATTCTAATAAAAATGTTATTTGGGGGGTCCAGAAGCTTTGATGTGCCCAAAAGAGCTTCGAAGGTCAGGCCTAGTGTGCACATGTGTGCATGCATGTGCATTGTGCAAGGGTGTGCACATTTGTGTGCTTGTAAATGCATATTTATAGGCACTGTGTCTAAGTGACACACATGTGTGTGTACGTAAGTGCGCACACACGTGCATGTCTATGTATAGTATATGTGTGTACGCAAGTGCACACGCATACATATCTAATTGTGTATATCAGCATGTACAGTACTCAAAGGTTGTTTCAGTGTGTCCTGCTGCGCTAGGTCAAATATTCTAGACATTGCCTTAATTGATGTGTGTGTTCTCCCCCCCCCCCCCCCCCCCTTAATTTTTTAGGGTCCTGATAAAGCACGCTCACAATTACTGATTGTTGAACGTGGATTTGACCCTGTGTCACCCCTCCTACACGAGTTGACCTTCCAGGCCATGGCCTACGACCTGCTAGATATCCAGCAGGACATCTACCAGTGAGTCTCTCTACATCACTGCTTCCCAAACAGACACATTTTTATGGGTCCCGTTATTTTTTGTTTTTCCTATATTTTGTTTTTAATTATGATTATTTAAAAAAAAAATTGGAAAAACATTAAAAAATAAAGCTACAATTTTCATGAATTGAAAATAATGTAAGAACCACCGCTCATCCGCTGAAAAAACTTAAGTGAGGTGCTGGAGCCATGAATTGAAAATAAAAGTCAATAATTTCATGAAGAAATAAGAAATCAAATTCCATAAATTAGAAAAAGTTAAGAATAAGTGAAAATAGCCGATCTACAAGCTTGTGCGCTTGTAGATCTGCTATTTTCACTAGTCCGGGTCCCGGGCAAACGTCTAATCTCTCTTTTGTGTCTTGACTTGCAAGGTTTGGGAACCACTGACCTGAATTCCAATGCTCTCATTTGTCCAATAGACCAGGGGTTCTCAACCCGTGGGTCGCGACCCCTCGGGGGGTCGCCAAATTATTTTAGGGGGTCCCCAAATTATTTTCCAAAAAAAAAAACGTTTTTTTAAAAAAAAAATTATTTTCACGATTTTTCAAAAATAGCAGACCTACAAGCTCGTAGCGCGCCACTCGGTGGCGCGCTATGAGCTTGTAGATCTGCTATTTTTCAATAGCTAAATTATAACAATGCTTAAAACACCAAAAGGGGTTCCCGCCCAAAATGGTTTAAGGTTATTGTAGCAGTCAATTTATATTGGGGGTCGGGAGACGTTGCCAAAGCATTTTCGGGGGTCCCCGGCCAAAAACGTTGAGAACCCCTGCAATAGACCACTTAATTGTGCGTCGGTGCAGTCACTGCAGTGGTATGCTGCTGTGTGCAGTCACTGCAGTGGTATGCTGCTGTGCCTGAAATTGTGCCGAAATTCCTTTTGTTTTGTACCCCCGTCGTGACCAGGTATGGGACGACTGGGATCGGAGACTCGAAGCAGCGGGAAGTGTTGCTGGATGAAGATGATGATCTGTGGATTCAGCTAAGGCACATGCACATAGCAAATGTCACCATGTGAGTCTAGCACAGTTGGATGAAGCCTGTCCCTGAGTCAACATTCGAAACCAGTGTTGGAAGATTTTTTCATAAACTATATTTGTCATATTGTTATAATGTCAGTATTATAATACTGTTTAATACTGTAATTATAATAATGGCTTAGCTTTTAAGATGTGTATATCGTCACTGTCAGCCAAACATCTTCTAGTATCTCCATATTTCATCTTGTAATTTCTTTTCTAAATGAATGCTTATTTTATAAGACTTATTGCAATGTTGTGCAAAAGTACCTCACCACTAGATGTGCTGTGAGCTCGTCTTCTATTTGACTTGCAAGGTTTCACAACGATAGATTCTGGTAGAATTCCAATTGTGACAATGTCTTATTTATTGAATGATTAAGTTTAAAAGTCATGTTTCGTACTTATAAAAGTAAAAAATAATTAACTCTTGATTATATAAGGATTTACCATGATGAATGATACTTCATCCAAAGTAACTCTCAAATGCTTTACTCTTCCTTACAGAAAAGTGACAGAACTTCTCCGCACCTTTTGTGAGAGTAAGAGGATGATAGCAACTGATAAAGTGAGTATACATTATGCCCACTGTATATTCAGTGGTAATTATTAGTTTGTCTATTTCAAACATAATTTTTGTTATTTTTTTGTATCTTGTGTTTTGATTCTGAACATGTGTTTTGCTCTTCAGGCCAACATCAAAGATCTCTCTCAAATGGTAAAGAAGATGCCACAGTATCAGAAGGAGTTGAGCATGGTGAGTTCTGCTTTGGGCGGTATCTTATTATAAATGGCCGATTCTTCATCTCTAGTATCACCTCATGATTCTCAGTTAAAGGGACGATTCACCCTGAAATATCTACATACAGTACTAGCACATAACTACATTCATTACAGTGCTGTCACTGCTGTGCTGGTCCTAACCTTTACCTTTTTGGATTCACAGTACTCCACTCATCTGCATCTAGCTGCTGCATGCATGAAGAAATACAATGACTCTGCTGAGATGCTTTGTGCGGTGGAACAGGTCAGTGTCACTGGATTTGTGTTTGTGGCTTTTTCTTTTTATTCAAAGACGTGGAGCATAATGTATAAAAGTCCTTCGGAGTGTTTTGTTATCCCTATTTTGGGTATGTCATTATAGGCAAAACATTTCTAAAAGATTTCAAAGAATTGAAAAAATAATAATCTCTTTCCAAAATCTGAAAAGCATTGCAATGTGTGCGATGCTCACAATGCATCTTAATGTGTTGTGAGATTTTAGAGCTGCTATATACTTTTTATTTAGATTGGTTACACCTATACTATACATTTCAAGCTGGGAACACCTGTCATTTTAGTAGTTACTATATATAGAGCAGCATTATTTTATAAAGATTTGAAGTTTTTCAGAAGACTCTGGTTAGGATTGAGAAGGCGTTTTTTGAATCGGCCTCATGTCTACATGGCTTAAGTGGCTCAGTACGAACCAGTAGGTGGATTGGCAAGTTTCTTTCAGCTTTAAGTTTCTGTGAAGAAAGTGGGTGGAGCTGAAGTTGTGAGTTATTTGTAGTCACTCACTTTACAAACTAGTCATTCAAGATGAGGGGGGAAATATAAGCAAGACATTCCTCAATAGGTAGGCAACCAAAGATGACACAATCTAATATTTTTGCTCATAATTTAGGTTCATAGTGTTAGTAACTTAGTGAAGTGGACTGCAACAGCTGTAGTTGTCTTGTTTTTGAATGCAAGCAAAAATAGTAACCATACCACGATTATATTATTATATTCGGCCACAGAAAATATTCGGCAGAAAATGGCTAAAAATGCATTTTCAGCCTATTCGGTTTCGGCCCAAATAGGCAGAAAATATATCACCGAATAGTGTATGCAATTAATGCATTCAAAAGAGCTAAATGTTTTATGGACCCATAATAGTGAGTATTATTTAAGTTAAGTTCTTGCCATAACCATTTCTTTTGCCATTAATCAGGTAGCTTTAAGGTACGGCTATGGTAGGAAAAAAGATATATAATATTAATCATATTCGGTTTTCGGCCAACTGTTTCCTATATTCGGTTTCGGCCAAGAATTTCCCTTTCGGTGCAGCCCTACTTTACAGCATAAATAATCACTTTCCATCCACTATCCTAACATGGTAACCCACTAGCCACTGCCTTGAGAGTGCATTGCTGTTGCTATAATGCTCACCCCCTCAATCCATACAGTATAAAGGAAAGCCATGCTAGCATCTCTATTAATGGGTAATCTGGCTTTAAGTGGCATTGACACAGCGTTGTGACGTTTATCAATCTTAATGGTAATATTGCATAATATATAATAATATTGCATTGAGACATCCTGTGCATAGTAATGCACAGGAAGCTGTTAAGTCACTACTGAGAGTAATGCCTTCAGCATGCTGTCCAGAAATCCCCTACATCAGCTTGAGCCTGGGGTAAAACTGAGCCTGGGGTAAAACTGCCGCCCCCGTCCCAGACCACTTCCAAGACCCAGTAAATAGTTTGGACGTCACAGCCTTCCCTTACGGTGTGTTCTCTACCGGATTTAGGCTTATATCAGATGAGTCACGGGCTTTTTTTATTGCATGATTGTGGTATTATGCGATAGAAGTGTTAATGGGCTACTTGTTTGAGTGATTCTCTTGGTCCATTAATGGATCATCATCAGCATGTCTGAAAGCTGTCTCTATAATCATACAGGCATGTGTTGGCTTTAAGATGGACAGCTGGGGCCAGGCAGCCAGCCACAGCTCTTTACTGTCGGCTGTCCTCGTATGAATGCGCTGCTGTATAGTTCTGTGCAGCGCCATCCAAATCTCCCTCTGTAACTGTATTAAGGATGACTCCCGCTAGTGGAAGTGTTTTATTAAGTGTTTTATTGCGAACGCAGTGAGCATTTACTATGAGACCCAGCAGATCCTGTCTGTCTGTCTGTCTGTGTGTGTCACGCTGTAACACCAACCGCCCGCCACCAGAGGGCGCAGCTGTATCACACACACACACACACACACACACACACACACACACACACACACACACACACACAACTTAACTTAATACAAAAAAACTTAAAATAAATAAATAATGTATCACACACAAAAACACACATGCACGCACACACACACACACACAAACAACTTAACTTAATAAAAAAAACTTAACTTAAAAAAAACTTAACTTAAAAATAAATCTTTAAAAAAATCTTAAAAAAAAAAAAAACTAAAAAAAAACCTTAAAGTACGTAATTTATTCTAATTGTTGTTATTGCAATGTACGAGCTGCGTTCGCTTCCCGCGTTCGCGCGTCTTACTTGTATTAATTGGCTTAGCTTTGTGCTAGATTTATTTGGGCTGGGGATTCCTAGGAAGATTACGCACTTTTGCAGCTTTCTATTTTAAAGGCAAGACTGCACCAATGCAACTCCTTGCAACACAACGGGTTTAAGGCCAGTGCACACCAATGCAAGTCCTTGCAACTGCCATTGGGGTACAGCATTATGTAAACAGAGCTATGTCACAATCACATTGTGTGTCTATCTATATATATATATATATATATATACACACACACACACACACAGTAGAAAGCTTTTTGAAACACATAGAACCAATATTTTGCAGTCACTTTGGGCCATCCTTAGGGTGGTTGTATTGCTGCACCTTCTTTTATCTCTAAATCGTTCTGATGTGTTCGCACATTGTTTTATGGGAGTTTTTTGTTGTTGGTCAGGTTTTCAACATCACTTTGGGTGTGTGTGTAATCTGTGGGAAGTACAGTATGTGTCTCTGATGTGACTCTGCCAAAACTAACTTACGGCCAAGCTACACCAGGCTTTTCGCGCACAAAACGCGCGCGTTTACCCCCGCGCGTGCGTTTAATTTAGGTCCAGTCCTATTTAAAAAAAGCACGCGCGGGCCACGCGTTTAGGGTAAACGCGCGAGAAAAGCCTGGTGTAGCTTGGCCGTTAGACACACTCAATGACAATGATCTACTGATGCTTTCCACAGGACTTGGCCATGGGTTCGGATCCAACAGGAGAGCCTCTAAAAGATGCCATGAAAAGCATTGTCCCTGTGCTCCTCAACACTGAAGTCCAGGCCTATGAAAAGATCCGCATTATTCTGAATTACATATTCCACAAGAAGAAGGGTGGGTACTACTAAAAAACGTTCTGTATTAAACAAAAAAGCACAAGGACTTTTTCATGCTCGTTTGTCTTGTGGTCTAATAAGCTCATATCTGTCTACATAAGACTGCCACTGAGAAGGACTAATTTAATATTTTGAAATGCTGTAGTAGACTAAGAGTTTTTAAAGAGGCAGATCTTCTTGGCTATTTCTCCATAAAGACTGTGATTCTCTCCATGTAGGCGTCACAGAGGAGAGCCTGACAAAGCTCATCCAGCATGCCAACATACATGCTGACAGCAACATCATCACCAACATGCAGCATCTGGGCTGTAACATCATCTCTGGGGTAAATACTCAACTGCTTTTTGTTTGTTCACATTCTTTGTTTTAAGCCTAGCATTCCTTGATACCATTTCCCCCCCCATTCTGTCAGGGTCCTAATGCAGGGAAAACACTTCCAGAGAAGAGAGAGCGGCAAAGCGCCTTCGACTCCTCTAGATGGACACCCACCATTAAAGACGTGATGGAGGTATGAACGTCGGAGGGAGGCAGGAACTACTGGGGACAGACTTGGGACATGTCTCAGTGCTGACTTAGCCATTTGGATATTCTCATCCCTGACTTAGACGTCTCTGTTTCCATGTGTTGCAGAACGTTATCGAAGACAAACTGGACAAAAAGCAGTGGCCGTTCATCTCTGAGCCTGCTCAGATCAATACAACCCAGACAGCAGTCAGGTTTGTACTATTGAGAATGGTTAATGTTATATTGTCTGTGCAATAATATAAATAAACTGAATTAAATGTAGATTAACCTACAGTATTTAGACCTGGAACACCTGTTATTATACTTTTCAAGCCGGGATCACCTCTGTGTACTTTTTAGAATAAAAATGTGACGTTTTTAAGAAAACTATTTAGAAGGCGTTTTTAGAAAGGCACTTTGTAAGGCACTTTTGAAAAAGTTCAGCTTATGGTTGACATCGACAATCCACTTGCTATGCAGTTAAATGATTGCTTTTACTTCATCTAACTTTGACCAAGATTTTGTTAAAGTGAGCTGGAGGTGAAAAGGTGAAATTAAGCCAGTTTTACTTTGAATAAATCCCCCATAATCGCCAAGGGTTTTCCAACATGATTGTGGCGCTTACAGCAACCACTATCATGAACTTGGGAAGATCATAATCTGCATTTGCTAATGGACAACGCTTTGTCTCGTTCCTGCTTGTCATAGTATTATTTCAGTTTAAATTTGAGGTGTTATTAATGTCAACACTGATATTCCATTATTATGACAGCAACTGTTATCTGTACTATTGTGTGTGTGTGTGCTAAATGTGTCATGACTGTGGTCAACATCTGTCATTACGTCTGTCTCCCACATGTTTAGATGTGGTTAAGATTAGAAAATCCCAGTCACATTACTGGGATATCATACTGTATGCTACATCTGCTAAGCACAAAAACATGTATCTCTAATAGCAGTCCCTCACTCAATTCCACTCACTTCACGGATGGAGAAGAAACGGGTCGGTTTCATGAAGCAGGATTGCTTTAGCTTGATTTTGTGTTTAATTTATTATTATTCTTACTTGATTGATGGAAACAATTGATTGAGCAAGGGATTGATCTTAACGTGAACCTGTCCACCCTTGCCTGCTATCACTATTATCTCCAGCTTTTTTTTTTGTTAGACCAAGTTTCCTCATTGTTCTTCTTTGGTTGTTTGTTTGTTTTTTAAATTGCAGTGCACGTGCATATGGCCAGTGGCACAAAAATAAGAATCCGACAGAATATCGTTCAGGTCCTCGGCTCATCATCTTTGTGATCGGCGGGGTGACCCACTCGGAGATGCGCTCTGCCTATGAGATGACTCGAGCAAATGAAGGGAAGTGGGAGGTTGTGATCGGTAAGCACCCACGTGTTGCTTATGGCAGCACATTTAGATTTTAGTTTTAGTCATAGTCTCTTTGTTTAGTTTTAGTCACCTAGAATGTCTTAGTGTTAGTCTAGTTTTAGTCGACTAAAGATCACAAGATTTTAGTCGACTAAATCTACAGTTGATTTAGTTGAACAAAATGTATTTTGGCGGGCCTTGATGCCGTCGTAATGACAGTTTTTTTTTCACTTGCTGAAAATGGCTGATCTACAAGCTCAACGCGTCGCAGCACGACGCATTGTGAGCTTGTAGAGTGGCTATTTTCAGCATGCAACTAATTGTAAAATGACTTATGCTGGATCTCTTGTCCACTAGTCCCTTCCTAACATTTTAGTCTAGTTTGCACATCATTGTCTAAACAATTAAGAGCTGGAACACATCTGTCACTTTAGCGTTTAACCACATTAACCATTATTTCATACTTTAGCTATTGAAAAATGGCAGATATACAAGCTCGTGGCTATGAACTTGTAGATCTGCTATTTTTGAAAAATCGTGAAAATGTGTGCAAATCTTTGAATATATATTCTTTCACAACGAATGTTTTAACTCAAATCTTTGCTTCTGGGGGCTCCCTGGAACAACATATTTTGAGATGGGGGTCCGTGGCCAAATACAGATAATTATGGGGGTCCTTGACATGAAATAGTTTGAGCACCACTGATTTTTCAGAAAACGGTCAGGATTTAGAAGACATTTTGTAGAATCTGGTCTAATGGTTTAGATTGAGACTGAATTGATGGATTGTGCTTGATTGATTGAAATTGATTGACATTTTTATTCACAGGTAGCTAGACTGGGTACATTTCAAACATAAAAACAAGTCAATACAAAACTGCTACGAGGATGAAAGCAGGAAAATCACTAAGACTTGTTTACATCAGCGTCCTCCATTTTCAATTCATCAGAATTGACCTTCTCTGTTCTCCTCTGCAGGCTCAACTCACGTCCTAACCCCCACCAGCTTCCTGGATGATCTGAAGAGACTGGACCAGGTGCTTGCTCCTGATTGTTAGGTAACGTCCCTGGGCATGGAGGAGCACACTGGGATTATGCCTTCAAGTCTTTCGTTCAACATGATTCAGCGCTGGTCTTTTGTAACAGGGTTTAAAATCTCTGAAGCCGAACATGAAGATGTAAGAATCAACCACAAAACAAATGGTCAGAATCAATCGTAAAACAAATCGATCATAAAACGGAAGTTAACGGCTAGATATACTTTGTTGCGCATGGCGGCGCGCAATGAAAATAGATGAAAGTGCAACACATTGTGAGCTAGCATATTTGCTATTTTCGTTGTGTGGCATTGCCGCGAAACCATTATATATCCAGCTTTACTTGTGATTCTCTTTTTTTTGCTCTTTAGAATATTATTTTTATTGTAATTCTTGGTGTGAAATGGTTAATGTACTGTATATACTGCTGCTGTGATTGAAATTGTATTCAAAATATTTAATTTAACGCACAGAACTTTATGAAGGTTATTTGATTAATGTACCATGTAAAAGCATCAAAGTTTAAATTGTTTTTATGTTACTATAATTTTCTTTTCCTTTGTATTATACCTATGAGACATGTCTTAATCCCAACAGAGCTGGATAATCCTACTGCAAATCTGCAACATGAGTCAAATGTTACACATATTGACTGACACAAGTAGGCATTGTTTTAATGATTGTTTATTCTTCATTTCTGAAGGGCAGTGTGAGAAATATGTCTGACATCCAATGTTTGTTACCATTGAAGTCGAGGTGCCATCTTTTGATTATTTTCTTCGAACTTTCACTCAGACTCTTAAGTAGCGTTTTATTTTAAAACGATGCACTTTTACCATGTACTTTGGGACTGAGTGTAGTGTGTTTGTTATTTTGGTTAAGATGATAAATAAATAATAAAAGAAACGCTGTATAGCTATTCAAATGTTCTGCTTAAGTGCATCATTTCTTAGAAGATGGGACCTTACCTTAGTCGCTCAAAACCTCTTTACAGCATTATGATGCAAGCTTTGCAGAAGCCTTATGGTTTATTTTATCCATTTCTCAAATGAGTTATTTGAAACTTTGTTTTATTTCACCCACTTTCATTGATCCTAGGCATGACTTAACAAGGCATAAGTATTGAGACAGCCAAGCTGTGATGTAACTCAAACATTCATTGTCAACAGAGTAGGCCCAGAATAGATCAAACGGCAGCAGCTGGGCAGGCTTTGATCCAGTCAGTGACGTAAGATTATGTCTGTGAACACCTTACTCTACAGGATAATTAAATCGGTTCAGACTAGCCTCGAATAGGGAATGCCTCTGCAATTGTCAGAAGGGGCGATTGAGACCCAAAATTAGGAAAATGATCTCTTGCGGACCACAGCAGCGAAGACCAAGTTGCCTGATTGTTTTTCTTTGGTTATTTGTTCAAGATATGGCCACTGGCACAAAAATAAAAGCAGCAGTTCTCCGCAGATTAAGTCACATGCAAGTAATATGTCTTGATGGTAAATAAAGGTGATGGTTACTTGCAAATATTGAGAAATGTGTAATAAACCAGAGAAATAACACGGGAATATGAAAAATGGGTAATGCCTTTCTAAAGCAACATTTCACAAAGGTACTGTAGTTATTCCAATATTACCTTCATCCAAAAATGTATATTCATTACCAGCATTGTGGTTTTACTGATCATAGCAATTAAGACTATTGCAAGTAAGATTTCTTAGTGGGAAAAGTGATACCAGAACAGAAAATATAGGCAAGGGAAAGTAAAGTAATGACCATACTGTTAGTAACATACCACCTGATGCTCGTGATCAAACATAGAAACTCTTATAAGAATTGAAATTGATAAATTGAACACTAACCCATTTTGGTGTTTATAGCATTATGACATACTTTAGCTATTGAAAAATAGCAGATCTACAAGCTCATAGCGCGCCACCGAGTGGCGAGCTATGAGCTTGTAGGTCTGCTATTTTTGAAAAGTCGTGAAAATGGGGCCGCAAATCTTTGAATATATATATTTCGGAGCGAACATTTTTAACTAAAATATTTGCTTCTGGGGGGTTCCTGGAACTACATATTTTGAGATGGGGGTCCGTGGCCCAATAGTGATAATTCTGGGGGTCCTTGACATGAAAAAGGTTGAGCACCACTGACATAGAAACATGGGTTTTTCAGAAAAAAAAGTTTGTGATACGTTATTGTTCAGAGAATTACTTTCAGATAATTGTCTCCACCAGGCCGAAGGCATGGGGAGAGAGTATGTTTTGCACTCCGTCCGTGTGTCTGTCCGTGTGTCCGTCCGTGTGTGTGTCCTTCCGTCCGTCCGTTACCAGCTAATCTCTGGCACCGTTAACCCGGTCGATGCCAAACTTTGCACACACACTCCCTGGATGCCAACGATGAACCTCTGCCCCACATTTTCCAGAACGGCCTGTTATAGCGCCACCATGAGGCAGCTTTTCACATGTTTTACCTAAAACTGCACCGATCTGCGTGAAACGTTGCATGCACACTCCCTAGAGGCCAAGGACAAACCTTTGACCTGCATTTTCCGCATCTGCCTTTTATAGTGCCACCAGGAGGCCGACTTTTGTAAAACACATTTTTGGATATTACTCCTCCAGATTCTGTCCAAAAATCTCACAAATCGTTACAGAGTATCTCTATGGTCATGTGCTCAAGTCGGATCTGTACCATATTTCATATTCCATCCTAATTGGCTATAATTGGCTTTCACAGTTTGCAAGATTGCCCCCTTTTGAACAAAAGCCTCAAATCATGAACGCAGCATGCAATTTACGTGAAATCTTTCACACATTTTCCTACTAGGCTGAGGAATATATCCCACCCTTTTCACATTGGCCTGTTATAGCGCCACCAACAGGTTGATTTTTGCAAAACACATTTTTGGAACAAAATGCCTCAAATCATCCAATTGCCATCAAAGGCAAACATGTTTATATTACTCCTAAACATGTTGCCAAACATCTCACACAGTCCTATCCTCCTGGTGGAGACCTGTGCCCAGAAGGGCACTTTTTCTAGTTTACCATAATTATGACATCAATAATGTAGGCTTACAGATGAATGGTTCCCAGGGCCCCGCAACAGCCACCACCAGCCCTTGCAATTCTAGGTGGAGTGTAGCCTAGTTGTTTCACTCAAACTCTAGTTATACAGAATGATAATACGAAAATAACTGGATTAAGAAAAGCTAATTATTTTGTTAATTACTTTCTGCCTTCAGTTTCTCACTTATTCATAGTGTTGGCCTGCCCCTGCCCTCAAGACCTGTCTGGAAACGGCTGATCTAAATGACGCCAAAGGAAACTATACTGTTAGATCTGTGTCTCTGGACACGTCAACTTTGACCTGACATACGCCTGTTTGCAAAACGCAAACATATAAAGTGTAAGTGATGTCAGCATTTGCTCAGTTGAGAGCATACCTTACTACCAGTGAAAAGATCATCCCTCTCCATGCTGAGGGATTATGTTTTCATCTAGGATTACAGATGGCAATATTAAGAGGGGGGGAGCAGTTCGGGTCTTAATGGCAATGGGTTAATACTAAGAGCTTAAGTCTATTTAAAGTGCTCGCAAGCTACAACCAGTACAAATTTGGAGCTAAATCAAACTGGATCATATTTTTGACCGGGCGTTGAATGTTTAGACATCTAACGATATATCTCTGTAACGTTATATTACAAGGATTACTATCTCAACTCGCTGGAGATTTCTTTGTTGGACCACCTATTTTGTCATACCTGGTGATGACGAGGACTGCTTCTGGAGTGGAGACAAGAATGGAAGCAGACATCGTTGTGGTGGTAGGATGAGGGGAAACCCTCAGTGTGTGTTATTACTAGTAGTGCATTGTTTGATGTAATTTCAAAGTCAAAGCTTTCTGGTTTTACTTTTTGCCTTTTTGCAACTGCTAAAGAAGGCAGAGGTAAATATTTTTCAGTATAGACTGAAATGAGATACTTATTACTTTTTTATCCTCATATTCCAGCTCTTATAGTGGTTCTTAATCTGTTCTGGTATTGAGAGATTATGTAAATTGTAAAACATCGTATTTTTAACCAACCGCTTTCTTTTAGGTGGTATATAACAATAATAATAATTTCACCTCAATCTTATTCCCACCAGGGAACCAAAGACCAAGAGCAGATGATGACCATTATGAGTTACTCTCAGCGTGGGCGCATGGATGAGCAACGTTGTACCTTGGCTTCAAGCAAGAGTGCCCCTGTTACACCTGTACAAATGAGAACTAAACCCTCAGGTTGGGATAGTACTGTAGTAGTGATTGATTGATTGATTGATTGATACACTACACTACACTACACTACACTACACTACACTACACTACATACAATGCTACTAAAAGGATTGAACCCACGAATGCACTACCGCTATATGGCTATAGAAACATGTAGTGATAGACAATGTACACGTTGTGGGGTCAGAACTACCCAACTGGAAAGGAGAGCTAATAAAATATAATATGAACATACCGGTATCTATATGAGTACATAAAGTTTTATTGTGCCAGTTTGACCACTTTCAACTTGGTACCCCTATTTTGGTCAACATTTTTGAGTTGCAGTGTTTGGCGAAGAACAGTCTTGGAACCCTTGGTACACTACACACTCACACATATTCTATATAAGATACAACAACACAGTGCATCCATAATGTGTGTGCCTGTTATGTAGAGATTCTTCTGCTCCACACAGGCCAGAGCAGTGAGAACTTCTATTATACACTGGCCAATGTCCAGAGGAATCGACTTCACGGCCAACATGTTGCACTAGCGTTGCTGCCAGGGTTCAACCAACAGGTAAGCAATAAGATTAGTGTTCATCCCGACGCTCACGTATCTATACAGAATTTGCATTATGGATGTATGTACCACTGGTAACTACTGTAAGATATGACCTTTTATGTTCTCTTAGAGCCAAAGGATGGAAAAGGAGAGCCGTTCTGCACCTCAGATCATTTTGACTGAGAGTACTCCGGAACCATCAAGAAGACTGATCAACCCAGTGCATACTCTATCACATCCGGTCTCGTCCAAGCCCATTCAGGTTTCGGCAGTCTAGTTTAAAAGTCTTCGAAATCACTGGTTCTCAAAGTGGGTTCCGGGGACCCGTAGGAGTCCTTGAGGGGATTCCAGGGGCCCCCTAGGAGTCCTTGAGGGGATTCCAGGGGCCCCCCATGAGTATAGCATCAAGATCAGTTTAACAACTTTAACCCTAGTTTACACCTCACCTATTAGAAACTAGCAGATGTACAAGCTCACAACACGCCGTGATGCAACACATTATGCCGTGATGCAACGTACATTTGCTATTTTCAAAATATTTTTGAGAGTTTGGAATAATTCGGAACAATTTTACACAATCTTAAACATATTAATTTGTTCTATATTCGTCGCTGTCCGGCAGAAACCAGCTAACTCCATTTTTCAGGTTTTTGATAATAAATTAAGTTTTCCATAAATCAATGGTATTGAACATCCTTTACGTCTGTTTGATGGTTAAAAACAATTTGAACCAATGAAAAGTAGTAAAAAGTGCTTCTGACAAAACCAGCTAATTCCATTAGACCCTCAAACTGTCTAACTCCACCACCTCTCCCCCTCTCATGCAAGTAATTGACAATATATAAAGTCGCAATACCAACTTTGATGAGGCAGTATTGTATTGTTTTAAAAATACATGTTTTTTTTTTCATTTCCTGAAAAAAATATATTTATTTTTCATTTCCTGAGAAATGAACATTTTGGAGTTAGCTGGTTTCTTCTTGACAGCAGAGATATATTAATTAACCTCTGGCTTTATTATTTTAAGTTGAAACCCCTTTGGGACTATTTAACCCACTACAGCAGTTCATAACTACGATGGCCCCATAATCAGTGTGGATGACTTCTCTTAGGTCAAAATGAAAGCACCCTGGCTTCTACAGCCAATACAAACAATTTACCACAGTGACATTAACCAGTTACCTATGTGAACTATTCCAGAAAAGAGATCCAGGTCCAGATCCTGACCAGTTCTTCAGACTCTTGTCCAACTCTCAAGGTCGCCGGCTTGATGACCAGCGAGTGACGCTTCCTTCTTTGCCGGGGCTACGGCATCAAAACACCACATCAACTGCTGGAGGAGAGTCAAGTTACTTGTGTTACATGGTCTCCAAAGTTCAAGTTAGTATATCCCAATCTCTGGTTCACAAAAATGCCTGAAAACTGTCAAACCTTCATGTTGTTCAAACATAATAATATATTATACCAATCATTTTCAGGGTTCTAGAATGGAGGAACAAAGGTGCTCCTTACCCCAAATCAAGCCTACCCAAAGAAAGGATAGCTCTGAACTTGGTTCAGACCGTCCACGTTCAGCATCTGCATGCTACAACTCAGATATAGTGCGGCAGAAGATCAACGATAAAATATTACCCCAACAGGTATATTCTGTGATGTCCTGCTAGTCTTGGTGCCCTTTTCTATGGATAAGACAAATTTAGTAAAATCTAAACTTTTTACTGCAACTTGACCTAGCTGCTTGGTATTCAATTATATCTACCATCTACATAAAAAGTAAAGGGTGCATTTACATAGCGTCTTTACGAAGTGCATTATATTCACCCATATGGCGGAGAAACCCATGCAAGGCACCAACCTAGCCGAGAGCAATTAGGGGTTCAGTGTCTTGCTCAAGGACACTTCAAATCTCCTCAATAACTCTGGGGGAGCCCGGGAACGAACTGGGTTCCAAATCGGCTGCTCTACTCCTGTGCCACTGCCGCCACATATATTGTAACAGCCAAGTGTCAATCAAAATCATTTAGGCTAATCTGAAAATATGGATAGTATTATAAGTCTTGTTATGTTTGCATTGTTTGTAAGGATTAAGGAAGATACTGTAACTTGAGAACACATTTTCACGATACTTTGTAGGATTGATAATTAGGCTGCCCTGAAGAGATCGTTCACTTTTGGGTTGAAAAGCTTAATGGTAAAGGTCTCAATCAAGGTCTAAATTTAATAATAATTATTATTGTTTTTTTAATTGTCTGTGCAATACAGGAGGTGTCTACAGCTGAGCAGGATAAGTTCGTTTCATTAATGAGCCATGCCCAGCGTGGTAGAATGGATGAACAGCGCTGTGTCTTATCTCCCAGAAAGACCAACACGTCTGCAGCCAGACACACTGAAAGAGTGCTTAGTAGTACTGTACCCACAGGTGAGTACAGATTCACTGACCTGTGTGCCGAAACAGAAACACGTCTGTAAACACAAAAGACTCCTAAGACCAAAATAAGTACCCAGTATATTCATTAATTTCTCCAGACTGTCCTCGACTACAGTCTGGAGAAGTTAAGGACCTTGAGTTGAGCGAGCCTTTCTGCCTCTTCTAATTTGGTCAATAAATATGAACCACTTGAGCCACAGCATGTCTATTCTATTCACATTCAGACGCATTTTGAGCATGTAGATTGGCTGTTTTTGGCGAAGAGATTTGGTGTGGACCGAATACAATAACTCACGTCCGTTTCACTATTGGACTAGAGGGTTTCAGTGGTTAAAAAGAGCGTTTATGTCCTCAATTCTTGATTCATGTAGCTATTATAGTATATGTCTGTATTTACCCCTCCTAGGTCCAGAGTCTGATAAGTTCTTCAGCCTCTTGGCTTCCTCTCAGAGCCACCGGCTTAATGATCAGAGAGTAACTCTTCGTACGCTACCAGGGATACAGAATGGGGGGTCCACATCAGCTACTGGAGGAAGGGATGATTTGTGTTACATGGTTTCCAAAATCCAGGTGAGCCCCATATCTTCTACCATGTAAGAAACCTCAGTGTTAATTTAACTCAGAGAGTGTACAAATGTAATCAACTGGATCATAAAGGTCTATTTGTACATCTGAGTTACAAATAGATAAATAATTAACACAGAGACTGTGGACTGTAAATACTGCATATAAAGAAAAGGGCTTTGACAATTTGATGTTACTGCAAACAATTGCAGTGGTGACTGATTATGCATCGGCCTGTTAGATCAACATTAGAATGACAAATTGCAAAATGTTCTTTCTCAGGGCTCCAGGATGGATGAACAGAGATGCTCAGCACCCCATATCCTCCAGAATCTGGGCACCCCATCAGGGCACGCTGATCCCCCATTGAGGTCTGCCTCCTTCAACAATGTCCCAACTGACCAGCCTCGGAAGGTTCGAGATCATGCATAACATGCAGCCTAATATCCATTTCCTTTTTTGTTTAGGGTTAGGGATAACTATTTATTTATCCGTTTTGCAGGAAGTCTCTCCAGCTGAGCAAGACCGGTTCTATACCATGATGCGGCATGCTCAACGTGGACGTATGAACGAGCAGCGTTGTACTTTACAGCCTAGCAGGAGTACACCAGCCACACCCAAACACAATGGTGCTGTTGGACATGTGGTACCTGGACATGCAGGTCAGAGCCAAACACATGGCATTCATGATCTGCTGTATGTATTTTCAGTAGAACCTGGCCAATACCTTTTTGGCGACATATGTATCGGCAATTATGCAGCCAAATATGTGTCTCGATCTCGATTTTCAACCTGTCGTCCCTATTATGGGCAGGTCATCATTTTCTAAATATTTTCAAACATTTTACATAATTTTGCGGTGTGTTGTCTGCTTTTCTGAATGGGGCTTAAGTTCTGTTTATTTACTTGTTTGCTTGGTCATTGCATAATTAAAGTTAAATGTTATTTTTACATTTTGAACATTAATATATTCGGACCCAACAAATTGGCGTCGGCTTAATTTTCAGTGCCTTTAACAGGATGTTCAGATCATTCACTACCAATCCTCCATTCATTTACAGGTGGTCCTAAAGCTGATGACTTCTTCAAGTTTCTGGCCTGCAGTCAAGGCAAGCGGCTGGATGATCAGCGTGTTTGCCTTCCTGCCTTGCCAGGGATAAGTGGCACTACTGGGAGACAGCGAAATGGGAGTTATGCAAAAAATGGAGTTCAGGTTAGTTAGTTACCCACCATACAGATTATCATTCGCTGTGGTCAAGAGTGTTATAGCCAACTTTTGTTTGTCTTCTGCCAGAGCCCTGCACAACACCTCATGTTGACGCCAGGAAAATCAAGGATGGCCTGTCCAAGATATGCCACTCTGCCTCAAAATCCGTATGCAGAGATTGCAGAGTCTGGTGCGCTGAAAGCTCCACCCAGATCTGCCTCCTTCAGCCCAGACACGAAACATCAGAAAATGCAACCTTCCCCGCCCCAGGTAAATACTCCCCTTAAAATGTGATAGTTTGGTTACTCCTATTCTACATTTCATTTGTATCGACTTTTCTGCCAGGCATGATGACTATGCCTCAGAAAATCTCCTTGCATTCTCTTTCATATTATGAATAAATGCTTTTATGTCAATACTTTCCAAACAACACTGAAATATTGCTTCCACACAGTTGACCTTGAGTGTTACCATGAGCGTCACACCACAACAGGTAAGTCATTAGCATTCCTGACATGTTCTTAGGGGATTAAAATGGAAGATATGTTTTAGCTAATCACATTTACCAAATATATGTTTCTGTCTCTACTTATATTAACTTTGTTTATTTTTAATTTTTCAAAGGGACGTAAGAATACCGGTCAACCATGTGTATTCCCAGAGGTCTTCCTTACGCTCGGATCTCCGGGAGAGAGCCTTGTGGTTCCTCTGAGCCCATGTCCAGGCAGACCCCTCTCCCTCAACCTGAATCTGGTCCCAAAACAGGGACCAAAGCCTACGGATGCCCACTCGAGGCTCTCCTCTCCTATGCCAGGAGCACGTAGTAGGCCATGCTCTGTACCCGCAAGCCCTCATCGGGATGTAGTGAGGAAACATGGAACCAGTCCTGCTATCAGCCCAGATCTCTACGCCATCCAAAAGGTTCACACAACAGCCCAGCAGCAGCAGAAGGGGACAAGTCACGGAGGAGAAAAGGGGAGAGGGGACCCCAGAAAGGGGAAGGGAAAGACAGAGCAAGGGAAGGGAAAGGGAAAGGGTGGGGGGAAGAAAGACAAGAAAAGATAGCTAAAGGTTTTGTTGGGAATTCAAGCATGACGGAATGACAGAAAAGGCACTTGTTTGTACTGAGCTTCACTGTATGTATTATTTATTATTTCACTGTTTTGGTAACATATAACAGGAGAATTATTTCAATTACCCCTTTAAGACCTGAGACCGATTCTACAAATGCCTTCTAAATCAATAGTTCTCTTCACTTTCACGATTTTTCAAAAATGATCAAGCTCATATATCTGCTATTTTTGAATGGCCAACGAAAATAATCTAAAATGACACATGACAAATGACACAAACCTTCCCGGTTTTTAATGAGTTAATGAATGCATTAATTCATTATTTAAAAAGGTCATTAAATGCACTGCCACCATGAGCATGGAAAGATTCATTGTTGTCAAATGGCAGTAGCTGTCTGGAACTGTTCATACAAGTAAAGATATTTACAGTAAACTGTGTCATAATAATTGTATTTATCCAATGAAATGTGACATGTATAGTAATTTTTATACACAAGTGTGGGACCCTGAAAATCCATTATCAAACTAAGCGAGTTGTGTAACGGCCTGCTTCCATTCTTGGCTATAGGCCTAGCTTGAAAAATAAATTTTGTGTGGCACTCTGTGGTAAACTAAAGGCTGTCTAAACAAGATTATTATTTTCAATTAGGGTGAACTATAACACGTTTGATATTATTGATTGCCACAAAATGACACATGACACATCCTGTGATCATATGCAATCTGGGAACCCATTGGCAAAAAAAGAAGAAAAACAGCACCCTTGTGAGTTGTGAGTCAACAAGAGAGACTAAATATGTGAATGGAGTCATTTTAATAGAATGCACTTACTGATTGACATGACTTCACAATATATGGACATGAACATTTGTGATAAATGTTTGTAGGTTCTTTATTTATGCCAATGGTTTGAGTAATTTTGCCAATTTATCGAATTTAATACAATTTCTTTTTTTGAAATTATGTTTTTATTTTGGTCATCGTGTACAAGCATAGTGAACAACTACATCATGAGATCAAGTGCATTACAATCGTATATATATATATATATATATATATATATATATATATATATATATATATATAAAAAGGTATATTTCCCATGTTCTCAATGGTGACCAAAGTTACAACTTTCTTTTCCTGGAACAAGAACAAAAAAAAACGAACAAACAAGAAAACTAAAGACGAACATCTGGGCAAAATGTAATACAATTTCAATCATTAGAACTACACTGACATACATTATTATGTATGTTGTATTTTTCTTTATACATACCATGTCTGTACAGTACGTATCATCCTGATATGAACTTTTTTTGTTAATGGACATCAATATATCAATAGGCTATATTTTCAACTGAATGCCAAAAATTAAAATGAAAAATGCAGACTATGGTTGGTTTGTGAATTGATCTAAAGTTGTACTTACATCCTGTTCATTTTGATAGCACACGCAGTAAGAAGCCATTGGAATTTCAATTTACTTTTGGATACACACTCAAATGTAATGTGTAAAATGTTATTGCACCAACAAAGTTTAACTCATTCATCTTCTACTTTCTGCAGCAAAATAAAATTGCGGTAGGCTAAATGTTGTTAAAGACCAGGTGGACAACACATCTACAGGTAGACCAGGGGGCTTGTTGTTAAAGACCAGGTGGACAACACATCTACAGGTAGACCAGGGGGCCTCTGTTGTATGAAAAGCCCAAAGGCATCCATTCATTTCTTGACATTTTTCTCCAATTATTTCTGTATTAATTTAAAATTATACTTTACCTATTTCTTTCTTTGTTATTCTGATTAGCATACGATAATAAGACTTAAGTTAAAAGTTGTGCTTATTTTCACTGTTTGCTTGGCTGGTGTTGGTAGTTCTCTCCAACCTTGTAAAAGGCAAAGTACATCACAATCACATGCAACTGTTGCCCACGCCTGTCAGTATAATATCATATCCAGTAGTGGTTGAGATACACTGAATGAATGCTGCTGTTCTAGAATCTCTGTGCTAATGCTACAGTAAACAGTACCTACAATAATCCATACCATTTTGTAATAAAAGCTGGAATATTTAATATTCACCAACAAACTGACTGCTTTTCATGAATACATTTCTCTAATTTGAAGTAAAAATGTGTTTTTCATATTTCAAGCATCAACCACTGTTTCTCAATGTCAGGTCCAGGAACCACCAGGGGTCCAACCAAACGGACCCATAAGGGTTGGTTCCATTTGTACACAGAGCTAAACTAGAAAAAGTGCCCTTCTGGGCACAGGTCTCCACCAGGAGGATAGGAGTGTGTGAGATGTTTGGCAAAATGTTTAGGAGTAATATAAACATATTTTTTTGTTTGTTTGTTTTTTGCAACAATTTTCTTCATTTTGTTGAGGAAATGCAGAGCCAGATCACTCATCGAATCTGAGGATAGAATTCTGGATGAGCAGGACATGTGCAGCATTTTGAACGAAACGGGCCACTCCTGAAAACTTTAGAAGGCAATGTTAGCCAATCAGTGTAGAATCTGATAAATCCAACAGACTCGTCTTGATCACATGACTACAGAGATCATGTGTACCGATTTGCGTGAGATTTGGATGAAATCTGTGCGACTAACATACTGTAAGCAATGTGTTTAGCAGAAATCGGCCTCATGGTGGCGCTATAACCGGCAGATGTGGAGGGATGCAGGGACAATGTTTGTCCATGGCCTCTAGTGCGCATACATAAGTTGTATACAGATTGATGAAGTTATAGCTAAAAACAGGAATTGGCCTGTTATAGCGCCACCATGAGGCTGATTTGGAAAATAATGAGTGGCATGTCGTCCTTGGCCTAGTGGAAATGTGCGTGTATAATTTCACGGAAATTGCACAGTGTTTGTGATGTGTGGCATTTTGTTCGAAACGGACCAATCATGTGAGCTTTGGAAGCCAATATTAGCCAACCAGGATGGAAGATGGGAAATTGTGCAGATCTGTGTTGATCACATGACTATGGAGATAGTGTATACCGAATTGTGTGATGTATGGATAAAATGTGTACGAGTAATCTACAGAAATGTGTTTTGCCTAAATCGGCCTCATGGTGGCGCTATAACAGGCCGTTGAGGAATATTTGGGGCAGAGGTTCGTCGTTGGCATCTATGGAGTGTGTGTGCAAAGTTTGGCATGGATCGGGCCAACGGTACCGGAGATTAGCTGATAACGGATGGACGGAAGGACGGAAGGAAGGAAGGAAGGAAGGAAGGACACACACACACACACGGACGGAGTGCAAAACATACTCTCTCCCCATGCCTTCGGCCTGGTGGAGACAATTAACGATGAGGATTTTACAGTAGAGACTGAGGTTGCAATCAAATGGGGGTCCGTGGGCTAATGCATATCAAAGTGGCTGTGCTGCTTATGTGCTAAAGAAAGATGCTGGTGCGGAAAGCACAAACAAGCTGGCCAAATGTATGGCAACTTTTGACGCCGATAGAGGGCTCGTCTGAGGACGACGAAGTTCAACCACGTATACGTACATCCAGCAGTCCAGTTTGTTCAATTTCCAGCACCGCCTGACACACTCCGTTTAGAGTACCCATTGTATGTGTTGTGAGAATACTTATAGTGCAGTACCAGTTATCATAGAATGGATGCGTCTATGATGTCATAGACTGACCTCCCAAGTGCTCCGGTACGTCTATATATATTCCCTAAAGGATTGAGTGAGACTGATGTCATATTTATGACGTGTGATTTCAGTCAGCTTGGCTTCAAAGCTGATTACACAGATTGGACTGAAAGAAAGATGGATATAATGCTGTAGTCACTAGTCACATCCTAAACATTCCTGGATCATAAAGGTCAGGTCAGATCACTGGTTGAGGACACCCCAGCAGCACCACTGCTGCTGATACAGCCAAGATTCCAGTTAATCAAAGTTTTTTGTAGTTTTAGAAATGGGCCAAATGGCATCCGCCAGCAGTCTCCTGTCTGAAGAGGACTTCCTGTGTTCTATCTGTCTGGATGTGTTCACTGATCCAGTCAGCACTACATGTGGACACAACTACTGTGGAACCTGTATCTCACTTTACTGGGACACTAATGATGTGTATCAGTGTCCACTATGTTTAAACATCTATAAGAGACCAATTATATCTGTCTGCGAGGATTCATCAGTTAAGGAGTAAAAGGTTGAAAGAAGAATACGAAAGAAAGACAGGCTGAAATTCAACAGATTGTCCAGGAGAGAAAACGATGATTGAAGATTCAGGAAGTCAATGAATCAGTAGAGATCAGCCAGAAACATGTATAGACACAGAGATAGCAGACAGACAGTGTCCAGGTCCGATCGGCTGTATTGATAGAAGCCAGGCTGAGCTCGTTTATACATGTGATAAATGAGAAAACAACAAAGAAGAAACAGGCTGAAGGCTTCATTAAGGAGCTTCAACATGGAAATCGCCCAGTTAGAGAAGAGAATCTCTGAGATGAAGCAGCACTCAACACACACCTCCTCCATGACTTCACATCCATCAACACCCACAAAGGACTGGACCATGGTCAATGTCAATCCATCTTCATATGGGGGAACCGTGAGGACAGTAGCTGTTTAATGCTTCTAAAGTAGTTAGGATAATGTCAAATTCAGAGCATAAACTTCCCCAACACCATGTTGTTGTACTCCTATTCCGTATTCGCTTATGGTTCTCACCATTATGTGATATAGCCTAGCGATAAAATCACACCCGTGTGAAGTAAGTGGTGCAACTCCGTGTGGCGGTCCCCAGGGGGTCCCCGGAACTTCCAGACCCACAGGAACATGCCCAGGGTGCCGACCCGGTTCCGGTGAGCCGCCCGCGTCCGAAGCGATTGAGAAATGACAGTTACCGTGTGGGGGTCCCCGCGGGTCCCCGGTACATCCAGACGCCCAGCGTCCGAAACGGTTGAGAAACGACAGAGTTACCATGTGGGGGTCCCCAGGGGGTCCCTCTACTGTACTGTAGGCTACTGTACTGTACTGTACTGCACTGTACTGTCACTCCCGAAATCATCATATATACAGTTAATATGTGTGTGTGTGACACTTGGTGACACTTGGTTGTGAAAACAACCCAAATTATTTTCGTGCTCGGACAGACCCAGCCAGGGAGACACACGCTCCTTAATGAAGTGGTTGCACCACTTAAAAAACACACACACACACGCACACACACACACACACACACACACACACACACACAAACACTGCACTAAATACCAAACCAGACTATACTTACAATAAGTACACGAAGATGAATAATTAGTTATCATCCTACCAGTTGGAGTCTTGGACTTCAACTCCAGAAGGTAGGTGGCAGTAATGCAACATCAATGATGCAAGCAAGCTGAAGCTGCCGGTGAAATCCACAGAAGAAGAGAGGACAACACACGCTGAAGAACTAGCATGCTAGCAGCTGGCTAGCCAACTTTACAGTGTTTATTGTGTTGTAAGGATAACAAAAAATGGCTCCAATCATTGGAAAAGCGAGCGTCATGTTTGTAAGTCGATTCATGTATAACTTTGTTTGCTACGTACCTGTTACATTGTTGGTTTAATAGTTACAGCGTCATAAACGTTAAGGTAACGTCAGGAAGCGAGCTAGCTTGGCTAACAACACGTATCGTTCATTAAAGTTGGATTTTATTTTTGGCACACAGTCACATAGCAACAAAAAATGGCTCCAATCATTGGAAAAGCGAGCGTCATGTTTGTAAGTCGATTCATGTATAACTTTGTTTGCTACGTACCTGTTACATTGTTGGTTTAATAGTTACAGCGTCATAAACGTTAAGGTAACGTCAGGAAGCGAGCTAGCTTGGCTAACAACACGTATCGTTCATTAAAGTTGGATTTAATTTTTGGCACACAGTCACATAGCCCTGGTCCAGTGCTTACAGCGAGTCTCTCTCTGACAGAGAGACTCGCTGTAAGCACTGGACCAGGGCTAACAGTCACACAGCGCCAGCTAGTGCTACGTTAACCATATTAGCGCCAAATAACCTAAAGTTCGTGAATTGAGCTAACCGCTTTAATGTGTGCCATTAACATGGCGATTTGTTTGTACTCTCCTCCTCCACACAGGAGGAAGATGATCTTCCATATGAAGAGGAGATCATCAGGAACCCATACTCAGTCAAGTGTTGGATGAGATACATAGAGTTTAAACAGAATGGACTCAAAGCCACCCTGAACATGATCTACGAGCGGGCCCTCAAAGAGCTGCCTGGAAGGTATGGAAGAAGTACTCACAGGTTTTACTTAAGTAAAAGTAGGTATACTCTGTTACAAGTGGAGGCCCTGTATTTAGCATATACTTGAGTAAAAGTACAAAAGTATTGGCATCAAAATGTACTTCTAGTACCAAAAGTAAAAGTACTCATTGTGGGTAATGAAGTGCTTACTGTAATACTAATCTATCTACAAAGTAAATAAAGTTTTCATATAATTGTAATGAAGTAAAAGTACAATATTTTCCTCTGAGGTGGAGTAGAAGTAAAACAAGTATTGCAAATGTAAGTAAAAAATACCTCAAAATTGTACAGTACTTGGTTATGGATACTGGCCACAATCAATTGTTCTCGACTGTCCTCTGACCTGCCAGTGTCTGCTTTGTCTCACTTAAGTTATAACAGTACATTTTAACAGCGGGCGACAGCCAGACGAATTTTCCGGAAGTGCATTATTTGTCTATGGGACCCGGCGATAGCAGGCGAACGGGTGATGGTCAAAGTGGGCGGGGCAACATCGCCCGAAAAGATAAAAATAATTAATCTTTTCGGGCGATGACGGGCAATTTGGCGATGTGTCGGCCGATGCTTGCCCGCTGTACATACTGTAACACTGTTATTGAACCTGAGAGCCCATAACCTTATAGTTCATAATCTATTGTAGGTCTTTGCCGACACTTGTAACAAGGCCACAGACACAAGGCAAACCCAATTAATAGTTAATTAATAGTTGTTGCCAACATAACTGTTCCTGTACATACAATGCAAGAGGGCAGCATTAGGGTTTTAAGGTGGTTGAATAGTTGTGAACATGTTGGTATTTGTTTTCAATTGATCAACAGTGGTCTGCTCACTCACTCTTAACCTTTCATTTTATTTGTACAGTTACAAGCTTTGGTACAACTACTTGAGAGAAAGACGGAAACAGGTTAAAGGGAAATGCATCACAGAGCCTGCATACGAGGAGATCAACAACTGTCATGAGAGAGCACTGGTGTTCATGCATAAGGTGAGGCAATGCTCCTCAACCCAGTTTAGGAGAACTCGATGGTCAGTAGACAAATACATTATGTCTGGTCTGTGCATCTTCTAACGGTCCGCCTTTCCCCAATATTAGATGCCGAGAATATGGCTCGATTTCTGCCAGTTCCTGGTGTCTCAGTGCAAAATCACACGGAGTCGGCGAATGTTTGACCGTGCTCTCAGAGCACTCCCGGTCACTCAGCATTTTCGCATCTGGCCCCTGTACCTCCGTTTTGCCAGGAATTTGCCTCTGCCGGAGACGGCTATCCGAGTCTATCGCAGGTACCTCAAGGTAAGAGAACGCATTGAAGCTCAACCCCATGAGGTGTCTTGTTAAGTTGGACACGTGTTAGACTAGTTTCTGTTGTCCGCATAATAACAGTCATACACAGAGATCACTCGCTTGCATCTAATGAAAATGTATTCGATGTCACTGTTCTAAAAGGTTTATTTTTTGGCATTGTATGCTTCATTCAGATAAAGTCAGTGTAGGGAACCAAGGGCAGAGGAAAGACTAGTGAAACAAGACAGTCTTGGTCTCAAACTAGTTGAGGCACCAAACACCCAAGCTGTCACTGTTTTAATTTTTATTCCATGAACAAAACAAACCCCACAATCAAACCACAATTGAGTGAGTTTGCAAGTGACAAAAAAAAAATCAATTGAAGAGAAGACCAGATAAAAAAGACAAACGTAAGCAGAGAAGCAAACGGGAAGGATTGATGTATATAAGGACGAGAGGTAGATTTGAGAAAGATCAGTTGTGTAGGTGTGTACGCTTATGAGAGTGTTGTGTGCTTTTGAAAGTATTGTGCGAGTGGGAGGTAGCTGAATAGAAGCCCCCAGGCATTGTCATGATATGTCAACAAGCAAAACAACACTTTGCGCTGCATTTGTGTCATGAAAGGTGCTATATAAATAAAGATTATTATTATACGTTTTGACCAAACCATAGCAAAATAGTCTATCCTGTTGAACACTAATGTTGCAGTTCAACCGTGGTAATGCAAGTTGAACATGCTTTGAGACAGGTGTGTATTAGTTTAAGTCATTATGTTGAGCCGTTTTTCCATGCCCTCCATAGCTGTGTCCAGAGAATGCAGAGGAGTATATAGACTACCTACATTCTATTGGACGCTTAGATGAAGCTGCTGTGCGACTAGGAGCAGTTGTCAATGATGAAAGCTTTGTGTCTAAAGAGGGGAAGTCCAACTACCAGGTAAGATTTTTCTCCCAATCCCATGCCAAGTTATCCGTTATTTTGTTGGGGCTTTTCACAAAGGCCCTACCAAACAGCCCATTATTAACTGTATTACTCTTTGTTCATCAATCTCCTGTGACAGTTGTGGCACGAGTTATGCGACCTGATTTCCCAGAACCCTGATAAAGTCACCTCATTGAATGTAGGAGCCATCATCCGAGGAGGCCTCACACGCTTCACAGACCAACTTGGAAAACTTTGGTGCTCTTTGGCTGATTATTACATCCGCAGTGGACACTTTGAGAAGGTGGGTGTTCTTTGAATTCCGTCAATTAGTATGCAGTCCATAAGCAATGAATGCAGCTAGGTTTAATTAATTAAATAGAAACTATTCCATCAGGCTTTTAATTATGCATCCGTACATTTTGTTTGAGTTCAATGATTATCCTCCATCAGGCCCGTGATGTGTATGAAGAGGCCATTCTGACTGTGGTGACAGTAAGGGACTTCACACAAGTGTTTGACAGCTATGCCCAGTTTGAGGAGAGCATGATCGCTGCCAAAATGGAGACCACATCTGAAATTGGGAAGGATGAAGATGGTATGTGGGGAATGCTTTTACAAATGAGAAGCAAAGTTATTCGCGTTCAGTTCTTTTTGCCATGCTGCTGGTTGTTTTTAACCTTTGGTTCCTCTTTTGTTCCAGAGGACATAGACCTGGAACTCAGGTTGGCCCGTTTTGAGCAGTTGATAACCCGGCGGCCACTTCTGTTGAACAGCGTACTACTGCGGCAGAATCCTCATAATGTTCACGAGTGGCATAAGAGGGTGAAGCTGTATGAGGGCAATGCACGACAGGTGAGTTTCATCATTATCAAGTAGTCTGTTACTACCTGACAAGACTTTGATGCGTCTCCTTGTGCTATCATAATTCTGTGACCAAAATGTTCAATTACAGATCATCAATACTTACACGGAGGCAGTGCAGACTGTGGATCCAATGAAAGCCACTGGGAAACCTCATTCCCTCTGGGTTTCTTTTGCTAAATTCTATGAGGAAAATGAACAACTGGATGATGTAAGTTAAAGGTTTCATCCCACTGTGAAACTATTAAGAGGACAAAAGTTGTATTGTCTTCTCGCATCTGTTTGTAACTTTTTTGTCCTTTACCACTCAGGCTCGGACCATCTTTGAAAAGGCCACCAAGGTCAACTACAAGCATGTGGATGACCTGGCAGGGGTGTGGTGTGAATATGGAGAGATGGAGCTACGCCATGAGAACTATGACCAGGCACTCCGCATACTGAGAGTGAGACAACTGCACACGAGCACCATTATTTTAAGATTAAATATTGATGATAATGATAAGTACCAAGTTGTTTTTTATCTGTCTGAATTATTTAATTTATATAGCAGTAAAATGTAAACCATTTATTTTTTGTTGCATTAATCTAGAAAGCTACAGCCATCCCATCCAAGAAGGCAGAGTATTTTGATGCATCCGAGCCAGTCCAGAACAGAGTCTACAAGTCCCTCAAGGTGTGGTCGATGCTGGCTGACCTGGAGGAGAGTCTTGGAACTTTCCAGGTATGTTCAAGAGATGCTTACGTTTTAATTCTAAAAACTAAGGACATTTTGTGGGAACTGCCACCATTTATTGCCACTCCCCACTTCTAGTAGTATTTAAGCCTTTTAGCCGGGGATGTCAACTGTCAAGCTCAGGTGACAGTTTGTTCCAAATAAAATTGTTAAATACAGATTTTAATTTTATAATGACTCTCATTCAAGTCAGCTGACAAGCTCTGTGGGAAACCCTGGTCTGGTGGTTCACTTTGACTTTGTGTACTGATAAATCAGTCTTTTGCTGTACACAGATTTTGTCTAATGCCTGCTTTTTATTTTCCCTTTCCTCCTCAGTCTACGAAGGCAGTCTATGACCGTATTATTGACCTCCGCATTGCCACACCACAGATCATCATCAATTATGCCATGTTCCTGGAAGAACACACTTACTTTGAGGAGAGTTTCAAAGTAATTATACCCATATTGTGTTAGTCAATCCTGTATCTCATTGTGCAGCGTTGATTCTTGTCAAAACAATTGAGCACCAACTACATTTCTCCTGTTTATTCATTTCAACCCTCTTTAGGCATACGAGCGTGGCATCGCTCTCTTCAGGTGGCCAAATGTTTATGACATCTGGAACACATACCTCACCAAGTTCATTGACCGTTACGGAGGCAAGAAGTTGGAGAGAGCTCGAGATCTGTTTGAGCAAGCTTTGGATGGTTGCCCAGCCAAGTTTGCCAAGAGTAAGTAGTTTTGTTCAAATATCTTTGAGGTACCAGCCAACTTGGTTATATTCAGCCTCTATATTTCTGTTTAATATGTTCCACCGCTGAGGATGAAATACTACATGTTGTGTTTTTCGAATGGGGTTACTGGATTCCTAATGTATTAACTATATACTAACCTTGTGTCATTGTGTTTGGCTTCTAGCCATTTACCTGTTGTACGCTAAACTGGAAGAGGAGTATGGCTTGGCTCGACATGCCATGGCAGTCTATGAAAGAGCAACACAGGCAGTGGATCCTGGTGAAAGACATCATATGTTTAACATTTACATCAAGAGAGCTGCAGAAATCTATGGCGTTACCTACACCAGAGCCATTTATCAGAAGGCCATTGAGGTAACAAAGCGTAAATGTACATTGTACGTATGTAAATGTCATTGTCTTTTATACATGGCATCAGACTATAACAGTTCTGTTCTTCCAGGTCCTTCCAGATGAGCATGCCAGGGACATGTGCCAGCGTTTTGCTGACATGGAGAGTAAGCTGGGTGAGATTGACCGGGGCAGAGCAATCTACTCTTACTGCTCCCAGATCTGTGATCCTAGGGTGAGATATCGGCATGAACTCATATTAATATTACACTTGGTCATAATTAATTTCCATTATAGGCTATATGTGTACATACTTTTTAGATATTCATGATTGTGCCGTCCGTCTCTGTGTCTTTTCTTTCAGACCACTGCCACTTTCTGGCAGAACTGGAAGGAATTTGAGATCCGCCATGGAAATGAGGACACCATCAGAGAGATGCTGAGGATCAAGCGTAGTGTCCAGGCAACATACAACACACAGGTTAACTTCATGTCAGCTCAGATGATGAAGGCCACGACCAGCTCCACAGGTACTGGTGAGAGAAAGGCTCAGCATCACAGTTTGGACAAGCATACATGTTATTACAATCACTGGTCCTAATACAAGTGTCTTATTGGGACTTACTATGTCTGCCAGAAGGCCACTCTAAGATTGTGTCCCAAATACCATGCTTTAATTTATGTACTGGCCCACATTTTATTGTATGTCTTTGCTTTAAAGTATCTTGTTTGTTTGCAGTGTCAGACCTCACTCCAGGCCAGATGGGGCTCGATGACATGAAGATGCTTGAACAGAAGGCACAACAACTTGCTGCTGAAGCTGAAAAAGACAAACCCAAGCCCAAAGAAAAGATTCTCTTTGTCAGGTTTGTAGTCTATGCTCTACCCATCTCATTGCACAAAGTACCTCTACAGACTTGGTGGTGTGTCTTGCTTTCTATTATTTTGTTGTTGTTATGCTTTATTGGTCATTTTGGTGTGGAATAAACTTAATTTGCAATAGAAAATTAAGTCTGGGGGCGCCCGCTGGCCTAGTGGTCTAGGCGCATGCCACATATAGGCTCTGGCCTGACAAGCGCGTCGCATGTTCGAGTCCCGTTCATGACAACCTATGCTGCATGTCTCTCCCCTTATCTCCCTCCCACTTTCCTGTCTGTCTTCACTAATAACTATCAATAAAAGCCTAAAACAAATCTTAAAAAAAAATAAAATAAGAAATTAAGTCTAAACAAGCAACACCCCTTAAAAAATAGGAGCATGTGTGGCTTAACCTGTGTTATCTCTGTATATTGACTCGTGCAGGAGTGACACTTCTCGTACTGAGCTAGCTGAACTTGCCAAACAAGCCAATCCTGATGAGATTGACATTGATGATGATGGTGATGAAGAGGATGAGGATGAAGGACAAGGGCCAGAAGGTGAGTGGCAAACACAATGACGGATACAAATGTTTTTGTTTTTTAAATCAGTGAAAATGTGCTCATCGTCTTTTGTTCTTCTGTCCACAGAGGTGCAGCTTGAACAGAAGAGTGTCCCAACAGCTGTTTTTGGAGGGCTTAAAGAAGAAGGGCAAGAAGAAGGGCATAAAGAAGAAGACTAAATCTGGAAATCCTGTAACTTGTTGGCATTTGATAACCACATATCCATGTAACTGAAATGTGTTTTACTGTGTTAGTCGAAGGACTCATTTGTTTTCAAACCCATGTAAATGACTATTTTCCACTCTTTCTGTAGGTGATCCTGTATTTGTACACAATAAATAACCACGACAATAGTGAATAATTAGGCTTTCTTGGTACTTATTGATTGTTATTATTGATGATTACTCAATTTGTATTGTAGACATCATTTGTATTAACTTTGGCCACAAGGTGTCAGTGTTCCTCAATTTTGAAGTAGACCACATTTCTAAAAAAAACTACCAGATTAGGATTCCTTGTTAGATGCAGTGAGCCAGTGACTAAGTCTCTTCAAGTGTGGTCTATTTCTCATATTTTGTATAGTTAAAAATGAATGAATAGTGAAACATGTTAAACACCTGTGATACTAGACACTGAAAGGAAGAAAGCTGTTCTCCAGAGACCTTGGGGAGGATTAAGGGAGCCAGCCAGAAGGAAACTGGAGCTGTGGAAGTACAAACCATGCAAGACTGGCCTGAACTTGTGTTTTGTACTCTCACAAAACTTCTGTTTGTTTTATTTAAAAACCACACCTGGCATTCAGACATAACCAACTATAATTTGAGATTGTAATCCAGTTGTACTTACTGGCAAGTGGCAAGCAATTCTCAAAACGAAGAATAACAGATCTAAGCTTAGATTTTTAAGGACTGTAAAACAAGAATGAGGAAAATTGCGTTCTAGTGCCATTAGATTAAAATAGTTCCATGGTAATCCTCTTACAAATTTACAGCTGAGGGGCGCCAAGGGAGCTCTTGGAGCCGTCGGTGACATCATGTGATGGGAGGTACTTCCAGAATGTTTTCATTATGGACAGTACTGCAGGAAACCAAACAACCCCCCACCCCACTTGGCATTCCTAATTGAGCACTGAGCCATTTAGCTTTAGGATATGTATTTTATATAAGTTGGGACTTGTTTACATTATTGTCAGCTTGTATATTTGTAGCCCTACTGAAACAAGAAGGGACTCCCGCATACTGTCTTCAAATGCAGTAAAATAGTTTTAGGGAATCGGCAATGTTTCGGCCTATACAGCCTTCATCAGGCTATCTTTCGTAGTAGCCATACTAAAATATATGTAACTTTGCCAGACAGAATTACAATTAATACTTGCTGCCTCCAATCGATTATAAATTTGTTTTATAAGTTATTCTGCATGAATACAGGCTGTTTGTAGTAACGTTTGTTATAGTGTAGTTATTACTTGTAAACTTATAAATGGTGTGCACACATTAAATCCAGCATCAATAGCTTAAAACGAGCTGAAATTAAAGAAACCCAAGGACATGAAAGTTCATAAGATAAGAGCACGTTAAAAAAAGCATTGTTAATGCAGTTTTATGTGTCACAATTCCCTTTTCATTTACACAGATGAGATGATGTAAATGTGTTGGATTTTCCATGTACTGTCCCATGTCACACAAACCATTAGCATTGTGCTATTATCTTTTTATATTATTGAAATAACTTCCACCATTTTCAAAGATCCATGGGACTTAAATGATAAATATAGGATGGTTCACTTTGTCTAGTATGCATGCACTGCACCATAGAAATCCTCAAGGTTAAAGGAGTAGTTCACCCAAAACGTTACTTATTTTCTATATGACTCACCCCATGAAGCCTTCAATAAAAAAGGATTTTTTTTGATAATTCGATGACATCATCAGTTAATAGGACACTCAGTTGTCATCAAACTATTGGCTTAGGAATGCGACAAAAACAATCTCCATTAATTCAAGGCTTCATGGTAGTGTGTAATTGATAGAAAATAAGTCGTTTTTTGGGTGAACTACTCCTTTTAATCTATTTGTAACTCAGAGAGTGTACAAATGGAAGGGTTCATTTGTACACTCCCTGAGTTAATTGAACACTGGTAATTTCTGTGTATGCCTACTATCATGTACCCTGTCCACCTGCCAGCCAGCAGATGCACCTGTGTAACATACCTATACCTGCTGTTTGCATTCACACGGCGTATGTCCCGCCCTCGCTGCTCACGCTCGGTTCCCATTGGACGGCTCGCCGGATGAGTGATGTCCGTATGGAGTACCTGGGAATCAGTCATCGGCGGCGGGGCTCTCTGGTCTACACACTGAGCTGTAGCAGCAATGCGGATGAAGAGGGCAAAACGAGTGGAATATTGCGGCTTTATGAGATAATCCGATGGTTTGGGGGCTTCGCTAGGTTTCATTGTATATGATTTAAACTGTGATATTGTCTCCCAACCCGAGGGGTGAAGGATATCTGGACTAGACTGGAAGCAGCTCCCGGGCGGATATTTTTCCTGACTAAACGCTTACCCACATCCGTATTCCAGCCCTGGTAATAATATGGAATAGACTAAACGTTACTAAAAAGGATGGTTGCTTGAATTTCTAGGCTGCCTAGTAGCCTCGTCGCTTGAATTGCTCCTATATATTTTTTTACGATTCCACAGACTCGCTATGGTGGACTCCAGTGCCAGGAAGACTTTTGTAGTACCGGACATAAAGCCATTGGATTTGTATGATTGCACTAAGGCGAAAATATGCGCAAGTGTCGGATGGCTATTGGCAAAATCCTACGGCAATGCAGGTAGGTCAGTTTATATAGACTACGTGTGTTGGCCCGATGCTTAACAACCTATTCAGTCTGTTTTTGAAACCACTATTGTTTGCACAGTCCAGCATTTCTGCAGTATCCTAATGAAAAGCGCATGCATGTGACGTGTGTGTGTGCGGTGTGTGTGTGTGTGTCAAAGAGAGAGAGAGAGAGAGAGAGACACACACACACACACACACGAGCTCAGCGATTTTGGGCACACAAAGAGAGCAGCAGCACATGAAAGGTGAACCATGCACTCCTATAGCCTATACACATCTCATTCTCACTCAGATGATCACAGTTTGACATTGTATCAGAAAATAGGCCCCTCTCTTTGCCCAGGCTTATCCATTATGGCTACTATAAACGTCAAACAATAATTAATTATTCTAATAAATGTGTAGTGTAGTTTTAACATGAATGGATGTAAAACCCTTTTGACCCCTAGCATGGACAGCTACTACTACTGCTACTCTTAAAATATTGTAAACATCTACTTCCCCCAGGCTGCAGAAAATGCCCAAATACTTTGCCTTTGTGTTCCTGTAAAATGCCTAAATACCTTGCCTTTGTGTTCCTGTAACTTACTGCGTAAACATAATGTAGGATATAATTTGACTTTCCAGACACTATGCAGCCAACAAAGCTCACGAGCCAACCACCGGGGCATAGTCATGATGCGCAAACACACCCACATCCACATGAGAAGATCCTCCTTTAGATTTAAGACCATAAGCTAGACATGGGACAGGTTTTGCCTCAGGTTTCAATTGTATCTCGCAATATTGTCTGCTGCAAATTTGAAGGGAGTTCTAGTTAATTAAGTCTGTTCCCACATTCATTTTGCTGTGGTGTGTGCCTATGGGCCTAGTGTGTACTGTAGTATATCCCATAAAACAGCCAAATAGGCTGATAAACCTCATAATGTACTGGTCCTCAAATTGGGGTCCAGGGGTCCTTGCTAGCTAATGCAAGCTATTCGATTGATGGTTATGAACCAAATGGACCAATCGCTACATGTAACTGTAACTTTGAGTGTATGAATGTAACTACATTGTTGTTGGTTTGGTTACATTTATACACCCGTCAGAGTTAACTGAACACTGAGGATTTTACAGTGTAGATTGGGGTCCCATAATTCAAAATGCATCAAATGGGGGTTTGTGGTCGAATGCATATCGAAACTGGGGTCCTTTTAAACTATAAAGTTTGAGAAACACTGTGATAGTGTGCTCTGTTTACCTCACCAGCACGGTACAACAATCTCCTAGGAAAGAAGTAGTATACTATATGGTTCCTGTTGTGCAAATCAATAATAATAAAACGGGCTAAGACATTTCATGAGGTCAGGTGTAAAAGTAAAAATCCTGGGTTACCCGGGCTCTAGGGCTCTTAGAGCGTTTAATCATATGCTACACTCCAACACTCCGCTTAAGTTCAGAATTGGGCGAGGTGAACTGGATTGTACTTTAAACAAAGTATGTGTTATGCAATCTCAGGCCATGGGTCCAGGACTCTAGCCTGCTGTTTGTCTACTCCCTCTCTCTCTCTGTGTGCTCTGTTTAGCACCTCAACCACGCCCACTAGTCAATGTCACCCTCCCTGTCAGTCCAAAGGACTCTGAGAGGCCTGAGAATGGCAGCAGGTTTTTTGTGTTGGCGTGCCGTGCACTCCCGTGCAGACAGTGTCCCTCCTGATTGCCAGCTTTTAATGGCCCTGCTGCTGAGCTGGTCTCAGTTGATATTTATTCCTGTTAAGGCAAAATGACATCATCTATCTATTCCCTTCCCAGAAATTCAACTGGTTGGACTAGGACAACACAGCACATCATCAGGAGTCAGAGCAGATTGTCTGATAGCTCCTCCGGCCATCAGTGGCATTAATCTTAATCATGTAGCCAACAAGGTTAATCTCTGAATCACTTTTTCACTAAATGTGTTCCAGATTTAGCCCAGATTTTTGGGGGTGGTACTAGTGGACTGTAGCCTATTAGATTCTTCCTGGCAGGCAGGGATGCTATTATAGTACCGGTAGGTTAGGTTTCTGTGTTCCTGTCTGTTCCAGAAAAAAATAAATAGAGAAATAAGTGTTCTTTATCCTGGCCTAAGTGTTCAGCATGACTAAGACTACTAAAGGTAGAAACCAGAGCACTGTCAGACAAGAAACTAACAGAGCATTCCTCTGTTGACAGTTACTTCAAGAGTGGACTAATAAAATGCTACTTTTATAAGTCCACAGCTTACCTTTCCACCAAATTGTCCCCACACAGCATCTTCATTCTGTCATTTCAGCCCTTGGGAGAAACGTATGAACCATTCTGTTCTAGTATTTCCTTTTAGGGGCACTCTGGCCGGGCCCTTTGTGCTTGTTTGTATGTTTGAAAAGTATCTGAGAGCAACAACTAACAATTATGAGTGAGTGGTGCTCATTTTCCTGTCATGTAACGTTTTCCAGTCCCTCCCTGAGAAAATTCTGAAGGTGAAATGGAAGTTCCATGTCTACGGGCAGGGAGTTATAAAAACGTGTGTTTGTTTTGCACAGCCGAAACCTGTTTCATTAGCTTCACCTGGCTACAAAGCTGTTTGGATCAGTGTAAATGCCTGTAGGAATAATACTTACTCATCCTCTCCCCATCAGTGTAGCTGGGAGTCAACATTATGACCAGGACCTGAGAAGGATGCTTGTCCTCGACTGAAGTAATTCTTAGTCTTATAATAGTCATGGGAATTTGTCGATAATCAATTAGTTGATATCGTCAGAAAATCTAAAATTGTGTTTCCTGAAAGCATACAACCATGTAGAGACCAGCCTTTTCAGATAGAGGTTGAGACTGAACATTCTATTGTTGATTTCACAGTGGGTTCTTCTGGCTATTGAAAGTATATAAAGGGTTTTAGAGTTCACAAGAGATGTGCATGGAAAAAAGCATTAAAAACAACAAAGTATTGGTTGACTAAGACCAAACCGACATTGATTGATTTAATACTTTATTAACATGATTATTAACAGTAAGTACAGGTTGTACAGTCAAAGGTTATGCTAAAAAGCCTGACCAAACCAACCATATTAAGCCTAATTTAAAGCCCTATTTGTAAGGAGGTCCTATTTCCAGTTAATGAATTGGCTTAACTTGATTACTTCCCATCTTGTCGAATCATTCAAATGTTTAACAGTGCACATGAAATCTAGTGTGTGTTTTTCTTTAACTGTCCCAAGTTAACTTTTACTGGAAACCAGTAGGCGTGTCAAGTTCAAGCTCACACAAATTAGCATACTTCCAAGGCCTTTAGTAATATAAGGCCTGCAAAGTCAATCTCACTATACCAATTGTATTACCAAGGTTGACTTGGGGAAAGTGCTGCAAAGTAGGCCATTTCCATCTATGGCTGGGAGATGTAGATAAAATCAAATATCACTATATTTTATTGGCCTAAATACCTCTATCAATAGTGTGACGATAATATCACTTTTATTTTGGGGATATCGGTTGGTGTTTTCAGAAAAGTATTTATTTACATGATTACAATTAAATGCAATTAATTTAATACAATTAAATAATGACTGTACAATAACTAAAAGCAAATAATAGAACAGATATAGTAGAACATTCACATAAGTCAAGAAAATTAGATAATTTCATACGGTAATGCAGACTTTAATCACTTAAAACCTGGGGTCGCTGTTCTGGGCATGTTATTATCAGCATTAGTAGGCAATAAGGTATTGATAAAACCAGGAAAAGACACGATATTGCATTGCAATATACAAAAACCTAAATCCTGTCTCAACTTACTGTTTGTGTATACTGTTAGTACATCCGAATACAATGCAAATATTATGTGACGATAAATCGATGCAATCTTTCAGATGGTAAAATATTCCCAAGTGCATTTTCAGATTGTTTATTCACCACTCCCCTGGTGTATAACAACAACCTTGAATGCTTCGCGTCAAGCCATATTTCTCTTTTGTAAATGCTGGTAAGGTGTAATTTGTCATTTGAAAAACTGTTATTTTCATTGAGTGACTGCTATACCACAAAGTATTTATCTCTATCACAAAGATTGCAGACTACAGATTAACCCATTAAGACCTGAGGCCGATTCTACAAATGTCTTCTAAATCCTAAATATGAAAAACACATGTTGCTATATCAGTAGTGCTCAAACCTTTTCATGTCAAGGAGCCACAAAATTATGTTTTTGGCTGCTGAGCCCCATTTAAAAATATTTTGCAATAGAAGCAAAGATTTGAGTTAAATATATTCAAAGATTTGCATAAATTTTCAAGATTTTTGAATAGCCAAAGTATGACAAAAAAGTAAAAAGAACCACCGCTCATCTGAAGTGAGGTGCTGGAGTCACAAAGGGATAATGAAAAAAATCACACCCGTGTGAACTGAGTGGTGTAAGGTCTGTCTGACGTAATGAAATCATGTCTGACGTAATGAAATCACACCCGGGTGAACAGGGTGAACATAGCAACCATGCTCATTTTTTCTGCACAAACAAAGCCAGGTAATGAAATCACACCCGGGTGAACAGGGTGAACATAGCAACCATGCTCATTCTTTATGCACAAAAAATCACACCCGTGTGAACTGAGTGGTGTAAGGTTTTATATAGCATGAAGTTGATTCAGCTGGAGTTTTTGTCCGATGTGAGGTATTATATAAGGTAAGGTATTATATAGCCTGATCAGCTCTGATCTGACGTAATGAAATCACACCCGGATGTGATTTCACAACTGGCTTTTTTTGTGCAGAAAAAATGACCATGGTTGCTACGGTCATCCAGTTCACCTGGGTGTGATTTAATTACGTCAGAAATTATTTTGAACATAGCAACCATGCTCATTTTTTTCTGCACACAAAAGCCAGTTGTAGGAGTGGTTTACACCACTCAAAAAGCCAGTTGTAGGAGTGGTTTACACCACTCAAAAATATAAAGAGAAGCTCCGGGGAGTCCAGGCACAGATCTGTGCACAAAGTATTTATTTTGCAAGCTTTCGGTCTACTGAAGAAGGTCAGTAGCCACAAAGTATGAAATTAAAGTGGTTTACTTTTTGAAGGTTCCCAAACGAAGGCCATGCACCCCCTGTTACCTCCTGACCAAGCTGACGCACCCCCCCACATGGAAATATAAATTGCATAAGCTATATAGAGAGTGAGACATACATTTCCTATTTATCCACATATATGCACATATATGAACCTGAATATGGCGTATATAATCTATGTATGCAGCATAGGCTATATTCTGCATATACTTGCATAATATGTTGATATATTTAAAATAAAACCATATAGCACCACCATTAGCCTTTTCATGTGGCGCACCCCGCCCGCGCACCACAAGGGGTGCACGCACCACAGTTTGGGAACCACTGGGTTAAAGGATCATCAATAATCATTGATTTCAGTTGATGTAGATTCTATTCTAGGTAGGCCGTATGTTTGTTACTCAGTGAGAATGACCAGCTTAGCGGTTGGAATTAGTACAGAAACGAGATATAACCAAAGACAGTGTATTCACCAAACACCAACAAGAGGTCATTCTCACACACTTTCTGTTCCACAAAGGAAAAGAGAAAGCAATTTCCTTTTACAATTACATTTGTTTGACCAACATACTTTACTCGTTTACTCAAGATAATATTCTAATGAGGGCTAATGACTATGCAGCAAAAGATATAAAAAAGGCTGAGCATGGGCAATATTACACAGTTCTACATAACATGCCCTCAGCTAAAGTAGTTAATATATAGCGTCACAATAATTTTAACCACTTTATCCATTTATGGATGGATTTGTTTTTACGTACGGTTCCGATCAGACGAGAGACATGGCTCAGATCTGAACCCATTTGATTTGATGTTAGGAACTCGTTGCAACAGCATGCCCTTGCTGACGTCAGGCAGGGTTTGAACCCACAACCTTCTGCATGAAAGGCATATGCTCTAACCACTACACTAAGGCAGCCATGTTGGCTATTTTGAATTTCTTTAACATGAATCTTGTCTTCTGGGGGTCCCTGGCACAAACATGCCAAAGTGAAGTAACTACGAACAAAAGTGTAATTGAAAAATCACACCTGTGTGAAGTGAGGGGCACTAATATATTAAAGTCTAACTCATGTTGATTAGGTAATGTAATGGTGATGTAAAACAAACGGTGCAAACACAAACATTAAATGCCATTAACAATAAAGAGACAATATGACGTAAATGGCACATTATGACGTAAATCTTCCCTTCATTGTCAATGGCGTTTACAAACAAACACTGAACTAAAGACAAACATTAAACCTGTGTATAGGAGGGCCCCTTAAAAATGAGTTTAACTGAGATATCAGCATATAAGTGATATTACACTTGTTGTTGTTGTTTATCTCTTCTTGAGGTAATTGTTTATCCCCCATAATCACAAACTACTTTTCAGATACACAATTAAGTCGGTGTGTCCAAAAACGTAGTTACTGCACTTTGGCTTTATAAGACTGATCTACTGTATATTATACTGCAGAGAGTTGGTGTTCCCTGCCAGGCTTGTGGCTGTACTGCATGTAGTCTTTGCTTTGTACTCTCAATATGCCTGTTTTTTCATCAAGGTGCTGGGATTAAAGGACTTGAGGTCACATGTAGGCTAGGCTAGAGAGAATGACACGCCTCCTCTCTCACTGCTGCCATTTTGGAGCATTATAACAAGACCTGGCTTTGTCCTAAAACCAGAGCATATAATCGTCTCTGTTTGATACCTTTCACCACGTGATGAAGCGTTTTGAAATTGTCTGTGTTCCAGGACATTCACATAAGAAAAACAAAGGTGATTTCTTTTTTTTAAGTATTCCATCTGTAAAATGTTTCCCAAAAATTCTACGATGAGGAACATTCAATAGTTTTCCCCTTTTCGGAAGACATTGCACAGGTCAACAATAACACTTGTGTTATTGTAGTGTTATTATAGTGTAGAACCGAATAACCAAGCCTTAAGAATAAAAGGGAAATTGTTTATTGCTAAGGATGAGCCCCAGCTTCCTCTGTCTGGAAGCTTAGTTTGCACACTTCTGCACATCTGAGCTCTTATGAATTATTGAATCCGCACCAGTGTTCGTGAAGGGGTTCTATCACACAACCAGGCAACTCGCATCGTCATCAGGTCAGTTTTTGCAGACGGCTGTGCCACTTAATTAATACGAAGAGCTTCTTAATGTTCACTCGGTCACCATGACGACCAGGCTCAAAATCCAATGCTGCATGGTCAGTCCTCTTGGGTCTAAAGTGGAAGAAGGAGGGACAGGGGTTTTAACCTTACTGATTGGGGTGAAACAGTTAATCAAAGAAGATTATAGATTTTGGGGGGAACCAAAAATAGAAGATCTAAACGCTCACAATGCGTTGTGATGCGGCATTGTGGTGAGATATTCTTGCGTGCGACAGTCATATTATGATGAACTTTGAAGTATTAAAAGTAGGGCTTTAGTGGTCAATCAGATTCAGTCGATTATGAATTTGATGATCACATAAGCATGCATCCAGAAGGAGCTTCATGCTAAGGAAATAATCAATAGGTGCAGGCAGCCCTATTACTGATTCTCCCCTGAGGAGCTACAGTAGCCTGGTTGGTTCACACACACTGCAGTTGTTTTCAGCTGAGCTGACCCTTGTGTTTGTTTGGATGTGTTGGTTTCTTTGTGTCTGGTGACGACTGCCAGACACGTGTGTGTATAATGTTTGTGACATGACCAGCATGCTTTGCTAACTCAATCAATCAATTGGGTAGAGGGAGGGACACATGATGGCCATTTTTTATCTGCAGCTATGGCCTATCAGGCCTGCAGGTCAGCAGAGATAGATACTGTAAAAGCTTACACAGCTGAGCTCACTGAAGCAACGTTGGCAAATATTATCTGCATTAAATCCATTACATACTGTAGTAGTAGTAGTAGTACATACAGTAATCTTCTTCAACCATTTCTATGTCATGGTCTGTGTTTGTAACCACTCAAGCCCTATATACCTGGTCCTTGTCGTAGCATGTATAGCTATAATAGCAAGCTCGGAGCTCCCAATGTATTACCCGTATTGCTTCCAAGATCATCAGACTTCCTACACCGACACTCTCTGATATGAACAATAAGGTTATAAGGCCATCACACGCTTTTTCAACCTCATGCCAGGCATCTGGACATGAGGTCGCGTGCACGCATCCGCCTCGTTGACGGCAGACTGCTGGGCGAGCGCTGGTGCTTTGGCATGGGGGGGTCAGACCAACATGGAATGAATTCTGTATTGGTCATATTAGTAGCATGTCTTGAGTGTCCAGGGTTTGACGAGGTCAGATCAACATATGGAATGTCAGAACAGGTCAGCTCCATACAGTATGGAGATCTAAGGGTGGTAGCGGGGACATTCTCTTGAGTGTACAGATACAGAACCTTACTGTGGAATAAGGTCCGCTTTAGTAGGAGTTTTGTCCTCAGCCATTGCAGCATTAAACAAACTGCCCCGTCGATAGGATGGTTCTGTGCACAGTGGGGACCTCATGTTAATGTATTTTCTTGGTGATATGTTTTTCTGTGTTATGCTTTTTTGTCTCCACCAGGCAAGGCATGTGGAGAGAGTATGTTTTGCACTCCGTCCGTCCGTCCGCGTGTGTGTGTGTCCGTCCGTCCGTCTGTGGACAGCTAATCTCCGGCACCGTTGGCTTGATCGCAGCCATACTCCGTGAATGCCACAGCTGAACCTCTGCCCCAAGGTTTTAGCTCCACCAGGAGGCCGCTTTGTGCAAAACAATTTTTTGGACAGTACATCTACAGATTTTGTCCAAACATCACGCAAATTGGTACACAGTCTCTCTAGAGCCATTCAACGAAACTGGTCTTTCAGAGGACTCCATCCTGATTGGCTAATATTGGCTTCCAAAGTTCGCAGGAGTGCTCAGTTTCAAACAAAATGCCGCAAATCATGAACACATTATGTGATTTCCGTGAAATTGTGCACGCACATTCCCACTAGGCCAAGGAAGAAATGCCACTGGAACATTTTCAACTCAGCCTCATGGTGGCGCTATAACTGGCCGATTAGTGTTTTTACCTCTAACTGCTTGGATCTGTGTAAAACTTTATATGCACACTCCCTAGAGGCCAAGGACAAACCTTTGCCTGGAATTTTTCACATCTGCTCTTTATAGCTCCACCAGGAGGCCGACATATGTAAAACAAACTTTCTAATATTACTTCTTCAGATTTTATCCAAATTTCACGCAAATCGGTACACATGCTCTCCATAGTCATGTGATCAAGACGGGTTTGTTTGATTTCTCATAATCCATCCTGATTGGCTACAATTGGCTTCTAAGGTTTTCAGGAGTAGCCCGCTTTGTACCCGTTTTGTACAAATCACCACAACTCCTCAACGCAGCGTCCGATTGTGGTGAAACTGCATGCATATTCCCACTAGGCTTTGGAAGAAATGCCACTTGACAGTTTTCAAATCAGCGTCATGGTGGCGCTACAACATGCCAAGTCGCGACACACACACACACACACACACACACACACACACACACACACACACACACACACACACACACACACACACACACACGTTTATATTACTCCTAAACATTTTGACAAACATCTCACACACTCCTGTCCTGCCCAGAAGGGCACTTTTTCTAGTTTTTTTTTTTGGTGGGTGTTTTGAACAGACTTGTGAAGTGTAAGAAGAATATCCTTCTGGACAATAAAGTTTATTATTATTAACTTGTAGGCCTGGTATTTCTATTTATTTATTTTGAAACTGTTTGATTTTCTTTCTTTTTTTTCACTTTCCCAAAATAGGGATTATAGGTTGCAAGTGGTTAATAATAATTTACAATTTACAATTTAGGCATTTAGCAGACGCTCTTAATCCAGAGCGACTTACATTAAGCAAGAACAAAAAGCATGGGAATACATCACATATATAAACAGCATTTATCAAGAAACATGCGTAAGCTAAGAACGTAACTAGAACATATCTATATATAATGACACTATACATATAAGCTATACATATATATTTATATTATACTATGCTGTACTGTTATTGTGCTGTCTACATGACATGCTATAAGTTTCAAATGCTATCTAAGTCTAAAAAAGTGCTGTCTAAGGGGGTAGGGTAAGTGCCATGGTGGAGTCTGAAAAGGTGGGTTTTCAAAGTACGGCGGAAGATCGGGAGTGATGCTGCAGTTCTGATTGCAACGGGAAGTGCGTTCCACAGTTTTGGGGCCAGAAAGGGAGAAGAGTTTGGGACGTGTGGAGCGTTGTCCCGGCGTTTTTAGTGAGGGTACTTCCAGCTTCCCTGCGTTGGCTCCAACCACCCACTATCCAGAATGTTCTGCAAAGAGACACGTTTAACTTTTGCCTTTTCCTTAGCCCAACAGACTCTGAACCTCTCAGCCATGAGAGTAATACGCACTTACGCAGGCTGCTGCTTCACTTAGCTAATTTCTGCACGCAGACACAAATGTTTGCTATCTAAATACGATCCTGTGGGTTTGTGGTGGTATCAACATTCGGGTGATGTATTTAGTTTTTTTCTTCTAATAGATGGGCAATAGGCCTATGACCTCCACCGTCTGTCGTTGTGCTTGCTCTATATTTTCTTGATTTGGTCTGGATCTTCACCCGGTTTGTTTTTGCGCTGCGGGTTACACACCAATGTCATTCATAGCTCCTCTTTCCTGTAGGGAAATGATGCTCTTATTATCGCCCACATTAATCTCTGAGCTGTGTCATTTGCATTCAACTTTACATTTTCTTTTACCTTTTTCCATTTTTACACGTCATTATCAGTATGTATGTGACATGAGTCATCAGTTTTTTTCCTCATGTGATATTTTGTTTTAGCCACTTTCAACCAGGCTATTTTTGGCATATTATCAACATTGTTAAAATGTTGGAAAACATTGAAATAGGGCTTCAGTGGTACCCTGAATGCTAGTGACTGAAAGTGAGAATATTTGGAAGGGTTTGGTTTTTCCATATGCCCCTAGCCTGCCCATCGGAGTTGAAAGGCACACAATGGTGTTCACAACAAAATGGGCCATGTGGCGTGAGTCACACAGCTGTTCTGCACCTATAGTCATCAGGCAGCGAGAGGGAGCCGTGGACACTGTGCTCTGTACACACTGAGCGTGTCATGCTTTTTGTCCTGTTGCATTGTCTGATGTCAATGGATACATTACAGGAATTTCATGAGGCAACAACATGGCCATATCTCTCACCTGTGGTGGTGATCCTTTTTAGTGTTCCCTCTCGGGTCTCAGTACTGCACGAAACACACACAGTTGTTGAAGTGGTTAGTATTTCATATCGTCAACCTTTGGCTCTAGGGCGTTTCAAAAGGAGAGCAATGCTGAGTTCAGTATGTTTGCTGTTTACTCGTATAGGCCTCTGCAGTGGTTCTCGATGTCGGTCCGGGGACAACCAGCGATCCAAATGGACGCTACAAGTCTGTAACTCTGAGAGTGAGCAAATGGTACCAAATATGGACCCTCACGTTCATACTTTGTCCATGTGTACACAACCAGGGATCCAAATGGATGCTACAAGTCTGTAACTCTGAGAGTGAGCAAATGGTACCAAATATGGACCCTCACGTTCATACTTTGTCCATGTGTACACTCTCTGAGTTAAATAAACACTGAGGATTTTACAGTGTAGATTGGGGCCCCAGAGATATTTTGTTTTTATAATCAAATGTGGTCCGTGGTCAAATGCATATTAAACTGGGGGTCCTTCAAATTCAGAAGGTCAAGTATCACTGGTGTATTGGATTTTGGCCCTGGCTTGTTTTGTCATCTCTGAATGCGGTGAAACCAGTTTCCCAGAGGGCATGTCAGTCAAGTGTGTTTCTGGGGAAATATTTATTCTGGTCTCATTTACAGATAAAAAAGAAGAAACGGTCCAAAGTTTATTTAGCCTACTAATAGCTTAATTAATTGCCTACTCAACCAGCTTGTTGGGAATTAAGCTACCACATTGCATAGCTTTGACATAGTCCACCAGGCTATTCAGACATGGAATTAAAATTTCCCTGTTTGTATCCGTCTCCAACTACTATGGTTCACTCCACTCACTTTTATTTATCAACACACGTTACATGCAGGTTTTACATTTGGTTCTGTGGAGACTGGAGCTCTGATATCCAGAAACACAGCAGCAGATTATCACAGTCCTTGGAAAAAACAAGTGGCTGGCATTGCATCTGGTAATCCTCAGACGCTAACCTTCTGGGCCACGCATGCCTCACTAGCCCTGAGTGACGCCTGCTGATTATTACTACTGGATGTGTTCACGATGGCTGTTGACTGGCTCTGGATAAACATGTGACCCTGGTGGGTCCTGGAATGCACCGTGGCATCATATCAGTGGAGGGAGAACTGTGTTGTTTGCACTGCAGACAAGGAGGGAAATGCATAAGACCTTACTGTAGGAAAGGTGACCCAACTCGTCCTCATATCCACTTGACTGCCTTCAGGCCTTTTGACTTATTTATGGTTGATTTAAAACAACACACACACTTGTGTGTGTTATACTCCTTTCACTAGCTGTAGGCCCTTTTACCTTATCTCTCACTCTAACGCACACACATACACACTGTGTAGTTATACTCCTCTCACTAGCTCGTAGGCCCTTTTACCTTATCTCTCACTCTAACGCACACATACACAAACAAGCATGCTTCATTTAACCCCATGCTAGGCTCACTCACTCAGATGATTATAGCCCCAGGGTATAGACCATGTCACCAGTTGTCTCAATCTGCCTCTGTAGCGTGGCGGCTGCACAGCCCTGGTGGTTCCATCGTTATAACTTACAATTTAGGCACTTAGCAGATGTTCTCTTATCCAGAGCCACTTGCAAAGAGCAAGATCACAAGGCTGCTTTTGATGGTGTCATGTCAGCCTGCTCCCTAATCTATTACTATTTACAGAACACTCAGAGATCCTATTTATCATCTCCACTCTCCACCCTTCAATTGTGTTTTGTTGCTTGCAGTACTAACGGTTATCTCCCTAGTAGTGTAACATTACTCCCAGGCATCTCTCTGACGACAAACATCTCTGTGTGTTTTGTCTCTTGTGTAGAGAATGTCCCCGTGGAGCTGCGTGACCCCTTCTACTGCGACCAGTATGAGCAGGAACACCTCAAACCGCCCGTCACGCGTCTCCTGCTGTCCTCCGAACTCTACTGCCGCACCTACAGCCTGCTGCTGGGGGCAAACGCTGCCGACTCTCCCCCCAAGGACAACACTACCCTGCTGCAGCTCCTTGATAAGAGAGGCGTGGCCCCCGCCGACGACCAGGGCACGCCGCTGAGCGACGCAGACCTCCGGCACAAACCCATCAAAATGGTAAAGATGTGTTTATTTGCAGACTCACTCGATTAGAGAGAGCAGACAAACAGGATGGAAGACTTACCGTAACTTATTCCATACCAGTTTGGCAGCTGTGTGCTCGCCTGGCCATAATAATAAATGAATTTAAGGAACGGTTGATTTATGTTGGCTAAAGAGGCTACCACAGTTTTTCAGATGAGTCACAGCATGCCATTGACTCGACTCATAGGGACCCATGTGCTGATCATCCTCGGCCTTGAGCTGCTCACCAGGGGGGCTATAATACAAGAAGGGGTAGGATGGCATTAGTTGTGGATGTGAGACCTTTGTTTATGCTTTGATTTGTGGGATTAAAGAACATCAAAAAGGAACCCCCACCCCATCTCATCCCAACACCCAGAATCCCCACCCTCCCCACCCACACTGCCTGCTCCAGCTGATCCCTGAAGCTGAGTGGATGGCTGCTGGGAGGGTCACGGCAGTCTGCTCTGGGTGACACGGGATGAATGCCGCCTTTAATGCTCAAGTGAGGTGGGAGGGAGAGCCTGGACGGGAACACAATAGGTGGTCTAGATCAGGTGGGGAACAATGGCGGAACAGTTCCAGTGAAACAGGAGAGGCCGTGTCGAGAGAGCACTCTGCTCCCTGTCTTATGTTCTTAATATGCTCTTGCAGGCTGTGAATCCAGAGAAACTGGTTTATCATCCTAGCTCTTGACAATGAATGTGTGTGTCTCTCTCTCTCTCTCTCTCTCTTCTGCCCCCCCCCCCCCCCCCCTCTCTAGTCAGTGTATGTTTGGGGGAGTGCGGGGGGGGTACTTGCTAATGCTTTAATTTGATGCAGTGGTAGTAGTCGCATTGGTTGCAGCTAAATGGTAAAGGTCAGAAAGGGCTACCAGGCACGAAATGTCCAGTGTCCATTATTTTGAGATGTTAGCTTCTGCCCGGCAGCTGGCTTTATGGGGTGCAGTACATAGTTAAGACTAGTCATTGGATCCGACAAACGACAACCCACCTCAAACCCTAACCCTAACCGCAAGCACGGGAGCAGCGCATGTGGATGCGGACGCATGTCGGACTAATGCTCCGTCGGAATTACATGTGGTCCCCGGCTTTATGTGCTTGCTTTATTCACTTTAATTATTTTAATGGGAAAGGGGAGAATGGGAAACGCTGGTGGTTCAGACCGAGAAACGACTACATTTCTGACCTACTTGTCAAGGCAGGCAAGTTCACTGTAACCCAGTTTTCTGTAGAAATCCTTCCTTCATCAGTTCATCCAATACATTGTCTTCATTATGCGATGACAAAGACCAGCAAAGCCCAGCCATCTTGCTTCATGCACACACAGGTTATGTTTTGAAAGCCAGAGAGGAAATCTCTTGGGATCTGTGTAGAGAAGGAGTTCCCCTCGCAGTCAGTTGAAAGCTGTTCTCTCCATATGCTCTCTAGTGGCCACTGAAGCAGGTCGTGTGTGTGTCAGTGCCATGGTGATGATGAGCTTAATGGTGCTTGTGCTGCTGGTGTGTGTATAATGATGTAATATAAAACAAAGAATAGCATAGTATTGCAGTTCGTACTGGGGCTATTGTCTGAGGGCTACTCAGTCTGTCAGACCATTTCCACTTGCTTTGGATATAACTAATACATTGGATTGTTCTATCAATTTGTACACCATAGCTTGCATGTTTTTTAGGTTCATTTTATTCGCCTTATTGTCTAAACATATTGTCATAGCTTCTGTTTTATGTAAATTACAGATTTGAGATTTCATAAGAAACTGAAACTGCAGTCTTATCTTCGCTATTGGAACTGTTGATTTTATTTGGTGATAAATAATAAGAAGAGCACTGTAGGGCAAAGGAAATTGTGGTATAGTTTCACCTGCTGAATGCTCCTACTGTACAATACATGCCTCAAGGTACTTAGAATTGATTTGCTGGTAAAAACCAGTAAGTGGTTACAACAATGTGGCTATGACAATGATACTGTAGTGTACTAGTATGGTGTGTATCCCACAGCATTCCATTAGCATGGTATGGCAGTAATATGATAGACAAATTGTTCAAGCTTTTTGTCTGTGCAATGTGCAGGTACATGTACTATACCCTATGTGTAGGTACATGTACTATACCCTATGTGCAGGTACATGTACTATACCCTATGTGCAGGTACATGTACTATACCCTATGTGCAGGTACATGTACTATACCCTATGTGCAGGTACATGTACTATACCCTATGTGCATGCATGCATGTGTGGGTACATGTACTATACCCTATGTGCAGGGTGGGTACATGTCATGACTCATGACTGTGTATTCTGTCTCGGCTGTGGGTGATGCTTGCTATCAGGCCAGACTACTATAAGCTTTTGACTGTCAAAGGCCTATTAGTGCTGCTGCAGCAGCTACAGTTGGTAGCAGTGCTATGTAGGCGTCACAATTATTACATAATCGTCTGATTGCAATTGTTTGAGATGATTGATTTCAATTATTTTTGCATAATCGTCAAACTGTCTGTTACTGCAGCTGCATTTGCAGTTGGCTGCAGTGCTATGTGAGAGAGCATACAGCTAACCCCCTCAAGGGTCCTTGAAGTTCTGGGGGGTCCCCACCCAGCTAAATTAGTTAATATAACATCAAAATCAGTTTAACCACTTAGTTCAAGATCAAGATTGCTTTATTTGTTTTTCCAATTGCAGAAATTATGTTTCTTCTAGTTAAAAGACAGCATAGATTCATACAAGAATAAAATATCAAGTGCAGAAGAAAAAAAGGGCAGGGTACAACACTTTTTTTTTTGTTTTTTTGCTTTTCTTTGTAAGACCCAACAAATTGTTTTCACTATCTGAGTTGGCTTCGCCCAAGGCTTAAAAGGTCTTTCAATAAATACTTTTTGAAACGTCTATTCTTTTATAACAATAAATTTTTTATGGGGTCACTGGCACAAAATATTTTCAGATGTGAGTCTGTGGCCAAATACATATTCATCTGGGGGGGGGGGGGGGGGGGGGGGGGGGGGGCGGGCGGGCGTGTGTGTGTGAGAGATTGGCAGTGTGGCAGGCAGGGAAAAGTGGGTCATGCGGCAGCATTAGGAGGATGGACCATCAATGCGGGCCTTGGCCAATAAACCGCTTTACTTTGTAGCAGCAGGATGGAATCTGCTGCTTTACTGCATATCAAAGCTCAAAGTGCCGTCGGGTGGAGACCTTGCGTGTCCAAAACAGTTACTTTTCAGGAGGAAATGGGAGAAGACACAGTGCACACATGACAGACACCGACACGAGCTGTGCCTGTTCAATCACTCTGAACAGTATTTCATGTGTCATGCCATGCATGCACTGTTGACCTTGGCTTCGGTATCATTTGATAACTGGCAAATCTCACATCATTGATAGTCTGGCTCAGCTAAACTTCAGCCAATGCCGCATCAGACAGACGTGCAAATCCATACGTGTCTAGTAGTTATCCTGAAAAGGAACGCTGCGTGGAAGAAGGTACACCCAGAGGCTTCTCTGAAATAAACCACAGTTGTACTGTACAGATCTCTGCCATGCCCTGGTAGCTGGCAGTCTTTCCCTGGTGGCCCAGCCCCCCATCACTCCTCAGATTGAGGATAAAGATCTGACTGTGAAGATTAGGGATAATCTGCCAGCCAGACGGACTGTCATCCGCATATGACCCATCAGCGAGGACCACGGATGTATCTAGCGTCATCTCCGGAAACGTCAAACCTATATGTCACATCATTGTTTCTAGAGAGCTGCTATATAAAGTTGAAGTGTTAAAATGTAATGGATATTATACTAGGGAAAACCTTAGCTATTGTCAGTGGTTCCACCATACTTCTATATTTATATATTATAAAACCTTAGCTATTGTCAGTGGTTCCACCATACTTCTATATTTGCTACTGCTATGAAGTCAGTTGTGTAGCCGTTAGCAGTGCTAACGCACTCTGAACACTTGGTCTCAAACCATACTGCTGTGTCGGCAGGTTTTTCGGTCAAGCGAGCATCAATCAAAAGCTCAGTTGAAATTAGCACTGGCACGCTCTTATCCCCGGATCAGGAATGGTAAACATTGTCTCGCAACATTTGCTCTGTCACGGAAAAATCGCGTGGGCTGGCAATTATGCTTTTTCTTTTTGCAAGTGGAGACAATAAAAGCTTGTTGCCAGACCTCATAATGTGCTGGCCTTATCCAGATGGGGATTGGAATAATGCTAACCTAGTTTTTCTTGCTTTAAGCAGTTAGGCGTATCAGTGCTGATAGAACCGTGGGCCGTGAGTCGGCATGGTAATGTTCTATCCAACACCCCAAATCGGGCCCCAGACCTGCCTGATCCCCATGTCTCAATCTTTCCCCGTAATAGGCATCAGTCGCTACACTGGGGTGGGATGGGGTTAAATCATATTTCACACATAATCAGATTTAGCCTTCATCATTCATAATCACACATAATGACCAGCAAGGTGCCTTTACTTCCGGCTTGGTTGTGCTGTTATTGACATGAGCAGACATGGGATTAATGACGATGATTTATTTTCTGCTGGTCGATGTTCATTTCCCTCTGCCTGTCAGGTTGGTTCTCAGCATCTTTCCTTTCATCGTGGCTACGAGTGTGCGACTGCTTTCCTTCACACTTGCTGTATCTTCTCTGTAGTCGGCACCTCTCCAACACCGGTGCTCGTTCCTGCCCCTATCCTGTATTGCTTGCTAGCTAGACATATCCAAATGGCATGTTAAGCTAGCAAGGCATTTCCAAATGGCAAGCCGGTGTTGTTAAGCTGAGAGTACTACTGTGTGCAGGCTTGTGTTAAGGTGCATTGTGGGTCAGATAGCTGGTTGTTATGGTGATCCGGCTGGAAGGCTGTGTGCTGTGTGTTCCAGAGTTGCTCCTCGCTCCTCTCTCATTAGGGAAACTTGTGATTTGGCTTAGCGGAGCTCTCCAGCGTTGGCAACAGGGAATCCACAAGGCCCCCCTGCTTCTCCCCTTTCATTCCTCTCTTTGGTAATGAATTACCCTCTCTCCACTCCCTCCAGAATAATTACTGTACAGCATAACAACAACATTCTCACTGAGGCCTTCATTCTTCTCTGCTTAATGCTCATCCTCTGTAGAGCGCATATGCCATATTCCATGCCATATTTTTGGGTCCAATGCTGATCTCGATATTGGAGAGTCCTGGATCATAGTTTTGTGATCTTTTGACCGATATGTTGTAAAATGAAGTGCAAAATTGTGAAATCAACTAGAAAAACAAGAACTTATAAGCAGACAAATTAATTCAAATAAACGCAAATAGCATTTGATGGATCAAAACAAATTACTATGTATTAAACTTCAATGTATGAAAAGAACATTAGTTATTTTCTGAAAGTGAGGAAGGCACTTGCATGGAGGGCCCTGGCCTGAATGGCATGGCCAGTGTATGGAACTCCAACCTCCCCCGTCAAACCAAACTCAGCTTCTTCTACGCAACGGTAGAGTCTGTTCTCCTACACGGCAGTGAATGCTGGATGACTGGAAGCAATGATGGAGGGCTCGTCTGAGGACGACCTAGAGAGACATTAACTTTAATTATACAATGAGCAACCAAACAAACAAGTTAATGTAAAATACACAAACTGAACGTTGCTTTTATTTAGACATTTAAGTCCTATTCAAGAAATTCAGATATAGCAGGTCTAAAAGCTTGCATCGTGTTGTGAGCTTGTAGATCTGCTATTTTTATTTCGCCTACAATGACATGCCCAAAATAGGTACACCAGGTAGAGAGAGAGTGGTTACAAATCGGGAAACACTGTCTATATATCTGCCAATACCAATGCCGTCAAAAAAGGCGTATAATAGCAGAATGTGTACCTGTGTCATGCATATGTTTTTAAAGATGAGGGTTTCAGTTTCTGTATGAGAACTTAAACATAACACCTGTGATTTAAATGGGCTGGTTATCAAGATATGACTTATCTTGAGTGCACCGCAGACAGCGTTTGGATGATCTTTTGTCATTCATTAATTTAGGTTGTGCAATGGAATGCCAGAATGGAACAACATAATGTTAGAAGTCTAACGTAGCCCAACGATATATCCTGTCGGGCTCTAATTCTCTCTTCTCTTTCTTCTCTCGCTCCTAACTGTTTTATCGTCTGCTTCTTTCATGTTGTAGAAATTGCTAGTCTAGCCAATATATTTTAATTTGTTGCTTGGATGAGTTGAGATTCATTGTTTTGGCTTAAGTAAGTTTTGGTTTAATTAACAGCAGCCTCCTTGTATAATCCCATAACCTGGTCAACACAGCTGGAAAATCATATTTGGCCTCACCCCAGGACCAATGATAAAATGGCAATACAAAACAATGCAAGAGCATCCCAGATGACAAGCACCAGTACATGATAATTACACAGATACAGTGGTGGCGCTATAACTGGCCGAAAAGTGTTTTTACCTCTATCTGCACGGATCTGTGGATAACTTTATATGCCAACTCCGTAGAGGCCAAGGAAAAACCTTTGCCTGGAATTTTTCACATCTGCTCTTTATAGCGTCACCAGGAGGCCGACATATGTAAAAGACATTTTCTAATATTACTCCTTCAGATTTTATCCAAATTTCACGCAAATCGGTACACATGCTCTCCATAGTCATGTGATCAAGACCCTCATTGGCTACGATTGGCTTCTAAACAAATCGCCACAACTACTCAACGCAGCGTCCGCTTGTGGTGAAACTGTGCATGCATATTCCCACTAGGCTTTGGAAGAAATGCCACTTGACAGTTTTCAAATCAGCCTCATGGTGGCGCTACAACAGGCCACCATGCGTCTCACACACACACACTCCTATCCTCCTGGTGCCCAGAAGGGCACTTTTTCTAGTTTCCACTGATTCTCTTGACCAGATCAAAAACACAGTTGCTAAATGAGTTGATCCTAGTCTACAGTAGCCTTATTTAGCAGGTCAACTGCAGAGAGAGAGAGAAATGATGACTAGCATTTATTTAGTTTTGTATGCTCTTTGTGACATACTGAGTGAGTTGCATAACTCGAGCATGCTCTGCCTATATGGGAAAACAGCCTTTATGCCACACGGTGAAGGCAAATGCTTCGGTTCTGGGAGCTTCCGTTTCCCGCACCTCTCCCCTTGATTAGCTATTCCCTCATCAGTCGTTGTCAATGTTTCAACCGATCCCATCATTTAATTTGCAGGCGTGACATTGAGCCAGACTGCAAGGCTTCACCTCTTCAGAGAGCGGTGGCTGCATCAGAAGAGTGCATGCATCACATGAAATGGCAAGCATGTCAGATCATTGTAAAAATTATGATCATTGACTGGAACGATAATCATTTGACCCGTATAATGGTTTTCTGAACCGGTCACTTCTTGGTGGTTCCCTGGCATTCCTCAGTCTACAGACAAACCTCTGTGCCTCAGCTGTCCCTGTATCTGCCCATTTGTCACTGTCTGTAGTACTGCAGACTTTTTCCACTAAATGGACAAGACATGTCGCACAGGCATACTGGGCGAAACTCTCCCTCTAGCCCTGGCTGTTTGCAGGGTAAGAGAGACTAGTGACCAGGCCCCATGCTGTTCTGACTGCCTGACTGCAGTCATCTAGAGGGCCAGATCCAATGCTATCTGACAGGCCTTTGCTAGCATCGCCCTGTCCTGACTCCTGTCCTCCGCTTGCTCTGACTGGAGCTGCCCGGGTCAGCGCTTTACATCAAGGTTGAGTAGACAGACATGCAGACAGGCCTGATCTGATGTGAGAAACGGCATCACCGTCCACCTTCATATGGGGCACTGTGAAGCCAAAATAATGTGTTATCGACCGATGTGTCCACACTTCTTTTCCCCAGTTACGTTATTTTTGCTAAGCAACAGATTGCACGACATTTGTCTTGAAAAATAAATCCAGCTTTAGAGGTTAAGAATGCCTTGGCTCTAACAACATGGAATTTGTAAAGTAGTAAAAGGTATCGGGCACTAGTTTACACAGATTAGGCTCAGACTTGGAGGTTGAGGGACTGGAGAAATGCCCTGCTGTGATAAGAAGAATGCTTTGGTGACCTGCCTGTCCTCCCCATCGGCGGGAGTTAATTATTATAACTGGGACTCTGGGAGCTTCTTGCACTTAGCCAATAGTGAAGAGGGAGGGTCCCTGTGCTGCTGTCAACTGGTGAATATTATGTCTGCAAATAGAGTTTGTGAAATAAGTTTACTTTGTCGAGCTTATAATCACATCCCATATGTCCATATGAGTTTTTATAAATATTTAACTACTGACACGACAACAAACAAAAATAACAATGAAGTTCGATCCATTAGTACACAGGTTATTTTCTTTCCATTTCCTGAAAAGTCAAAGTCATTTTTGGACACGACCGACAGCGACGTAAAGTCGTAAACTAATATAATCTCCCTAACATTAAACCATACTGCAGTGCCATGGATTTGTGTAAGCTCAGTGAGCTTTTAAATCTAGTGGAGGCTAAGAATTATCAGCATTACTTGCCAAGTACTATAAAATGCACAATGCTTTTCGACTTGGAGGCGCATTAGTAAGCACTTTCACAGCAACATTCCCAAGGCATATGCCAAAGTCACTGGCTGTAATACTCTTACTGTATATCATCCTGTTGTGCAAAATGAAGATGTACAGTACACTGCATGGTTTGAATATCAAAAGACCGGGTACAGGCCTGCGTTCCTTCTGCAAGTAAAGCTGGGTGTTCAAATGATCCTGGGTGTTAAATTAACCACAGTGGGGGTAGGTGTCCAGTATACCTGCAGATGGTGTCCAGTGTCTGACAGGGTCTGTGATGCTCTGGGGTGTGGGGATGACTGGGGGGGGGGGCTCTGTGATGATCTGGGGGGTCTGTGATGCTCTGGGGGGTGGGGATGGCTGGGGGGGGGGGGGGGGGGGGGGGGTCTGTGATGCTCTGGGGGGTGGGGATGGCTGGGGTGGTCTGTGATGCTCTGGAGGGTGGGTATGGCTGGGGGGGTCTGTGATGATCTGGGGGGGTCTGTGATGCTCTGGGGGGGTGGGGGGGTCGCTGGCTTTTAGACGAAGCCTCTCCTGAAGCCCCTTCTCAACGTCAGATTACAGACCCTCTTCAGTTACCCTGCCTGGTATTAATGTAGTGTAGCTGTTATAGATAATACATCCACTCTGAATGTTTGGTGAAAGTTTGTTCCAGTCAATGGTGGGTTGGTGACTAACTGCAGCCAACTTGAACTACATAAATACAAAGGGAGAGGACTCGGGAGTGTTTGATTTAGTTTTAATTTGCAGGTCACTGTTCCTCTTTAGGATTCTTAATGGGACATACTTGTGTTTACTTTAATCATAAATCATGTGCTCTTCAGCTAGCTCAGCTATTTCAGACAAATGGATAACCTATGTTGAAGGCAGCAATAGATCAATATGGTGAACTTAAGAGTACATGTTCTGTGTAGCGTGAATGGAACATGGTGGTTAATGAGCTAACCATCTTATGGGACTTAGGGCGCTCTTTCTAACTGAGCTGATAATGTTGGTAGTGTGTTTTAATGGGCTCTGGCCATTGGTAAAAGGCTCCGTAATGGATTATCGCCACTGAGAAAAAAGGCAGTAATGTATTTGTTGGTTGCGATGGAAAGTTTGGAGACACTTGACATCTGTAACATTGACAATCTCTTATGCCATGTGATGCTTAAATATTGATAGTTGTGTTGGTTTTTCATCCTGTGAGTTTCCTGTGCATGCAAACACACACAGAAACAGGAAAACAGAGTTGTGGAATTCTTATTTCTGGAAGAGAATACTGTTCTTTTTCGAATGCTTCCTGGTGAGTCAGTTACAGCGCTCACTCTATTCTGCAGTCTGTCCCATCTGAGTCATACGGACATAATTTACTGCACAGCAGAGGAGGTAGAAGGAGAGGAGACAGGGGAACCGAGAGAGAAGAGAAGGTACATCCACCAATGGAAGGGAATTGAGGAATGACAGGCCTCATGTTATCATAGCATATATTGGCAATTATTTTCACTGATAGTGTAGATGTCCATCCAAAGTTCACACACACACACACACACACACACACACACACACACACACACACACACACACACACACACACACACACAACACACACAACACGTGCTCACTGTGTGGACTCTCATACCAGCTTCCATGTTGTCAATGTTTCTGCTGACTCAGATGTAACCCCGTGGAGACCCCTGGTGGCTTTAGGTGGTAATACCCCCAGTTGGCACCGAAAGCCCTGAGTGATCCCTTGGCCTTTACTGCATTATCTCTGGGCTGTAACGTTCCCCTGCCAGACCAGTAGAGCTGCCAGCAAGCCACAGGCCAGCGGTTATCCAGTTAGCCACAATTGATTAAGGCCGTAAAGGCCGTCTGGCTTTCTCTGCATCTCCACCCCGGCCCTGACTGTTCTCCTTCTTCTTCTTCTCCTCCTCTCTCCTCATGTGATTGGTGCAGAGCGCTCACCTGGCAGTGATGGACGCCCTGATGGCAGTGGGAGCCATGGAGACGGTGGCGGCGGTGAAGACGGGCGGGGCTGCAGAGCGTCTGGGTGGAGGCTCCAGCTGGGAGGAGACGCTACTTCATTGGGTTAACGGGGTGAGGAGCGGAAGGAGCGTCAGCCTGTTTGTGGCAACATGCATATCGTTGCTGTCGGGCAGAAACCTCCTATCTCCATATTTTAACTTTTTGTAGTTTGCCGACGTAAATGAACGCCCTACTTCTACTACTTCTACTCGGTCATGCTACAGCGTCACACAAGAGCCTCAAAAGTAGCTGATCTGCAAGCTCAAGCTTGTAGATCTGCTACTTTTGCTGTTTTTGAAATTTGAATACTGAAAACGAACGTTTTTTTGACATACAGTATGAGGTTTCCACCCGACAGACGATATCATTGTCTCTATGATGTCAGGTCATCTTGATCTCCCACAGTATGGCTGGCACCATAACCAGCTATCCATCCAGCTACACAAACAAAGAACACAACGCCATAACACACTGATACTCTGTTCTTAAATAATGGAACATTGTGTACTTGCCTACCCAAATGTAAGGGCATAAGGAATGCTTGTTCTAACACTGATTTTGCAAAAAAACAAAAAACATTAGGATACATTCAAGCAGCTGTTTAAAACGACAGCAAAACAAGGACATCTGAAGCGTCTGGGTCCTGGGAATTAGTGTGCTATTATAGAATGGAGTGCACGTAAAATCTGCATCTGTACATCATGATTACACTACTCTATATTACAGAGGATTTACCAGCTTCCGTAGGGTACGTCTACCCATTTTAAAGCTTTAAGTAACAGATCTACAAGTTCATAACATGTCTCATTCGCGATGTGTTGTGAGCTTGTAGATCCAGCTGGTTTTGGCGCGTGACGCCGCCGTCCGAAGCATAAATTTAGGCAAAAGAGATTCAAGTCTGGGAGCAAGCATGCTATTACACAAAGGAGGAACTGTTGTTGGGATGGGTTTTTGTAAGTACATTACAACAATTATACAACAATCTACCCCGCAGATGCACTTTAGTCTAACCAACTCCCCACACTGGACTAATTACTGTTCCTGTCCACCATTGTGTGATGGTACACTACAGGCTTGAATCTCTTAGACGGGGGTCGTTTTTCAGCCCAAGGACCCCTTAGCTGAGAGAGCCATGTAGCAGGGACCCCCTACTACTGTACATATTTTTGTAGATTTATTTTTCTCATAGATTTCCTAGATAGCGTCATACTGTAGACTTGGTTGACAGCACTATCATGTTGGATTCTTGTTCATGTGTATTTTCTGACATTTAACCACTTCAACTGTCATTACTCAGTACACTTGAGCTTTCACTCTGTACTTAGTCTGCTCTTTTTCCGCTCCCCACCGAACCTCTCGCAGATTTGAGGCAATTTTTGGCTAAATAGGAATGCTATCGTTAAAGTTGTTAATGTAAAAAAAAATGTAAAAAAAAATATCCTATCACCCAAATATTTGGCGGCCCCCCTGTAGTAACTCTGAGGACCCCCTGTTGGCTGTCTTAGAGCTTTCAAACTGAACATGAATACTTAAAATAAAGTTATGCTGAGCAGATGCACTACCTTATCTAGCTAAGTTTGCTGCGAGAGTGAGGTCTAGCCAACACCAACTCGGGATTCCTGGATCGCTGCCCTCCACAATTTCCTATCCAACATCTAGCTAAATACAGTGCAATAATGTGCAACTATTATGCACCAATACATTTGTTACATGTACTTTATGTACTACTAGTGCACTTGTTTGCAGAGGTGGAAAAAAGGCCCCTAAAGACTTTGCATTGACTGACGTGTCAGGATATACAGTATGGCTGATAAGGTTAGTAATAAGAATCACATTTGAGTATCCTAACACGAAGACCTTGAACTTGCTAAATTATCGGTAACCCTAATATAGTAGTGTATATTGTATAATGTACAAATCTATTTGTTTCGTATATACTCCAGTAGTTATAACACTTATTGCCAGACTTAGTGTGAATGAATAATTACCGCATTTTAAAAGCCACCTTAATTGTGAGTTGAAGTGGAACATGTTTCTTGCATTCTGTTCTGTCAGCAATGCATGTCACGCTCAAGTGCCGCTGTGCGTAAATCTCCAAATCCCGACAGTCCCTTGATCTTCTTTATTTTAAAAATATCTGATTCATAGCCTACACCCAATGATAGACACTTTATCATCATTGCTCTGGCAAGTGGCAAGTCGCGTCCGCAACCAGTTGTGACCTTGCCTTGTGGAGAGAGTGGCAGTTTTCAAGGTGTATAAATAAATATATGTCACGTTATAATATGTAGGCTAATAAAGGACATTTCGGGAACAGCGTTCATGCACGCACATACATGGTCGGACTCGGGACTCCGCAGGCACAGTGACAACAGAATGCAGTCAATGGTGCGCCCTTTGCGGATAGATACGCAACAATCGGATAGATATCCGTGTAGTTTCCATGCAGGCGCAAGCTGCAATTCTCATCTAATTATAGTAAAAATCACACCCGTGTGAACTGAGTGGTGCAAGGTCTTATATAGCCTGATCAGCTATGTCAGTGACGTCACACACTAACCATGGTAACCATGCTCGCCTGTGCACGGACACGTACACAGGTACACGGACACGTACACAAACATACAGACAAAGCTGGTCGTTGGAGTGGTTTGCACCACTCAAAAATGACATGCGCTAATGAGCGGTGACGTCATCCATTCTCAAAAGCTCCATTTCGTATGACTACACAGATCCACTGATCCGGATATTTTGGAAAATCTTCACTTATTAACCTCCGTTTGAGTGGCCGAAAATGCCGTTTGCGTGTGGCTGAAATATAGGTGTAGCCGAGGCCTTAGACATGGCTCCTAGATGCTTCAGTTTCCCTTGTGTTGTTGTACTTAAACATATCCTGGTTGTTTTTTTGTAACAAGCATTCCTTACATACGTGTATTTACATTAGGTAAAGTACACAGAGTACAGAGGAGCGGTATGTTGTTTAAGCAATATTGTACTGTACTTAACCCATTAATGACCAAAATATAAAAACATTGTTTTACCCAATACACTAATGTAATGTTTCTTTGTACATTCAAATCAAAATAAAATGTATTATCTTGGTCTTTATATACACGGCGTGTATTGTTTGTGAAACTGAACTTTGGATACATGATACTTGTCATGCAGTTAAACCAGAAGTTGCGAGAAGGAAGCGAAGGAACCCAGTTTGAACCATCTCAGGCCAGTACGGAGCCCCAGTCCGTGCAACCCTCAGTAAGTTTTCACTTACGTACCCAGTGTATTTATGCAAGCTAATTGTTGTTGTACTCGTCACACACGTGATAATCTACTGTAACCATGCTTATGTACATAGGTCTTTCAACAAATATTCTACATTGAACACACGCATTATGTACAGTCTGAAGTCTGAAGGCTATCGAGTTATGTTGATTCTGCTAATACGTCTGCCTCTCTCGCGCACGCACGCACGCACGCACGCACGCACGCACGCACGCACGCACGCACGCACGCACGCACGCACACACACACACACACACACACACACACACACACACACACACACACACACACACACACACACACACACAAATGTGGGGAGTATTTTAACCGCATGAACCCTACCATCCCTATTCTGGGTATGTCATCATTAGGTGAACATTCTACTAAAACAGGCACACAATTGCCAATAATATAGCAGATCTACAAGCTTTTGTCTGACCTTCTATTTTTGGTATTTGACCAAAAGTGTATAAGCAGTTAATGTGTAAACAAGAGATTGTTTTGTCAATTCTTCTTAACTGTCATTATCAACGCTTTGCCTGGACTTTCCAGTTCTCTCATGTATCTGTAATACCTGTCCCTATCCGTCTTATTGTCTGTTTATCTCGTTTCTCGTTCCTCTCTACCTGCTCTCGCTCCTTCTCCGACAGTGTCCTACACGCTGGTATTGGAAACTTGTTCCTGTAAGTTCCATCCTGCTTTTCCTCCTGTCCTTCCTTCCGCTGCTCGTTCATAAACCACTGCGACCTAATTTTCTTTCCCTGATGGCCAGGTCTGTTTTCCCCATTCCCCATCCCCCCCTCATGCCTCATGTGTCCTCATCTGCATTGAACTGCACCGTGCTGAGGCCATGGCTGGGGTTTTGGGAGGGGGGGGGGGGGGGGGTTTGTTGTTTTCACCTGAATGGATCTTGAATCACCATCGATACACGACGCAGGTCTGTGCATGTCATTTGCATCCTGTCTCTCCGGTCCTACCTGAGAGACAGAGGGGTGTGTGTGTGTGTTGACAGTAAGCTCTTTGTGTTCCCTGCTACCTGTTGGAGAAGTTCAGTATTTTCGGTCTGTTTGTCTGTCTATACTAGGGCGTCACGATTACAACATTTAAGTTGATGATTGGTTGTCACCCAAATAATTGCGATTAGCGGTTTAATTGTGTTTTTTGGCATTGAATATTGGAACATATGAAGAAAGATTACATTTCTGTTTGGCCTTTAAAGCTTCATAATCAAAAGTTCCACAGGGAATATATGACAAATAACTTCAAAATACAAAGAAATTACTTTTTTTTTATTAAATAAAGAAATAAAACGATTATACAAAAATAATTGCGATTATCTCAAATTATTGTGATAATGCGATTACAGACAGGCCTGTCTGTCTGTCTGTCTGTCTGTCTGTCTGTCTGTCTGTCTGTCTGTCTGTCTGTCTGTCTGTCTGTCTGTCTGTCTTTCTCTCGCTGGCTGTCTTTCTCTCTGACTGTCTCTCTGCCTCCTGAGAGCCCACTTGTCCCACTTTCTACTGACACGGCTCTGCTCTGATTAGGTCCCTCTCCTTCTGTCATTTGCCTGCCTACCTCTCCTTTCATTTCATGTAATTGTCTCCACCAGGCCGAAGGCATGGGGAGAGAGTATGTTTTGCACTCCGTCCGTGTGTGTGTCCAGCCGTCCGTCTGTCTGTTACTAGCTAATCTCCAATACCGTTAACCCGGTCGATGCCATATTTTGCACACACACTCCCTAGATGCCAACGATGAACCTCGGCCTGTTATAGCGCCACCAGGAGGCCGACTTTTGAATATATTTCTATATTACTCCTCCAGTTTTTTTCCAAAAATCAAGCAAAACATTACACAGTATCTCTATAGTCATGTGTTCAAGCCGGATCTGTCCAATATTTCAGATTTCATCCTAATTGGCTAACATTGGCTTTCAAAGTTTGCTGGATTGGCCCGTTTTGAACAAAAAGCCTCAAATCATGAACGCTGTGTGCAATTTACGTGAAATCTTTCACAGACTTTCCTACTAGGCTGAGGAATATATCCCACCCTTTTCACATTGGCCTTTTTTTGGAATAAAATGCCTCAAATCATCCAATTGCCATCCAAGGCGTAAGAAGAAATGGCACCCTTTTCACATTATAGCGCCACCAGGAGGCCACAACCTGACCTGCCCTGGTGGAGACCTGTGCCCCGAGGGGGCACTTTATCTAGTTTCTCTTCCTTTCCATGTGCATTAGCATGTTTTTTTCCATTCTCTCAATCCCTGGAATTCTTTTGAAAGTTTTCATGACTGGGAAGGCTGTTCATTTGAATATCCACCCATGTTTGAAGAGTCCGGGCTGTAACATTTGTTTGGATTGACCTAATAGGACAAACCCTTTAAAGAAGACAAAAAGCAAACATTAGCTAAGCTATCTGCACTGAGCTCACCTACAGTGAAGGACTGAACGACTTTCACCTCTCTCTCTCTCTCTCTCTCTCTCTCTGTCTCTCTCTGTGTCTCTCTCTCTGTCTCTCTCTGTCTCTCTCGCTCTGTCTCTCTGTCTCTCTCTCTGTCTCTCTGTCTCTCTCTCTCTGTCTCTCTCTCTCTCTCTTTCTCTCTCTGTCTCTCTGTCTCTCTGTCTGTCTGTCTCTCTCTCTCTCTCTCTGTCTCTCTCTCTCTGTGTCTCTCTCTCTCTGTCTCTCTGTCTCTCAGTTACGCTACAGGAAGGATAAGGTGGCATCCAAACTGAAGCCCACCTTCCCGGTAGTGAATGAAGTGAAAGACCTGTCCAGTGGTTGTGCTGTCGCTGCTGTCATTCACTACTATTGCCCCGGCCTGCTTAGACTTGAAGGTATCTGACCAAGAAGACAATATAATGAAGTGTGCACACAGCAAAGTGGCATTTTAAAATGGTCCTTATGCCGGGACCTGTACAGCTTTTTTTTCTTATTCTTATCTTATTCTGGCATTTTAGAAATCAACAAGCAAGTAATACAATGACATGAAATGCTCCTATAATAACCCCACCCCTACACACTCTTAACCAAACCTAGGATGAGGAATTATGCTGACAGTAATAACAATAACAAACAAAAAACACATAGAAGTTAACAACAACCATAATAATGAAGGTACAGCACTGCCTTTTCTGTTAGTTTTTCATGCGTTCATGATAACATCAGTGTTACTGACTGTAATTGTTCTTTCTTGTCTCTGTGTCAGATGTTTGTATGAAGGAGACGATGAGCGCGGCAGACAGTTTGTACAACCTGCAGTTTATCCAGGAGTTCTGCGAGAGCTGTCTGAAGAGCTGCTGCGCCCTGTCTCTGGAAGACGTACTGTATGCACCACAGGAGCTTCAGGTACACGCACGCACCCACGCACGCACGCACGCACGCACACACACATACACACACACACCACTACCGTTTACTGTAGACCACTGGGTGATTGTTTCACCATGTGCTGCAGCGCTGTCTTCATGTTAAAGGTGATATAGACAAGTTTTCAGCCAACATTTTAAATATATATAAATGTATTTTTTGGGCCTTTTTTCCCTCTATCTTTCCCTATATTATGATGCTGAGGTGTTCCTGCAACAGCACACTCTCCCTTTGGCCCCCTCTGGCTGAAGGGACTGTTTATATCCACTACTAGAGTTTACTAGTCGGGACGTCGAGGGGGATTTAAACTTTTAGCCAATTGCAGCGCAAGGCTGTGACGGTGTGTTCAACCCAGCAGTATTATAATGACCCCCCCATAAAATCTCCTGGTCACATCAATATCGTTCATGAGTTGTATGTGCTGTTGAAATGGTGGAAGTGAGTAATAGTATCATGTCACGGTTTGTCACCACCGCGGCGACCGCGACTGCCCGGCCGGCTTGAAGCATGCATTCAACCCGTGCTCGCCAACGGTGACAGCCGTCGCGGATCATCATAGCGATTTTTCTTCATTGCAATGAATAACCCTGGACAGAGAGTTCACATGAACGATGCTGTAGTGGCTGGGGCATTTGAGGGGCAATATATGTTTTATATGCACGACTACAACTGTACGATTGTCAACTCAATGTCAGATATCGATAGAAATTCATAATTTTTAATGTCATATTTAGCCATGCGAGCGCAATATCCATAGCGTCCCTCCCAGCAGCAACAACAATCCCATAGCCTGAAGTGACCTGGCTCGGCCAATAGAATGACAGGCCAGGGGGAGCTATTTGAATTCTGTTTACAAACACTGGAAACTTGTCAATATCAGCTTTAAAGTCTCATGTCTTAAACTTGTGTGGGGGTGTGGTGTGTGTGTGTGTGTGTGTGTGTGTGTGTGTGTGTGTGTGTGTGTGTGTGTGTGTGTTTGATGTGTTTAGCCGAACCTGCTGAGCTTCCTAGCAGAGCTGCTCAACTGGTTTGAGGTGCGAAGGCCAGAGTTTGTTCAGCCAATAGACACAGCCGGTAAGTGAGAGCCGCCCCTCCCGTCAGATTAGTGAGACCTTAACTCATCTTTATTGTCCGTTGTGACTGCAGTTCTACAAGTGCTGTAGCACCAGCAACACGACCACTAACAATGCCGTGTGCTTCTGCTTCTCTAGATGGCTCCAAACCAGGAACGCCAAGTATGCACTGTAACAGGTAGCTTTTCCTATTTCTCACATCTGTAAGTCTGATGTTATTCTGTTCTCAGAATGACCATGTTTGAACCGGGACTGCTTTCCCTCTCTCTCTGTGTGTGTTTTCCAGTGGCTCTCCGTCTATTTTCAAGAAGCCTTTCCTCCCCATCTCCTCGGGGTTACCGACAGGTATGTAAGAGGATCTGATTTAAAAATAACCCTGAATGTCTTATTATACCATCTGGTGTTCCCCGCCTGTTGTCTGTGTCTGTGGTTTATGTCGGCATGTTGATGTTGTCGTTTGTTATAATGTTTGAAAATGTCTATGTATAATATTTCTTTATTTGTCTTCTATGTGTGTTGTTGTATTTGAGTTCTGATTCGTGCTTTGTGGCGTGCATGCCTTTACTTGTGTCTGTGTGTGTGTCTCAATGCACTCAGGATCTTTGACTCAGTCTACCTCAATGTCTCATATAGAAGTAGCCGGAAAGACTTGGAGCAAGAAACCTCTCAGGTACATTACATGTGCTGTGTTGTGTTTTTACTTTTTTATATTTCTGGTGTGTACTTGGTACTCATTGGTCTCCTTGTCCTTAGCCGTCCCCTGTCAGCAGTGTCCTTCAGCATTCCCTTTGGCCTGGACAGTGACGTGGACGTTGTCATGGGAAACCCCATCACGCGCTCCGTCAGCTCAGACCAGCTCAACCCAGCGGGCCAGACCATGACCCGAGTGCCCTACACTCCTCCAGAGGACCTGAGCCACCTGCTCAGCAAGTCCCCTAGTCCCCAGAGAGCCTCATGGTCTACCCAGAGCCCCGCTGTGCAGCTGGCAGAGGAGAACGGCCATGGAGAGAGTGAGGAGACGGGAGAGCTGCCTACCATCGAGGAAGCGCTACAGATAATCCACAATGAGAGCAAGATGGAGCCTCGCCTCCACCCAGACGGAGCTCCCGATGGTTTCTACTTGCACTCCCCCGATGACCCCTCCAGTTCCAGAAACAACTTCAGCCCTGCCCCCATAAGCTGCTCCGCCCCCTCCCGCTCAGGTATGATGTACCGCCCCTCTGGAGATCCCAGAGAGCCTAAACGGACTCGAAACGCATCTGAATGTTCAAGGGACGATGATTCAGTCCTCAGAGACGGCAGCGTAGACTCGGATGCCTCAGAAGACCTCCCCAAGACCCAGTCCACTCCTGCAACACCCGTTGCCGCCATTCACTCTGTGAGAGGCCCGGGCAACGAGACACCCGATAGCGGCGTGAAGATGACCAGCTTTGCAGAGCGCAAGAAGAAACAGATTTTGGATTCGCCCAAGGCAAGCGAGCCTCCTGGTGCTCCGATGACCTCTTGGGCACAGAAATCTGAGGAGAGCCCCAGCAAGAACCCTCAACTCACCACTGAGATGTCTGAGCTGGGCGCTCGGCTTGAGGAGAAGCGCAAGGCCATCGAGGCCCAGAAGAAGCGCATCGAGGCCATCTTCGCCAAGCATCGCCAGCGGCTTGGGAAGAGCGCTTTCTTGCAGCTGAAGAAGGACCAGGATGGAGAAGGCGAAGAAGCGGACGGTCAGATGAGCACCTCATCCACCGAAGATGACCTCACTCGCCTAACGCTGGAGGAGAGGCTGGCTCGACTGGAGGAGGAAGAGCTGCGTGAACAAGGCAAACAGCGCCCCTCGGTGGAGGAGGATGGTAATGCCAAAGCAGGGCTGGGGCCCAACAAGCAGCTCACTCTCTCCAGGGACAAAGCAGGCGCACCGGGAGAGAAGGGGGTCGCGACCCCAGGTGAGAAAGGGGCAGCTCCACTAGGAGACTATAACAACGCCGTGTCCAAGCTGACGGCTGCACTGAGCTCACTGCAGAGTGACATGCAGCGTCTCTCTAACCAGCAGAATCAACTGATCAGGAAAAAAGCGCCCAGCAAATCCTGGGTCATCCCGCCCAGCCCCAAGACATCCACCCCGGTCCCTCCTTCGGCGCGTCTTTCCCGAGAATCCACCCGTGATCTGAACTCGGCGTCGTCCTCCCCGTCGCCGTCCCGCAAACTCTCGAACCACACCAACCCACCCAAATCTCCTCAAGTTGCCCACCGCAGAACCCAGTCCGTGCCCCCGAAAAGCCCCAAACACCACCACCACGGTCGTCCCATGGAAGGCAAAGTGCCCGCCTTATCGCGGGTCCTCACCCCTCCGCAGAACGTGGACTGCATCCCGCATCGGCGCCGTGTCAACCCCTGGCAGTGCCAGGTGCAGACCTCCTCCTCCTTCAGCATCGGCTCCTCGGACGGCGTGGATGAACTGCGCTCATCCGCGTCCACGCCGGCCCACAGCCCCGTCGCCACGCCCCTCCCCCGTCCGTCGACAGACGACGCCCTGTCGGACGCAGGCTCCAACGACGACCACAGCATGTTCAGCATGGACCTGGAGGGTCCAGGGCCTTCGCAAACCCTGACCAGAAAGGAGCACATGGCCGGTGGGGGCGGCAGCTCCGGGGCCCCCTCCGAGTGCTCCTTTGAGAGTGAGGCCCCCGCGGCGGTGTTGAACGGCAAGAGCAGCAGCCTAATCGAGATCTCCCTGTCTGCCTTGAGAGGGGACGGGGCGGAGGACGAGGAGCAAGGGCCGGACATGTTCTCTGATTGCATGAGTGACATGACGGAGCCCGACATGAAGGGAGGCGTCGGCTTCTTCTTCAAGGTGAGTGACTTTGAGAATGTTCTTCTACTTCCGAAAAGCAATTTGCCTGAGTTATACTTAGTTGCACATGGGTGTCGCTTACCAAAAACATCCGATCTACAACCTAAAACCACGTCACAGTGTGACACATTGTGAGCTTGTAGGTCTGGTATTTTCAGTACATGACAAGCTGTGCAACTAACTATAAATCAGGCTTTTGGTGTTAGTGCTGTGACCGATGACTATTCAGCTCACAGTATCTGTGCATCATGTCTTGAAACAGGATGATAAGATGAAGCCAGAGGATGAGATGGCCCAGCGGAGAGCAGCCCTGCTGGAAAAGCAGCAGAAGAGAGCAGAGGAGATGAAGAAACGCAAGCAGGAGCAGGAGAAAGAAAAAGAATCCAAGTAAGACTTTTGTTTTAGGATGGGAAATAATGGTTGGATACCATGTGCAGATGTTTTGGTTTCATTTAGTTTGTTTCATTTAATCAATTTCTTTACCAAGGTTGGCATTTTTTTTATGACCCAGACAGATAATTGAACCCCAAACTCCTAATCTCAGGTCGAACACTTTAACTAGGGTTTAATTACCTCCCCTTCCCATCTTGCGAATAATAAATGGTGTGTAATTTTGAAGCCTAACTTGTTCCAATTGTTGATATATTTTAATTCTCAGAATTATTTCTTAGCATCAGTGACTGACAGAAATGTAGGGAGGAAACGGGTGAATTTCATTAGAACTACTAATTTAGACTTTGGGCCTAAATATCAGGGACATTAACATCTTTGTCGCCTTCAACATCAGCAAGCCTCAGTGGATGATCATTGAAGGCTGGGGGGACAAAAGCGAGGACAGACCACGGACCCCCGGCACCCCCGAAGCACGCACCCCACCACCAGAGGGTACTCCCCAGCGCAGAGGAGAATTCACCAGGCAGGAGTATGAGCGGAGACACCAACTGAAGATCATGGATGACCTGGACAAGGTCCTGAGGCAGAAACCCACCACTGTCCGCGGGGTTAAGAAGCAGAGGCCCAAGACCGTCTTCCACGACGACTCAGCGATCTCCCGCAGTCCTGCCAAAGGCTTTATGGGTAAATGCTTGCTTTAGTTTCTACTATTTTGAATTTTCATTGAGTATTTTACTTGAGCCCGTACTTGTGGTAAATATTGGAGAATCTGCGTTCCCACGGCGTCTATATTGCTCTACTTACTGTACTTCCTCTTCATATACTCTGTGTCTTATTCTTATACTCACACAGGCACTAAGTTGAGCAAGGTGTACTCTCACTCCACTATGAACCTGTCTTCCATGGCTAATGACTCTGGAAACTTGACTGTCAGGAAATCTCCCAGGTAACCTTCCAACTGGTATTACATTTTTTTGAGGATGCAGACAGTTTGCATGAGAACAGAAACTTTATTCTCCAGTGCCCAGGGTTATTCTTATTTATTTTGTATTTGTATTTTTTATTTTTTATTTTTAAACAAGTGACTTATTACAAACCTGTCATTAGGTTTTTTTCCTAAATATTTCTTTTGACTTGATAGTGTCGTGCCAGTAGGAAAAATAGCTTCTCTACAAACTCACATTCTGAGATTGTAGATCTGCTGAAAATGCTTTATTGAAAATCCTCACCTATAATGGCGTGTCCCAAATAGTGGTTAAGACCGCCTGTGGGTTTTATTTATATTTAACCATTAAAGTGTTACCAAAAGCGTGTGACTAAATAATAGCTACATTTGACTCTTTGGAACAAAAGTAACGGTTTGGGTTTCTGCCCAACGGTGTCTATATGGAATATATCTAATCAGCTCAATATAATTCTAACAGCTGACTTTACTCACTCAGCTCCCTTTTCTTTTGCCCATCTAGCCGCTCGCATTCCCCCTCCAGACTCATGTCTCCAGGGCGAATGAGCAATCACAACGGAGAAAACTGGGAGACTGGCTCCAATATATCGTCTCCGGCCTCAATCCCGGAATATACAGGTGAGGTATTAGTTTAGCTCGCCTAGTCACCTACCAGGTGTTCTGTTTTGTTCGCCTAGTCACCTACCAGGTGTTCACATGTGACTTCTCTAAATATGTTTTGTTTGTTTTTTGTTTTGCAGGACCAAAGTTGTACAAGGAGCCTAGCTTTAAGTCCAATAAGTTCATCATCCACAACGCTATCTCTCGATGCTGCCTGGCCGGCAAGGTCAATGAACCACAGAAAAACAAGATTGTAGAGGTGAGAGTCCACACGGCCCGGGGACCTTGACGTTTAATTTAATATACACCGTTGTATGACAAAATATAAATCGAGCTTCACAAGGTTGTAGGTCGATGTGATTGCTGCATGTTTACGATACCATGTGGGTTTGATATATCTCTGTGTGTCTCTCTCTCTCTCTCTCTCTCTCTCTCTCTCTCTCTCCCTCTCTCCCTCTTAAGGAAATGGAGACGAGCACAGCCAACCACTTCCTTATCCTGTTCAGGGACGCCAGTTGCCAGTTCCGCGCTGTGTACACCATGAACCCCGAGACCGAGGAGATGGTGCGTCTCACTGGCACCGGCCCGCGCGTCATCGTGCCTGAGATGGTAGAGTCCATCTACAAGTACAGCTCCGACCGCAAGCAGTTCACCACCATCCCGTCCAAAACCATGTCCATGAGCGTGGACGCCTTCACCATCCCCGGTCACTTTTGGCAGAAGCGCCCAGGAACCCCCAAAAAGCTTGGCACCATGAAATAGAGACTGCTCAAATCTGGTAAAGACGGTTTGATTCGGGGACATTACACCCCACTGACTGGACCCCCCCCAACACGCGCGCACACACACACACACACACACACACACACACACACACACACACATCACAGATGGACCTCTTGACAGAAAAGAGATTATTTCCATATGCCAAGAGACAAAAGGCCAATCAGTCACTACAGCCATTTATATAACTCCAGCAGCAATTCACTCAGCCAGTTCTACCTAGATTGTAAAATAATGTGATTAGATTTTTTTCTTTCTCCTCTACCATTCACCCTGCCTACCCTTCACACAGAGTCCTCTAGGGCAGTGGTTTTCAAATGTTTTCAAATAATGCCCACCCCGTGCGTACGCACGTGCACGCGCGCGCACACACACACACGGCCCTCGACTAGACATGAGTTTGTCCTGAGGACCATCTTTCTTATCATTTCTCATTAGGTATGATATTGCCTAAATGTCTGGTTGAAATGCTAGTGGTTACAGTTAACGTTTATACACTCATTTAGCTGAGGTAACCCATGGAAACCCCATTGAGGAGTTTGGAAACCACTGCTCTATATGGGACTCTCACGGTGAGAGTAACATTCTCACCAATGGGACCAGCCAGAACAGTGTTCTGGGCCAGACTGGTCCTACCCCTCTATTCCTCTTGCTATACCCTTTGCTGCCTTTTCTTCTTCCAGGAACCTCTCTCTCTCTCTCTGGCTGTCTCTCTCCCTCCCTCTTTCTCTCTCTCTCTCTCGCTCTCTCTCATCTGAGAGAGGTAACTCGGCGCTCAGTTCAGATCGGAGATCTCAGCTGAAAAGTAGCAGGTAACACTGCTCTCTTATGAATGTAGGGCACAATTCGCTAACCACTCATTCCCTCCCAGGGGTGATTTCATTGGTTAGTCAGAACCATTAAATGCTCTATTGGGTTGGTGGGGTGGGGGTCGGGGGGCTCCACATGGAGTGTGGCGTTATGAATGGCTGCTGTGGATGTCGGTGGACTTCTGCACCTACAAACTGCCTGTGCCTCTGTAGGAGCGAGCTTCACTCAGCTCCAACTCTACTTCAGCTGTAGACATCTGGATGTTCTTTTGATACTAATTTTGACATGTGTTTTGCTGGACAAATCGCTTCAGCCTTTGGGAGCTGAAATTCATCAGACCGTTTCCCCCTTAGTTGGTTTATTTACCCATTTTTGATATGTACATGTAATGAATAGAAATGTTACCTGAGCTCATCTCGAGAAGAAAAAACAAATACTGGAACATGAAGGAGGGCTTTATATTATGTTGAACAATACCTGGCTCCATCTGTGTGAAAAAGATAATCAATGCTGATTTAATATATAATGAATGCCGTTTATTGCCGATTCTTTTCATTTTTGACAATAATTTGTATAAAGTAAGTTGACCTTTGTAAGCTACAAATAAGCTAGCCTGCTGCTTACTCATTTAGTGAGACGTACGTATGTTTGTTTGCTTGAGAGGAGAATGAGCGAGTGAGAATGAATTGAAATTGTCCAATAGCTGAGAGACTTGCTGAACTATTCTCAAGCGAGGGAATAATAAACCCTGGTAGTTCATGAAGAAGCTGTGTCGTTGTCTATAAATAAGCGTATGTGTTCTTCAGACACTAAACTGCATTCTTTTTCTTGATGAAGGATTATTCAGGACTGTATCAGCCCTTTCCTACCCCACAACGTGGGGCTTGTGTAGGCAGACTGATGAAATAAAATAGGCCAAATGCTTTTTTTTACCTGTCCATGCTGTGGACATTTGGCCTGCTCCTGTCCCCCTTGCCTCCTTAAAGCACTACAGCAGCGGCAGCTGCCTGCCTGACATATAACACTGCCTCCAACAAATGTGTTGCGTTTCACAGATTCCAATGCAGATGTGTGGAAAAATCATGCGTATTAAAGCAGTTGCAGAGAAAATTGGTTAGACGATTGATTCAAACCGCACGCGTGGGAAAGTGGATGAAACTTGTGGGAGTTTGTATATACCGTATCTGTTAAGAAATGTGGTAGCTGAACATTTTATGTAAGTTGATCCTGTGCAATTCTCTAGAGATCCTGTCACCTGGAGGTGTATTTATTGGGTATGGATTAGATGGTGCATTTGATGTTTAGTTTCAGATTGTATTATTTATGTCCTTTTTTGGTTTAAGGTTGTTGTTCACTCATTCATTTCATAAATGTCATGTCTAACATGGATGTCCTTTTCTTTTTGCTCTGTTATCTCTGTGGTGGCAGAGTATCTGTTTGTTTCATAGACTGTTTGATTACCAATCTCTCCCTGGCAACTGGACCAGAGGAACAAAAAATAAAAATCATTTTTAAATCATGCTCATCTTTGATTTGATTTCCATGCTTTCCAAGTTTCTTTGCATATTTATTTTGTTACCCATGTTATATGTTTGTGTTTTCAGTTCATACCATTAATGTCAGTGGCTGGCAATAGAAGCCGATATATATAATCCATATGTTCAAATGTTAACACATTGTGAAAATGGGTGCACGTTAGACAATCATTTGAATAGGCACATTTCAAAACTAAATTTATTTTTTATTTCAAACATATTTCTGGTAGCAATCAGTAACTTGGCACTTGTTTTAAGGATACTAATGAAAGGTATTTTTTGTTTGTTTTTGTTTTTCTGTCTTACCATCCATAAAATAAGTCCCAAGTTTACATGTTGGGCAGTGTAGCTCCAAACAAAATGCAGAAAAATAATCCTTTGGCTTCATAGGTTTGTTAATTAATACTGTTACTGATAATGGCTTCTTGGGTGATGCGTTGCACATTCAGAAAGGCTCCTCTTCCATGTTTGGTCCTGGGTCGGATGTTTAACTTCACCTCAGGGCTGCTCTGATCAGTAGAACTGTCTCAAAGGAGTCAAGGAAAGGGAAATGCAGATGACAGGGTTGTTCTCTCAGCTGTGCTTGGTGTGCAGCATCTCGGTGAGCAGGGAGTTGCAGGGCAGGTCTCCCAGTAGGTGTCGCTGGTACAAGTACTCCTCCACCTGCAGGCTAATGCTGCGGACCTCGGGTAGCCGGAGCAGCAGCTGGCCAAACTTGTCTGCGTGTCCCGGATGAGTCCGCTGCGTGTGCTCCATCAGGGCCCTGTTCACCCTTTCCTGGGTGTGCTCCACTTGCCTGCGGCTCCGCACCGACTTCACATCTGTAGTGCACAAGACCGGCGGTGGAACGTGAGTAAGTAGACCACCTTTACTCAAGAACTGTACTTGAAGATGGAGTAGTGCCGTGATTTTTGTAGTTTTTTCTGTTTTGTATGTGTATATATGGAGTTAACATTACTCTAATAGACCCACAGTGGTTAGAATATTCAAATATGTCTTCACTGGGTATTTTTGGTGTCTTCCCGAAAACGGGAAGACAAAAGGCTCACTTTAGTGGCATCATCATCACGGCACTCTATCTTTAAGTAGCCTACAATATTGAGGTAGTTTCAGTACATTTTTATTTTAATATAATATATTTAAAAAAAAAAAAAGTATATATTATATACTTTATTCTTCTACTCTGAGATTCTGAGTCTGAGATTTGCATCTGAGACTCGGATGCAAATATTGTACTTTTTACTCCACTACAATTATTTGACAGATTTAGATTTTAGATTTCTTTTACATGTGAGCTTGTAGATCTGCTAATTTCGTAACACATTTTGAAAGAAGAGAAATGAGATATGCATGAGTAGCCTACTTTTACTTTTTGTACTTTAAATATATTTTGATGCCAGGACTTTTGTACTTTTATTAAAGCAACATTTTGAATACAGGACTTTTACTGTTCAGTACAAAATCAGACTACTTCTGCCAGAATGCATGCACCCTTAATGACAACCCACAGGACACTTCCATAGCATGCACCCTTAATGACAACCCACAGGACACTTCCATAGCATGCACCCTTAATGACAACCCACAGGACACTTCCATAGCAATAATAAATCATAATGTATTGCTTTAGGTTACAAGATTAGAGAGCTTCATTTGAAGAGCTCCCTTGAGTTTCTCTAGAGGGAAAAACTCACCAGGGTTGAACAGAACCAGGTATTTAAGACAGACAAACTCCTGTCTATCAAATTTGAGTGCTTTCAATTTGTATACCAGGTCCTGAGTCCGCGACACCAGGCTGCTCAGAGTCACTCCGGCTTGGGACAGAATGTTCCACACCTCGATCTGCAGGCATGCCATGGAAGGAATGTTGATCAGAATCACATATTTTATTAGGTCCTGAAAAATAAATGTGCAGCCAGTAATATCACTTATCTGAACGGAATCGGTGTTCCGATGAAAACACGTTCATGTTGTAGTTTCACTTAATTCAAATATCACTTTTTTTTTTTTTTTGTTGTGATAATCCTCCCTACTATAGTGTGCTGACCATATAAGGAGTTCCTCCCTGTCCCCAGTTAACCGCTGGGGTCAAATAAACCTTAGGTTTCGTTTATGGCTGGGTGGCCCAGCCTTCATCCAATCAGGATAGAGATTGGCCTTCCACCAATCATGATCGAGCGGGGGCGGGCCTTGGTGTGTGTGCTGTTGGTCTGTCGCGTGTCCCTCCCAAGGGGGCAGGCAGGCTTTCCAACGTTGAAGCTCTCCTCCCTAGTGGTAGGAGGAGGGACTACAGGCGAACCCGTGGATTCATGACCGGGAAACCCCGTGCAGCTGGGCTTTAACATTGAGCGCTCGGTTGCACTTCCGCATTTGACCACCAAAATTTGGTGGTCAAATGCGGAAGTAGACGTTCTCAGACGGTACTTCCGGCAGTCTTCCGGGTGCTTCAAAACGCCACTGAGCAACTTCCACTGACATGAATAGCTGGGGGGGCGGAGCTTCGCGCCAGTTCAGTCTCTATTATATATATACTCTATGGTCCCTCCACTGCAGTGCGTGCATGTGCACATCTTGTTACCGGGGCGGACCAGGGGGTTTTCCAAATCACTGAATGCTCCTTTAATATTACTTGCAAAAGCTGTCGGATTTACTGCAGAGGAGCTGACTGCTGATTGACTTCGTCGTCATTCAATTACTTTTATTCGGATGGGGGTGTGTGTGACTGTGTGTGTGTGTGTGTGTGTGTGTGTGTGTGTGTGTGTGTGTGCGCAAGCGTGTGTGTTTGGAGAGAGCGTGCGTGCGAGAGAGAGAGAGAGTTTGTGTGAGAGAGAGAATATGAAATCTTTTAGTTTCACAAGATAGTATTACTCAAAATGTTAATGTAACACATTGTAACACATCTGTTTACACCTTTATTTAATTCCTATTTATATATATATATATATATGTACATACATTGTTTTATCTTGATTGTCTCGTTCCACTTTTGCTTTGGCAATGTAAATGTATGTTTTCTCATGCCAGGCAATACATCTAATTTGATTTGAATTGAATTGAATTGAATTGAATTGAATTGAATTGAATTGAGAGAGAAAACCTTTAGCTGAGATAGATGAAGGGACCCCATATAAAATTGTGTTGCAGATTAAACTTTTTAATAGATTTTTAATAGATTTCATAGCTTGCCCACTCTGTTTTGGTGCCCACCTTTCCCTGGTGCCCAGTCTGCCCTCCTTTCCCTAGTGCCCACTGCCCACTCTGTTTTGGTGCCCACCTATCCCTGGTGCCCAGTCTGCCCACCTTTCCCTGGTGCCCAGTCTACCCACCTTTCCCTAGTGCCCACTCTGTTTTGATGCCCACCTTTTCCTGGTGCCCAGTCTGCCCACCTTTCCCTAGTGCCCACTCTGTTTTGGTGCCCACCTTTTCCTGGTGCCCAGTCTGCCCACCTTTCCCTAGTGCCCACTCTGTTTTGATGCCCACCTTTCCCTGGTGCCCAGTCTGCCCACCTTTCCCTAGTGCCCACTCTGTTTTGATGCCCACCTTTCCCTGGTGCCCAGTCTGCCCACCGTTCCCTAGTGCCCACTCTGTTTTGATGCCCACCTTTCCCTGGTGCCCACTCTGTTTTGGTGCCCACCGTTCCCTAGTGCCTTCATAGATTTGTTTGACAGCACCATGTCAAACAGTGCAGTGTTGTGTTGGATTCATGTTCAGTATTTTTAGACGCCCACTTAGTCGCAGCATGAGGCATCGTTTGGGAACTTGTAGATCTGCTATTTTTGACTAATGTTACCCTCAGAATAGGGATGCTAGGGTTTTAACAAATTGTCTTTGTTTTGCAGTACGATCTAGGACTGAAACCCTGGCTGCCTGCCTCTCCAAGACACATGTACTGTACTGCTGAGAGGAAGAAGTTTGTGTTGGATTTTACAAAGACTCTGGTTGAGGCAGATATTCCTCTTGAGAAAGCCCCCAAGCTGGCCCCTGGCTATCTGGCTGGCAGGCAGGCTTATAGATATATATAAAGGCTAGATGGCTCAAGGCGGAGTCTCTGACGCGTGATTATGAATCCCACCAATGTTCTAGGGTAGACCCGCCTCACCATGTGTCTGATTGGCTCCCGGGAAGGCATCGTTTTATTGAGGTTAGGCCGTTTGGGTTAGGTTTAGGGGGGTGCATACTTAGTTTAGACTAGTCATTGGTTAGACATGGGTTAAGGTTAGGTTTATATTAGGTGTGCTGCCCCGTGGGAGGTTAGGTTTAGGGTGAGGGTTTGAGATAGGTTGTAGTTGTAGGACTAATGACTGGTCGCAAAAACGAGAACTGTCAATCACAACGACTACTGGGCAATCACAGCAGGGCTTTCCTAGAACTGCGGTGGGATACATAATAACGCGTCTCTGACGTAATTCACCCGGCGGCCATCTTGCTTCGTTGCTACAGTACAGTATGTTCTATGGCAGCTCAAACAAAAACAGTCATAACTTGCTCAAATCTTGACGGATTTACAAACGGGTTGGTTTATTACAAACGTTGTCAACGTGGCTATGATTCAGGACGCTTATCTGCTTAATTTTCTTTTTTATATGAACGTTGTATAAAAGCATATAAGTATGCGCACGTCTCTGACGTTTATAACAAACCAAACCAAACCAAATCGGTTGAAAATTTAGTTATGGTTATTTAAAAGTACATGCCCCATAGACACAATGTTATGCTGCCCCGAAGTAAGATGGCCGCCACGTAGCAACGTCGCTCTCCATTGGCCAGAGCGCGGGTGAGCCATCTAGCTTTCTTATATATCTATGGGCAGGCTGACTGACTGACTGACTGGTTGCCTGACTGACTGACTGGCTAACTGACTGGCTGGCTGGCTGGTTAACGGACTGAGTGGCTGGCTGGCTGGCTGGCTGACTGACTGACTGACTGGCTGACTGGCTGACTGGCTAACGGACTGGCTGGCTGACTGACGGAAAGCCACTGGCTGGCTGGCTGGCTAAGTATATGTATGTTCATGTTTGACCCATTGTAATTTCATTTCACATTTGTTATTTGAATTGTACTAAAGAATGTTCATGAAGGAGTGAATTATTATTGAATAAAAATTGATGAATTCAAAGGTTTGACTAATAGATCTTAATTACTTTGTTCAGTTTGTTGTGGTACTTTAAGGTTTATTTAGCATATTTAGAGTTATTTTTGCTCTAAACACATTGATCACAGTCCTGGATAACTGTCTAAAACCTTAAAAGAAAAAAAAAACACTCCGCAGAATCCCGCAGATTTTCCTCTGGAATCACCGCAGAAAAACAGACCGTTTGGCCTTACATTATTATCACATGGCATTTTTCAGCTGGAAATCTGTAATTTTCTTCCAAATGACAGACAAGTATAAAGACAGGCATTACTTGCTGATCAGGTCTATACAGCATAGTAATATTCTGATGTGTATACAGCGAAACCCTTTGTGTTAACTGATTATTAGACTATGCATCTCACCTGTTGTCCAGTGACCAGGTAGATGCAGCCCTCACAGCCATAAGTGACCTGCCTACAGAGGTGGTCGAGGACCAGCAGTTCACTCCAGCAGCTCTGCAGCAGCACCATCTGGTCCTCTACCTGTTAGGAGCATCATTACCTCTCCATGTAGTTCCATGCTAGAACTAGATATCACACTGAAACACTTTCACTGTAAAATGCTCAAAAAGTGCGCAAACAAGCAGAAAACGAGGACACACACACACACACACACACACACGCACACGCACACACACACACACACACACACGCAA